>NC_052168.1:3577444-3889944 GCF_902713615.1 Scyliorhinus canicula | reverse complement strand
AATCATGTGCAGTTTGACATTCGCAGTGTCTGAAGTGGCAGTTTAGCATATGTTAACTTTGCAGATAAGGACATAATACAGGCGGCCGATTGATATCCTCTACTAGTGTCTACTTGTCAGGTGCGATTGTTTCTTTGGCAACCTCTGAGTCCTTTGCACTGAATTCTTGATCATTACCCAGAGAGGCGGGGGGAGAGAAAAACAACACATTTAAGCAGTTTCCAGCTCACATTCGCATCACACCAACCCTGAGCTGGGAGCAGAGACAGGTCAGAGCGAATCCTTTGGCACGCAACCCACGCCTTTGGGCAGGACAGTGTGGTCAGAGTCACTGGGACCCGATAGCCGAGATAGTGTTGTCCTGGGAACCAGCTTGTTGCGGACTGTTTTGGTTGCATTGATCCTTTTCTTTCCAAATTATAATTCCTGCACCTTGTCCGAGGTGTCCCTGAATTGAGTGGCGAGGTGCTGGGAGATGAAAATTAAATGAAATGAAAATGGCTTATTGTCACGAGTCGGCTTCAATGAATTTACTGTGAAAAGCCCCTAGTCACCACATTCCGGCGCCTGTCCGGGGAGGCTGGTCCAGGAATTGAACCGTGCTGCTGGCCTGCCTTGGTCTGCTTTAAAAGCCAGCGATTTAGCCCGGTGAGCTAAACCAGCCCCATGTAGATTAAAGAGAGCGCTTTGGAAATCATTCACCCTGTAAGCAATTCAGAAGATTCAAGCCTTGTCAAAAGTGGAGCTGACTTTAATCCTGATGCAAACCCGCTCTGGTTCTTCTTTTCCCTCTGGACCTTTCCCACATTCGCTGTTCCCTTTTAACCCCCTGTTTAAACACCAGACTCATCATTCCACCCCCCACCTGCCCCCCCCAGACCCCCACCCAACCCTAATCAAAGCAATATACTGCAAAATAGTACTCAACAGTGAATTCAACAACTTTGGTTTGTGAACTTTCCGCTCCATCTTGCCTCCCCCCACCACCACCCCCCTCCCCACCATCACTGATGCGTTGGGTGAGCTGGGTCTGCGAGGACTGCGTTTACTGCAGCAGTGAGAGAGACAGGCTTCCAACACTTGAAGAAATGCAACTCGATTTTATTGAACTCTTAACTATCATACCTGCTTTAACTGTGGGTTGACACTATGCTGAGTTGACTGGAGACCTGAGGCTAACCTGACCAGACTATCTTACTACCACATGGTGTATGTTCTAGTTGTTGCTCACGGGCTCTGACTGTCTCAGAGGCTGGATCCCGAGAGAGCGGGAAAACTAGTCCCTCTGGCTTTATAGTGGTCGTGTCCTGTCTGGTAATTGGCTGCTGTGTTCTGTGTGTTCACTGGTCATCCTGTGTGTCAATCACTGCCTGTCTGTGCACCATCATATACCTGTGTGTATATTATGACAATCGCCACCACCATCAACCCCCCCCCCCCCCCCCCCCCCCCCCGCCCCACTCCCCACCCTCACCAGTTCTCCCCGATGTCCTGAAGCCAATATTTATCTTTCAACTGACATCACAAAAAAAAATCAGCTGTCTGGTCGTTGTCACCTTGCCATTTGTGGGATCTTGCCGTGCACAGGTTGGTCACTCTGTTTTCATATGTGTACATTTCGACTACACTTCCAAACAGTACTTTGAAGTATCATGTGTTTTCGGCAGCTCTGCTGTTGTAAACAGTGCTGGTTGCAGGAGGGGGATTAACTTACATGTCCATGATTTACTATCCCTGATTTACATGTCCCTGATTTACATGTCCCTAATTTACATGCTCCTGATTTCTCCCCTTGCCACCGATCCATAAACTTCCCCCTTTATCAATGGTGGTGTGTTTCCCACACCCCCAGTTTTGATATGATCCCATATCTTAATAATAACTCCACAACAAAGAATGAACTCAGAAGGTTAGTTTATTTGCATGCATTCAAAACTCGGGTTGGGGTGGAGGGGGGTGGGTTTGCTACATAGTCCCCAAAGCACTCACACAGTAAGAGGGATAGAGAAAAAAAGATTAACAGGGCAAAGACCACGGAGAATCATTGTTTCACGTGAGCCCAGAATACAGGGTGAGGTATTCCTTCACAGAGGTTGGCAGGTTGAAAACTGATGCTGGATAATTCACTTTTCCAGGGGAGATGACTTCCACAAAATGCGAGGCACACGGATGAATTAATTTTGTAGGCAATGCTACTGAGGTTCTGGTAGAAAACGTGTAGATGTGGCCAGGCATTCAGCCTACCAGAGCCTCTTTACTATACCGCTGATAGGTAGATGGAAAAATGGCAGACTGCGCTTTTCAGCTCCACAAGGCCATATTACTGGTTCCACCAGCTTGTGGATCAAGTCTCGTAGCTCCCATCTCTTCACTTTGGATTTGACAAAGGGTGTGTATTCCTATGTCTGGGCCCCTGAAGCTGGTCATGCTCCAACCATTAAGTCTTAAAGGGATGTTGCGGGGTCCTTTGGCCGAGCAGAAACATTACCCTCGGTTGGCCAGGCCTAGTTTATGAAATGTAGATGGCCTTTGTATTGTTCCATTTGAACGAGATCTCTGGAGACCAAAGGGCATGTTTAGGGTCTCTTCAGAGCTGGCGAGGTGTCAATATCTACAAAATGGTCATATTAGCTCTCCTTATTCGAGGGCCACAGAGAGACATAACTTCAGCCACCCTGATTTAACTCGCTGTCCCTCACCATTGGGTTCCTTGCAGGCCCTGAGAGAAGATGCGCTAGGATAGCAAACAATGGAAATCCTTGGCTTTAGCACTCATCAAGGATGTTGGGAGACATTATAAAACTGTAGGCAGGAAAACACTGAGGAAAATATCATTTTCTGTGGGATATTGTTATATGTTGCAAACCAATTGCATCTCTGTGTGGGTTGACCACGATTGCGTGGTGAAATCATCAGAGGCATCTGGGAGATTTTCCCTCTCTTTCACCTTACACTGTGAGCAAGCAACTGCTCTCTAATAAAGTCTGACTAGCTGGTTACGTAGCCTCCGGCGTGGCAACCTTTTCACCCATTGTTCCACTGCGAACAACAACAACTGAAACATGACAGTAAAAGACAAAGCTGGCGATGAGGATGGGTTTCCAGTCAAAATAGTCCTGGACCGATTCAGTGACTGTGGAGGGGCCGCACCGGTGCTGTGTGGAACACAATCCATTCCAATGGAAAACGGTGCGGGATTCGCCGGGTCCGTGATTAACACTCGGGAGGCTGACAAGCTGCAGCCGCACAGACACATTACACTCCCCACACACACTCATCCCAGCCCCACACACACATTACACTCCCCACACACACTCCCCACACACACTCATCCCAGCCCCACACACACATTACACTCCCCACACACTCATCCCAGCCGCACACACACATTACACTCCCCACACACACTCATCCCAGCCCCACACACACATTACACTCCCCACACACACTCATCCCAGCCGCACACACACATTACACTCCCCAGGCACACTCATCCCAGACTCACACACACATTACACTCCCCACACACACTCATCCCAGCCATACACACACATTACACTCCCCACACACACTCATCCCAGCCGTACACACACATTACACTCCCCACACACACTCATCCCAGCCGCACACACACATTACACTCCCCACACACACTCATCCCAGCCGCACACACACATTACACTCCCCACACACACACTCATCCCAGCCGCACCCACACATTACACTCCCCACACACACTCATCCCAGCCGCACACACACATTACACTCCCCACACACACTCATCCCAGCCGCACACACACATTACACTCCCCACACACACTCATCCCAGCCGCACACACACATTACACTCCCCACACACACTCATCCCAGCCCCACACACACATTACACTCCCCACACACACTCATCCCAGCCGCACACACACATTACACTCCCCACACACACTCATCCCAGCCGCACACACACATTACACTCCCCACACACACTCATCCCAGCCCCGCACACACATTACACTCCCCACACACACTCATCCCAGCCAACAAGATGGCACTGGTTGTGCTGGAGCGCGGCCATACAGCTGATGGGTCAGCTGGGGCCAGAGGGCACCCAGAGCGTAGCCTGGGGGAGGGGGGGACCACTATATGACCCATGGCACAAATTCAAAGTGGGCTGTTAGCGGCGTGCGCAGCTGCATGGCTGCCTTGCCGGCTGCGGCAATGGTGCTCTGTGCCCATCCATCCTGACATCACAGCCCACCTCCTATCCACCCCCCTCCCCTCCCCCTCCCCCGCTACTCCCCCCAGCCCTGGCAGAAGCACCCAGCCAGCAGCATGACTGTCAGCAAATGATGGCGATGTTGGACACCTTCTGTACCCCCTCTCTCTCCCTCAGCGGCCGCCACACCAATCTCACGATTTTTAACAGCATTAGTGAACCTCGCCGTCTGGAACTCGGCCCATTGGAGGCGGAGAATCGCGGAGGTCCCGGAGAATACCGGGTCGTGCCCACTAATGACAGGCAAACGGTGTCTATTGCACGTGCGTTCCGGACTGCATTCACGCCGCTGTCAAGCTTGCGATTTGGCGTCAAATTAGCAGCTGCCACGATTTTGGCGTCGGCACTGATTCCCCGCCCAATCATCTTTCTCGATTTCGGCGTCGGTTAATGGAGAATCCTGCCCCATGAGTTTACTCGCCGAAGCTGGGAAATCTTTCCCAGGTGCGCCTTCACGCGCGGCGGGCTGCAGTGTCGGACCCTCGTTCCCAGTGAGAGAGAGAGTCAGAGGCCTGCTTCTCGAAAAACAACTGCTCATATCAAAGAAAAATAAACCTTTTTAAAGAATAAATTTAGAGTACCCAATTATTTTTTCCAATTAAGGGGCAATTTAGCGTGGCCAATCCACCTACCCTACACATCTTTGGATTGTGGGGGCGAAACCCACGCAGACACGGGGAGAATGTGCAAATTCCTCACAGACAGTGGCCCAGGGCCGGGATTCGAACCCAGGTCCTCAGCGCCGGAGGCAGCAATGCTAACCATTGTGCCACCGTGCTGCTCAAAAAAAAGAAACTTGATAATAATCAAGATTAAGACCGACTCTTGAGAACACGCTGCGAGACAGACTTGTGTGCGGATGGAGAAATTAGGCAATTCAGTGGCGACTGTTAATAGAGTGCTCGCCAACCCTCAATCTTTCTGTGGGAATAACGGTGTCCAGGGAGCCGGCAGCGAAAGAAGCTTCTCAAATCAGAACTGCCGCCAAAATAAACAAGATGACTACTGAGACAAGAGGATCTCTCAACACGCAAGCATGCCACAGGTGGGGCGTTCACCACAGGAATGTAGGTGTCTGGAAAACAAATGTCGTAATTGAGGAAAGGAAGATCACATGACAAAGGTGTGCTGAGCCAGACAGAATTCCCAAACCTCGAAGACGAGTAAATGCAGCAACGCACCCAAATCCACGCACAAGTCAATAGACTGACAGAAGACGGTTGAAATTCCCAGGAAAACACAATGTCTGGTGAGATCAAGGAACTCAATCTCGGTGTATTATTGATGTAAGGCGATACACCGAGATTTGGGGTCTGCCGGAACTGAATGGGAATTAAATTAAAATGGAGGAAGATACAGGAGCCGCTGTCTCTCATCTCTGAAACCTTATGTCAACAAAGGCTAAAGAATGTACCATGAAAACCAGGGGCAGCACGGTAGCATAGTGGTTAGCATCAATGCTTCACAGCTCCAGGGTCCCAGGTTCGGTTCCCGGCTGGGTCACTGTCTGTGCGGAGTCTGCAGGTCCTCCCCGTGTCTGCGTGGGTTTCCTCCGGGTGCTCCGGTTTCCTCCCACAGCCCAAAGATGTGCGGGTTAGGTGGATTGGCCATGCTAAATTGCCTGTAGTGTCCTAAAAAGTAAGGTTAAGGGGGAAGTTGTTGGGTTGCGGGTATAGGGTGGATATGTGAGTTTGAGTAGGTGATCATTGCTCGGCACAACATCGAGGGCCGAAGTGCCTGTTCTGTGCTGTACTGTTCTAAATCTAAATCTCATATAATCTTGAGAACTTACACAGGGGAAGTGGTTCCAGTGAAGGGTTTAATACTTGGTGCAAGTTGAAATAAATTGTCAATCTGTGAAATTACCGTTACGTGTAGTTAAAAGGAAATTTCCCTGCACTTTTCAGAATAGCTTGGCTGAACAAAAGCAAACTAAATTGGCAAGCTGTGAACCAATTAATTGGTGGAAAGAACACATTACAGAAACTCTGAGAAATGTTCAAAGTATTTGGAAACACTTTCGGAGAAATGACCAGAGTCGAGACAAGGCTTAATATAGAACCTGATAGCACCCGGAAATGATGAAAGGAACTGCGCCCAATGCGATCAAACCAGGAGTTGAAATGGAACTGTGAAAATTGATCAGAGATGGCGTGTTGGAGTCTGTGATGACAGCGATTGGGCGACACCAATTGTTCCAGTAATCAAGCCTGATGGCTATGTAAGGATCTGTGGTGACTTTAAAATGACGATCAACCCAGCGTTGTGTGCCGATCAGTATCCCTTACCATTAATAGAGGACCTATTTGCTGGAATATCGGGTGAACAACAGTTCAGTAAAATAGATTTGTCCCAAACGTACCTCCAGATGAAGCAGCAGCTGAGTCGGAACCTCTTCTAATGATTGTAACACACAAAGGGAAGTTCGGGTACAATTGCCCACCATGCGGAATAACGTCTGCACCGGGCCCTATTCCAAAAGTCTGTGGGCCAAATGCTGAGTGGCCTCAAAGATGTTCAATGTTATTTGGGCAACATTTTAATTACCGGCAGGACTGAGCAGGAGGACCTAAAGAATTTAGAACTCACGCTGGCGCATCTTGAAAGATACATCTTGACATCGAGAGAGAAACATGAATTTTTCACGTCAGCAGGAAGCTATCTTGGCCATGTAATCGAGGACAAGCTCCATGAGGAACCTAAGGAGGTGACTTTTTAAAATATTCATTTTGAGGGATATGAGCTTTGTTGGTTCGGCCGGCATTTACTGCCCATCCCTAGTTGCCCTTCAGAAGGTGGTGGGGAGTTGTCTTCTTGAACCGCTGCCGTACTTAAAGTGTAGGTGCACCCACTGTGCTGTTAGGGAGAGAGTTCCACGACGTTGCCCCAGCGACAGAGAAGGAACAGCCGATACATTTCCAAGTTAAGATGATGAGTGACTTGGAGGTGAACCTCCAGGTGGGTGGGGTTCCCAGGTATCTGCTGCTCTTGACCTTCTAGATGGTAGTGGCTGTGGGTTTGGAAGGTGCTGTCTAAGAAACTTTGGTGAGTTACTGCAATGCAACTTGTAGATGGTACACACGGCTGCCACTGTGCGTCGGTGATGGAGGGTTTGAATGCTTGTGGAAGGGGGAGCAATCAAGCGGGGCTGCTTTGTCCTGGATGGTGTTGAGCTTCTTGAGTGTTGTTGGAGCTGCATTCATCCAGGCAAGTGGAGAGTATTCCATCACACTCCTGACTTGTGCCTTGTAGATGGTGGACAGGCTTTGGGGAGTCAGGAGGTGAGTTACTCGCCGTGGGATTCCGAGCAAATTCTGATGCAACTGGACCGCAGAATATTTCGCAACTGAGATCTTTTTTAGAAATCATCAATGACTATGGAAAGTTTATTCTAAATCTTACTACCATAGTAAAACCACTTCATACATTATTTTGTGCGAACTAATAATGGACTTGGACAAAAGACTGCAAAGACGCAAATACTGAAATCAAAAATGTGCTGAGGAAACCATCATCTTAGTTCATTTCGACCCAAACTTAAAAGTGCAACTCACATATGATGCATCTCCCTGTGGGGTGAGTGCAGTTTTTCTTGTATAATGACAAATCGAGATGAAAGATCAGAAGCGTCCGCTTTGAGGACAGAATTATGATCAATTTGAAAAGGAAGTATAATTTTTGGAATGAAGCGACTTAATCACTAACTGTACAGATGATGTTTTACCTTGTTAACAGACCACGGGCTTTTAACAACAATCTTTGATCCATACAAAGGGATACTGTCTCTAGCTGTGAGTCATTTGTAGAGATGGTCCCTCATCTTATCAGCCCATAATTAGGAGAGTAAGTACAGGAGATCTGAGCAACATGCAAACGCAGGTGCTCCATCACGTTTATCAATTCGGCACAAAGCTGAATCACTGGAGAACTATGTAAACTATGTCTACTGTGGATGGTGCACGATCACCACATCACCAGCGCAAAGACACACTAGGTCGGATCCGGTAATGGGGAAAGTCATGACCATCATCCCACTGGAGTAACAGAGGAGGAATCTGGAATTCAATCCGTACCTTGCTAAGTGAGGCCTCAGAGGGGGGAGGGGATGGGCACCAGGGGACCGAGGAGGCTACAAAGTGCCGTTAGATAGTGGGGTTGTTCCCGACGCACAAGCGTTGGATGCAACCCAGCTAATCTGGGCAGCACAGTGGTTAGCACTGTTGCTTCACTGCGCCAGGGTCCCAGGTTCGATTCCCGACTCGGGTCACTGTCTGTGCCGAGTCTGCCCGTTCTCCCCGTGTCTGCGTGGGTTTCCTCCGGGTGCTCCGGTTTCCTCCCACAAGTCCCGAAAGACGTGCTGTTGGGTGAATCGGACATTCTGAATTCTCCCTCCGTGTACCCAAACAGGCACCGGAATGTGGCGACTAGGGGATTTTCACAGTAACTTCATTGCCGTGTTCATGTAAGCCTACTTGAAATGAAATGAAAATCGCTTATTGTCACGAGTAGGCTTCAAATGAAGTTACTGTGAAAAGCCCCTAGTCGCCACATTCCGGCGCCTGTTCGGGGAGGCTGGTACGGGAATCGAACCGTGCTGCTGGCTTGCCTTGGTCTGCTTTAAAAGCCAGCGATTTAGCCCAGTGTGCTAAACCAGCCTACTTGTGACAATAATAAAGATTATCATTGTTATTATTATAATCCCGCTCAGAACAGATTCTGGTTTTTATTATTAAAACGCGCCCAATGTTAGCAGGAGTAAAGGAGAGGGGATTATTCTTCCATTTCACCTTAGTGAGCGAGCAATGCCTCTGTAATAAAGTCTCTCAGTCCGGCTGAGTAATTTACGCTGTGTCAACCCTCTCACCTTTTGTTTCTGCTGTAAGGGGCAACTCAAAATATCACAGATATGGGTCTCCGGTGCCTCCCTAGTGGGTGCCAATTCACAGAAGTGTGGTACACCAAGAGTTTGTCGACAAGCTGCCAGGAAATGTGACTGTTTCCTGTGTCCCCCCTCTTCGCAAGCCTCTTCCTCCTGCCTCACCCCGGCGAGGCATCCTGTCACATCTGCTTCTCCCTGACCGCCTCTCCATTGCCTTTCAGGTACAATGGTCTCTCTCTGCCTCAGTACTACCATCCCGAGAAGGACGACGAAACCCCTTTCATCTGCTCTCTGTCTGGGGACAACGGGATTATGGGCTGTCATGAGATCCCAGCTCTGAGGGACAATGGGCACGAGTGCTGCCTGGACAAGGATGACTATTACTATTACGCAGCACTGGGGCAGGAGCTCAACGTGACCGGCGGCTGTGTCAACTGGAACCGATATTACACTGTATGTCAGACAGGGGACAGGAACCCCCACAAAGGCGCCATTAACTTCGACAACATCGTCTACGCGTGGATTGTGATTTTTCAGGTGAACGTTTAACTAATTTGCTTCCTGACATTTGGCCAATAAATTCATGAATCTCCAGAGTGACCATATCCTGGCCCCTTACCATCCCCCTCCAAAGATATTTCCATTAATATTGTTAATGTTGGTCCAATATTGCTTCCACTAAACTTTCCAACAACTTTTATCGGAATTATAATATCCAGAGACTCATTCAACTGCACCTTTGCTTTTACAGATAGATGATCTTCCTACATTCAGGTGCAAATAAGAGATTTATTTCTGGAAGTAACATTTTGGGAGCCAATATCTCAGTAATTTGAGATATGGCCGGGATTCTCCATTTGGCGGACGAGTATTCCCGCCGTTGTAAAATAGCAACGGGTATCCATTGGCACTGGGAGTGTCCCGATGTGCCACTCCATGGGATGCCGGGATCACACGGCACCTGAGGGGGGAGGGTCCTGAAATCTCGGACAAGCCCCGCATCTCTGAGATCAGAGCGCCATTTGTATAGGACTGCCACTGGCCCTCTTTCCCCCCCCCCTCCTCCCTCACCCCACCCCAAATCAAAGGCAGGGCACCACCGCACCCTAATCGTTGGCAACGCCCCCTTCTCTGAACCTCCCTTCAACCTCCCCCAGAACCCCATATTCAGCCCACCCTCCCCCACCCATTAATCCCCCCTCCTTCAGGCTCCGCCCCTTGGCAGTGCCAACATAGCACCTTGCAGTCCGAGGGGTGGGGCAAGGCGGTGAGCACCCTCACTACGATTGCCGCCAGGGTGCCGTGGGGTGTCCTTCCTGGGAGGTGGGGGTCTGGGGGGGGGGTTTGTGATGGGCTGGTGGGGCTCAGGTCGGGGGTCTTCCCTGGGATGGGCCTGCTCCCCCCCCCCCCCCCCCCGTCTGCAGCCATTAAACCCATTAAGCAGTTAGTCAGTGTGTAACAGTTTGGGTGGTATTCTCTCCCCCCCCCCCCCAACCAGGTGGGAGAATCGGCGGGGCACCGAGCAAATGGCGCCATGCCACCCCGACCCCCGCACCAACAGCGCATGCGCAGGATGTCGCGGTCAGAGGCTGGAGAGCGTGAACCACTCCAGCGCCATGCTGGATAGGGGGGAGTCTGTGTGGGACAGTGGTGGTGGAGGGGGACGGTGAGGAGGGGATGGTGGAGTTGGAGGGTGGGATGGGGAGGGGGACATTGGGGGTACATTGAGGGGGGAGTGTGGAGGTTGAGGGTGGAGAGAGGTATGGCGAAGAGGGGGGAGAGTGGGGATGGAGGGTTGCAAGGGGGATGGTCAGGAGGGGACAGTGAGGATGGGGAGGGGATGGCGAGGGTGGGGAGGGGGGTGGTGAGGGTGGGGAGGGGTATGGGGAGGAGGGGAGTGTGGGGGCGGGTGCTCGGTGCTAATGTTTCTCCGATTTTCCTTTGACAGGTTATAACATTGGAAGGTTGGGTTGAGATTATGTATTATGTGATGGACGCACACTCTTTCTACAATTTCATTTACTTCATCTTGCTTATCATAGTGAGTATCTCGACAGAACAAATTTCCTGCTCTGACACTGTGTGTAGTTTGAGTGATTTGCCATCAGTTCCTCGCGGTCTTACCACTCCCCCCTCAGGCAGGAGAAAAATTCCGACAGGCAAACACCAACTTATATTTATAACGCCACCTTTAACGTGGTCAAGTATCTGACAGGAGTGTTTACCAAACAGAGTTTGACATTCCGGGCCTCGTGGAGGGGGGGTAGTTGGGGGGGGGGGGGGGCGGCGTGGGGGGGGGGGGGGGTGGTGAGGGGGGGATAGTGGGGGGGTAGTGGGGTGGGGGGGGCGTGGGCGGGGTGGTGGGGGGGCTTGGGGGGTGTGGGGGGCGTGGGGGGGGGGTGGGGGGGGGTGGGGGGGGGGCGTGGGGGGGAGATGTTAGGAGAGGTCCCCGAGAGCATTGTCCAAATGGTAGGTTTTCCGGAATGTTTTGAAGGGGCAAGGAGAAATTGGGAGACTAAGGAAGGGAATTCCAGAGCTCCGGCCCGGACAGCTGAAGGGACAGACGCCAACGGTGTGGCGAGGAAACTCCGGGACGGGCAATAGGCCGGAGAGGGACACAGAGAGCTCGGGAGGGTTATGGAGCTGGAAGAGATTCCGGAGATGGGGACACGGGGAGGAGATGGAGGGGTTTGAACACAGGGATGAGAATTTTAAATTTGAGGCACTGGGATGAGATGTGCAGGACACACTGGGCAGTTTTCCACATTGCCGGGTAGATGCCAGTGTTGTAGCTGGACTGGAACAGCTTGGCTAGGGGCGTGGCAAGTTCTGGAGCACAAGTCTTCAGTCCTAATGCCGGGATATTGTCAGGGCCCAGAGCCTTTGCAGTATCCAGTGCCTTCAGCTGTTTCTTGATATCACGTGGAGTGAAGCATATTGGCTGATGCTGGGGACCTCCAGAGGAAACCTAGATGGATCATCCACTCGGCACTTCTGGCTGAAGATTATTGCGAATGCCTCAGCCTTGTCTTTTGCGCAGATGTGCTGGGCTCCTCCATCATTGCGGATGTGGATATTTGTGGGGCCTCCTCCTCCAGTGAGTTGTTTAATTGTCCACCACCATTCACGGCTGGATGTGGCAGGACTGCGGAGCTTAGGTCTGATGCATTCGGGGTAAACCGCTTAGCTCTGTCTTCTGGCTGTTCCGAGTGCATGTCCACAATCACTACGAACATGTGACCCTCCAGTGGACCAGCATAATCGATGTGTATTCTCTGCCATGGCTGAGTCGGCCATTCCTCACGGATGTAATGGTTGGAATGGTGGAATGTTCCATGGTTTGCACAACATTGGCATTGCCCAACTTTCTCTTCAATTTGAGAGAATCCTGGTCACACAAAATAACTGTGTGATAATTCCTTCATCCTCACTGCACCAGGATGTCCCTCATGCAGTTGGTCAAGGGCTCTACTACGTAAGCACAGAGGAATAATCACACACATTCCCCACAATAGAACTCCATTCTGGACTGTCAACTCAAGTCTTCGGGTGATGTAGGGCTTGAGGTCTGGATTTTTCTTCTCAACACCTGACATCATTCCTTTTTGGGCCAAGTCCATCGCCTTCCCCATCACTGGGTCCTTTGTTGCACATCTTTGAACTTGAGAAGAGGTCACAGGTACACTCTCCATGAGTGAGAACTACAAAACATTGGCAAAATGTACTTCAGGGCGTTGCTTGACCTGTTTGACACATAGCAACGTGTGTAAAGGCATCACTCGCATTGTTGAAGTCGACACAAATTTACTAGAATAATTGATCAATCTGACAAACGCCCTTAATTGCGTCACATTTTGAGGAACTGGTGTTTCTAAGATTGCTGACATTTTCTTCGATTCTTTGTTGATAATATGACCAAATTGGTTCTGGATGACTTTGCACCTTTGCAGCCTTGTTCCTTGAGGCACTCATTTTGTGTGGCTTCACTCCATCCCCTCTCTGTGAAGCGTCTCTTGTTGTTAGCTCCATAGATGTGGCAACTCCCACAGCAGCTTTTGGAGTTAAATCACTTACAGAAAGCAGCTTCCCCTGAAATGCTTCATTGTGTAACCCACAAACCAGCCTATCTCAAAGAGTATCATCAGGTGCTGTACCAAATTCACAATATCTTGCTGACCTTTTTAAAAGATGCAAACTGTAAAATTATTTCACTTTCTTCCTGACTGCGGAATCAAAACCTTTCTGCAATTGGTAACGGTTTAGAAGATAAACATTCCTCGCAGATTTTCATTAATTCACTGAAGGACTTGTATCCTCTTTTTTCTGTTTGAACAAGATTCCGGAGCAACATAAAGGTTTTACGGGCAACTGAGCTGAGAGATGTTGCGACATTTAGGTCCTCCGGTGTTTGATTAGCCATTTGAAAACAATTGGAATCTTTTCTCATATGAATTCCATGTTTCATGATTCTCATCAAATGTGTCCATTTTTCCCACCATTTTGGATCCCGGCTTCGAAGGTCCAAACTTCCTCCCTTCCGAATGCATTGGAAAGTCTGACACAAACAATCTCTTGAACAAGCAACTGGAAAATCTTACCCCTTTATGCCTGACTGCTTTGACTTTCTCCCGAGTAGTGGTTGCACATGGTCGGTAGACTTTGAAATCCTCGTTCGCCACGTGCACCAAACGCAGACCCCACCCACATCAACGCGAGCAAGTCTTCCCCGACTGTCGATCTTCTCACTCACAATTACTGCCGGAAACCTTTCTTCAAACCTCACACAGCGTCAATGCGTTGCCCGATGTCTCTGTCTGTGCACATGAGTCCGGTCGTGAGCATCTTCCGTTGCCACCGACTCCCTCCCACAGTCAGCCGAAGAAATCTTCTCTCCAGTGATTTTTCTGCCTCAGTCCTCGTCGCCAGTTTTCGCTCCTGTTATATTTCTTTGTTGCCACAAGGAGGAAAGGTATGGAGGTGCCCACATTCTGGATTATCCTAAAACACGATGAGAGGTTTATTAAGGGTGTTGCTCAATACAATCAAGATATTGATCTGCCCAAAGCCCGTGTAAATACTCTGCTAACGCCGCTGCACATCACGTGCTGGCTGACCAGCAGGAATATATTTCCGTGATACATAACAATTTTTCCGATGACGATCTTATATGGATGGTCTCGAAGTTTTAACTTACCTACAAATGGAGACATTCTCTCTGCATCCACGCTATCAAAACCGTCAATTCTAAAGGTCTCTATCGGGTCACCCCCTCAGCCAAGACCCAACCCGTTTATTCCTTTGTAATAACCAGCTGGCATTCCTGCTATTATCCCTGTGAAACCTCTTCCCCTCCACCCTGCCCAGGGCCTCTAAAAACTTTCTCTGTTGATCCGTTCTCAGAATTGGTGGACAAGACGAGAATTTGTTGCCTCGAGAAAGTGGCGGTGAGCAGCTTCCGTGAGCCACTGTTGTTGGTGTGGGATAGGTACATGCCCACAGTCCAGTTGCAGAGGACCTTCCGGGATTTTGACCCAGCGATGACGAACGAAAGGCTGATAAGCGTCCCAGAAACCCGGAGGCCGCGCTGTTCCCGTGCATTCGCTGCCCACGTCCTCCTGACAAGACAGCATCTTTCACAATTACCGTAGAGCTCAAAGCGGGTCACAGCCAATGAAGTACTTCTTACAACCTACTCACGATTGCCAAGTAGGATGTACAGCTGTCAATGTGTGCACAGCAAGATCCCACAAACAGCGGTGTGATAATGGCCGGGTAACGTGCTTTAGTGATGTTCGAGAAACATTCACGGTAGGACAGTGGTTATCACTCTTGCTTCACAGCTCCAGGGACCCGGGTTCGATTCCCGGCTTGGGGTCACTGTCTGTGTGGAGTTTGCACGTTCTCCCCGTGTTTGCGTGGGTTTCCTCCGGGTGATCCGGGTCCCTCCCACAAAGTCCCGAAAGACGTGCTGTTAGGTAATTTGGACATTCTGAATTCTCCCTCTGTGTACCCGAACAGGCGCCGGAGTGTGGCGACTAGGGGCTTTTCACAGTAACTTAATTGCAGTGTTAATGTAAGCCTATTGGTGACAATAATAAAGATTATTATTATTATTAAATTGCGTAGGGTGATGGGGATGGGGTGGAGGCATAGGCTTAAATAGAACATATAGTGCAGAAGGAGGCCATTCGGCCCATCGAGTCTGCACCTACCCACTTAAGCCCTCACTTCCACCCTATCCCCATTAACCCAATAACCCCTCCTAACCTTTTTTGGATACTAAGGGCAATTTATCATGCCCAATCCACCTAACCTGCACGTCTTTGGACTGTGGGAGGGACCCGGATCACCCGGAGGAAACCCACGCAGGCACGGGGAGAACGTGCAGACTCCGCACAGACAGTGACCCAAGCCGGCAATCGAACCTGGGACCCTGGCGCTGTGATGCCGCTGTGCTAGCCACTTGTGCTACCGTGCTGCTCTTTCCAAAGCCTACTTGTGACACAAATAAAGATTATTATTCACCATCTGAGAGAAACAGCGGTGATGTTGTCAGAACGAGGGGCGCGGTGAGGGGGGGGGGTGACTAAAATGAGGAAATGAGCTACATGCCTGTGACAGGGGTCCTATTATAAACACAACTGACATTTATATAGCCCCTTCAGCCTAGTAAAACACCCCAAAATGCTTTGAAGGAGCGTTACCAAAATTTGATTTGGAGTTGGATTTGTTTATTGTCACGTGTACCGAGGTACAGTGAAAAGTATTTTTCTGCGAGCAGCTCAACAGATCATTCAGTACATGAAAAAAAAGAAAAGAAAAGAAAATACATAATAGGGCAACACAAGGTACACAATGTAACTACATAAATACCGGCATTGGGTGAAGCCTACAGGGGTGTAGTGTTAATGAGGTCAGTCCATAAGAGGATCGTTTAGGAGTCTGGTGACAGTGGGGAAGAAGCTGTTTTTGAGTCTGTTGGTGCGTGTTCTCAGACTTCTGTATCTCCTGCCCCATGGAAGAAGTTGGAAGAGTGAGTAACCCGGGTGGGAGGGATCTTTGATTATGCTGCCCGCTTTCCCCAGGCAGCGGGAGGTGTAGACAGAGTCAGTGGATGGGAGGCAGGTTCAGAGCCACATAAGGAGATAACAGGAGGGGCAGAGGAAAGCTTAGTCAAAGGCGGTTTTCGGGATCATCTTAAAGGAGGAGAAAGGGGTTTCGGGAAGTTTTTCGAGCCTGGACAGCTGATGTTGGAGTGATGGAAACTGGCGCACAGGAGTGAGGGTAGCAAACGTTTGAGAGGGTGATGGGCCTGAAGTGGCGGGAGCTATTGAGACTGAACGGCAAAGGGATGAGAGTGCGACGCACAAGGAGGCCGAAGTGGAACAAGGAACAAAAGATGGCCCCAGGGGGAGGTATGAACGGGAGTCACTGCCGCCTGCGGAGTGGTGGTTGTGATCTCAGTTTGTTGTTAATGCTTGAAGGTAGTAAAATGCTCGCGTTACGAAGCAGATGCAAGAGCGGCTTTCAAAAGGGAATTGAATAAATGCTTGAAGAGAAGAATTGTGAAGGGGAGTGGGATTAGGGCAGTAAAGCGAGGGACTAACTGGATAGCTCCCAGTGGGCTGAACGGTGGGCTCTTTCTGTGCATCGTCTTTCTGTGAGTTGCTGCCCCTCAGGCTGGAGTCGATGCTTCGGGGAAGACTCTTGACGATGGTTCCTCTCCTTCTCTTCCTCAGGTAGGTTCGTTCTTCATGATTAACCTCTGCTTGGTTGTCATAGCGACGCAGTTCTCCGAGACGAAGCAGCGGGAACACCAGCTGATGCAGGAGCAGCGGGCCCTGTACCTCTCGTCCAGCACGGTGGCCAGCTTCGCCGAGCCGGG
The DNA here is from genome assembly GCF_902713615.1 of Scyliorhinus canicula. Taxonomy (NCBI): domain Eukaryota; kingdom Metazoa; phylum Chordata; class Chondrichthyes; order Carcharhiniformes; family Scyliorhinidae; genus Scyliorhinus; species Scyliorhinus canicula. Next base: position 3,872,907 of record NC_052168.1, on the reverse strand, counting down.
GGACTGCTACGAGGAGATCTTCCAGTACGTGTGCCACATCCTGCGCAAAGCCAAGCGCCGCACCGTGGGCCTCTTTGCCAGCTTGCAAACCCGTTTCCACAGCTACCGAGGAACCGCCGATTTCAGCATCTGCCAGGAGTGCGGTAGGTAATCGAGCGAGAAGAGGGGGTGCAGAGGAACGTTATTAAATGTGGTTGCATAAAAGTGAACTCTCATTTCTGTAGCATTTTTCACCATCTAAGGATGTCCTGCAGCACTTCATGGCCAATGTAGCATTTTTGAAGTGTGGTCACTGTTGTAATGGAGGGACCATAGTGCTGTTATTATAATATCTTGGACTCTTTATTGTACAGGACACAAGGCACCAATTGCTCACTGGGTTTGGGTGAACACTTTGCAGGTTCATTTAGTAAGAACAGTTAGGGATAGGTATAAAACTTAAAGCCATCAGAGGTGTGTCTGTGTGAGTGTCTGTGTGTTTGTTTCTCTGTGTGTTTGTCTGTGTGAGTGCCTGTGTGTTTGTTTCTCTATGTGTTTGTCTGTGTGAGTGTCTGCGTGTTTGTTTCTCTGTGTGAGTGTCTGTGTGTTTGTTTCTCTGTGTGTTTCTCTGTGTGAGTGTCTGTGTGTTTGTTTCTCTGTGTGTTTGTCTGTGTGAGTGTCTGCGTGTTTGTTTCTCTGTGTGTTTGTCTGTGTGAGTGTCTGTGTGTTTGTTTCTCTGTGTGTTTGTCTGTGTGAGTGTCTGTGTGTTTGTTTCTCTATGTGTTTGTCTGTGTGAGTGTCTGCGTGTTTGTTTCTCTGTGTTTGTTTGTGAGTGCCTGTGTGTTTGTTTCTCTGTGTGTTTGTTTCTCTGTTTGTTTCTCATTGATCATTGCTCGGCACAACATCGAGGGCCGAAGGGCCTGTTCTGTGCTGTACTGTTCTATGTTCTGTGTGTTTGTCTGTGTGAGTGTCTGTGTGTTTCTTTAGAACATAGAACAGTACAGCACAGAACAGGCCCTTCTGCCCTCAATGTTGTGCTGAGCCATGATCACCCTTTCTCGGTGTGTTTGTCTGTGTGTGTGTGTGTGTGTGTGTGTATCTGTGTCTGTGTGTGTGTGTCTGTGTTTGTTTCTCTGTGTGTTTGTCTGTGTGTGTGTGTGTCTGTGTCTGTGTGTGTGTCTGTGTGTGTGTGTGTGTCTGTGTGTTTGTCTGTGTGTGTGTCTGTGTCTGTGTGTGTGTGTGTCTGTGTGTGTGTGTGTCTGTGTGTTTGTTTCTCTGTGTGTTTGTCTGTGTGTTTGTCTGTGTGTATGTTTGTCTGTGTCTGTGTGTGTGTGTCTGTGTGTATGTTTGTCTGTGTGTGTGTGTGGCTGTGCTCTGCACAAAGGCAAAGTGGAACTATGACACACTTCCCTTCTAGTGCTGACCTGCTATCCCTTAAAGGCTTTTTACAGCATCGCCCTGTCTTTTTAAAGATATTGCTCCTCCTCCCCCCCCCCCACCCCCCCACACTTCCAAAGAAGTGCAACTGTTTACGACACATGTTCATGTTTAGTCACCATTATGTCAGGACATAGAACTTACGAGTCTCTGAGTTTCTAAGGTGTCGAGATAATTTGCTGGTATGCCCAGATCTTGTCAAGAAACCATAGCCATAGTACACTGGTTAAACCCTTAGCACTGCAGGGTGGCACTTGGCACAGTGGTTAGCACTGGGACTACGGCGCTGAGGACCCGGGTTCAATTCTGGCCTTGGGTGACTGTCGGTGTGGAGTTTGCACATTCTCCCCGTGTGTGCGTGGGTTTCACCCCCCCACAACCCAAAGATGTCCAGGGTAGGTGGATTGGCCACGCTAAATTGCCCCTTAATTGGAACAAAATGATTGGGTACTCTAAATTTATATTAAAAAAACATTTAGCACTGCTGCCTCACAGCGCCAGGGACCCGGGTTCAATTCTGGCCTTGGGTGACTGTTGGTGTGGAGTCTGCACATTCTCCCCGTGTCTGCGTGGGTTTCCTCCGGGTGCTCCGGTTTCCTCCCACACTCCATAGATGTGTAGGTTAGATGGATTGGCCGTGATAAATTGCCCTTTAGTGTCCAAAGATATGCAGGTTAGGTGGAGTTATGGGGTTACAGGGATAGGACGGGGAAGGGTGCTCTTTCAGAGGGTCAGTGTACACTTGGTGGGCTGAATGGCCTTCTATACTGTAGGAATTCTATGGGTCTATGGTTCTATTTGGATAGTCGGTGAATTGCGTCCCAATTCAAACTGTAATTTGGTGGATGGTCTGACAATGTCCCTTTGCACTTCCTTGTCCCAGAGTACCTGGGATGAATGTCACTTGCACCACTTTTCCGAAGCTCCCAAAGAGAAATTGTGGCAGGAATGCACCAATGAGCATTGGTGGCTTAGCTGTCAATTTAATTAGTTGTTCTCCTCAAGCCATTGGTAATAACCGCAACTATCTCTGGCCCGATTTTTAGGATTTTCTTTTTCGTTTGACCCTGGCTTGCTCGCTGTCGATCCGGCCCACGCCCCTGTCACTCGCCCAGGTCTGATTTCTCGCTGCGCTGTCCCACTTACAGAACTAACAAAGTATTGCAATCCCCACCGCAAGGGATCCATCTGCTTACCAGCTCTTTGCTCGGCGCTGTGCCTCTAAAGCTTTTCCTTGCTGTCCCGATGGTGCAATTTCAACACCCTTTGATGTTGCAACTTCATTGTGGGCTGGCCAAAGTTTCAAGGGCCCCCTCATCATGCCACGTAGCACGATCTAAGGCTGTTCACCTATAATTCATCTTGCTGCCACCTGTCTTATCACCACTGAACAGCCTGTCATGTTATTATACTGAAATAATACCTTGGGCTTATTTTCTGTACAAGGCACCAATCACTCACAGGGATTGGGTAAACACTTAGTTTATTAAAACTAGGCACATGAAATCAGTTACGCATAGGTATAAAGAACATCAGAGCTGTGCGTATGTGCTCTGCTCAAAGCAACAGTGAAACTAAGACTAGATCACGCGATATTTCCCTTCCCATGATGTCATGCTGATGTCCTTTACAGGCATATCACAACAGCTGGCAGCCAATTTGTGCACAGCAAGCTCCCACAAACAGCAATGACAAAGGACTCACGTTGTCTGTTCTTTCGGGAGGTCGGTTGAAGGGTATTTTTTTTCTTTGGACGGAACTTCCTTATTCAAAACACTGGTTGTGTGATCATTTGCACCCGTGTCAGTGCGCGTTAGCCCCCCCTTCAGCAAAGACCCTCCAACACGGCGGCGGTCCCTTCAGCACCGCACTTGAGAGTGTCAACCTGCATTTTGTGCTCAGGTCTCTTAAGAGTGAATGTACGACTTTGTGACTCAAGGGCAGTAGGGATACCCATTGAACCATTGCTGAAACCACAAGAGTCCATTTAACACCAGATAATCGGGGAACTGGACTGTAAGGTTTCACTGCCACAGACTGAAGCTCTCCATCAGATGAGAGTTGTATAAAGACATTCAACAAACAACTCAACTATTCATTGTCTTTTTCCACTAATGTCCTTTCCAAATAGCAGAGCCTGGAATATTTATGAAGTGCGACATTTTCAGGCAATGAATCTCTTGCGTGCAGCTGTGTCGATCTGTCAGATTCGGCTTTTCCAAATTGAACCGAGGCGAGCGGGTTAGCTGATGGAAGTGAAGACCTTGCTGTGTTTTGTATCAGTTGAAACTGCAGACGCATTTCACATCAATTCAAACGGCACAATCTCAGAGGCGGACTTTTTCAATTCGGAAATCAAAGTGAAGAGGGCTAGCAACTAGGGTGGCACGGTAGCACAGTGGTTAGCACTGTCGCTTCACAGATCCAGGGTCCCAGGTTCGATTCCCCGCTTGGGTCACTGTCTGTGCGGAGTCTGCACGTCCTCCCCGTGTCCACGTGGGTTTCCTCCGGGTGCTCCTGTTTTCTCCCACAGTCCAAAGACGTGCAGGTTAGATGGATCGACCGTGCTAAATTGCCCCTTAGTGTCCAAAGGAGTTGGGTGGGGTTGCTGGGTTATGGGTATGGGGTAGAGGTGTGGGCTTAAGTAGGGCACTCTTTCCAAGGGCCGGTGCAGACTCGATGGGCTGAATGGTCTCTTCCTGCACTTTAAATTCTAGGCTCTATGCTTGAGCTGAAAGGGAAGTAGAAGCAATAAGTGGGAAGAAGGCAAATATAGGAAATGAAAAATTTGCAAGATAATGCGCAAAGAGCAGAGGTAGTAGGAATAATTAGACAGCTCTTTTTCAAAGAGCTGCCCAAGCACGATGGGCTGAATGGCCTTCTCCTGCACTGTAAGGTTCTCTGGCTTGAAAGAGTTACAAGTGACGGGTGAATTTCCTCACTTCTCCATCGCCAAAACTAACGAACGTAAAGGTTATGAGACGGAGCCCAAGAAACTGATTCTCATAAAGGATCAAATGTCTGCTTCTTTATTTTTACACAGCGCGCTTCGCCACATCCTTCAGACACACTGCAAAACGCTTCACACACGGGGCGTGACCTTTGGTGTGCTGTCAGTGTTGCGAAGTCAATTCATCTCGGCTTCCCTTTCATCCAAATGTATCTTGAACCCCAGGGTAATCGTCTCCACACCCCTGACTGAGAGTCCATGCCAAGTAAATGTCGCTCTCTCTTTCTCTATCTCTCTCTCTCTCAATGCTCAGTCCTGATATCAGATGGACATTAGAAATGAGAGCAGGTGCGGGCAATGTAGCCTCTCCAGCCATTCCCACCTATGACCGCGGCTGTTTTTCTGCTTTTCCACCCTCCCCCTTCCCATTTCCCATGATTCCTCCCACCCCTTCCCAGTTCCCATGATTCCTCCCACCCCTTCCCAGTTCCCATGATTCCTCCCACCCCTTCCCAGTTCCCATGATTCCTCCCACCCCTTCCCAGTTCCCATGATTCCTCCCACCCTTTCCCAGTTCCATGATTCCTCCCACCCCTTCCCAGTTCCCATGATTCCTCCCACCCCTTCCCAGTTCCCGATTCCTCCCACCCCTTCCCATTTACCATAATCTCCCACCCCTTCACTCCCATTATTCCCACCCCTTCCCATCTCCCATTATTCCTCCACCCCTTCCCATCTCCATGATTCCCCCAATGAGACCAAAATACCTCTCAACTCTAAATATACCCATGGTGTGGAGATGCCGGCGTTGGAGTGGGGTAGGCACAGTAAGACGTCTTACAACACCAGGTTAAAGACCAACAGGTTTGTTTCGAATCACTAGCTTTCGGAGGGCAGATCCTCCATCACTCACCTGAGGAAGGAGCTGTTCTCCGCAAGCTAGTGATTCGAAACAAACCTGTTGGACTTTAACCTGGTGTTGTAAGACTTCTTACTAAATATATTCAACAATGCATATTTTAGATTTTTAATTTGACTCTCTAATTCCATTTATGTCTCCCCCGGCTCAGCTGCTCCAGTTTATTTAATCTGTCAACACCTTAGAACCATAGAATGGAATCATAGAATCCCTACAGTGCAGAAGGAGGCCATTCGGCCCATCGGGTCTGCGCCGATCCTCTGAAAGAGCAACCTCCCTGGCAAACTCCCCCACCCGATCTCTGTAACCACACCTAACCTGCACATCTTTGGACTGTGGGAGGAAACCGGAGCACCCGGAGGAAACCCACGCAGACCTGGGAGAACATGCAGACTCCGCACAGTCACCCAAGGCAGAATTGAACACGTGCCACTGAAGCTGTGAGTGCTAGCCACTGTGCCACTGTGCCACCTTACCTACTTTATTCTGGTCACCCCCTAAACCACCTTTATTGATTTGGGATATGGCATCCCTGGCAGGACTGGCATTTATTGCCAATCCTTGGTTGGGGCAGCACAGTAGCACATGGTTAGCACTGTTGCTTCACAGTGCCAGGGTCCCAGGTTCGATTCCCCGCTGGGTCACTGTCTGTGCGGAGTTTGCACGTTCTCCCCGTGTCTGCATGGATTCCTCCGGGTGCTCCAGTTTCCTCCCGCAGTCCAAAGACGTGCAGGTTAGATGGATTGGCCATGCTAACAGCCTCCCCGAACAGGCGCCGGAATATGGCGACTAGGAGCTTTTCAGAGAAACTTCATTTGAAGCCTACTTGTGACAATAAGTGATTTTCATTTTCAAATTGCCCTTAGTGTCCAAAAAGGTTAGGAGGGGTTATCGGGTTACGGCGAATGGGTGGAAGTGGGTCGGTGCAGACTTGATGGGCCGAATGGCCTCCTTCTGCACTGTATGTTCTATGTTGCCCTCTTCAGTCCATGGATAATTTGATACAGCCAAACATCTTGCCTGGGCCAAGAATCAACCACATCGATGTGGGTTTGGAGTCACGTATAGGCCAGATCGGTGTAGGGTGCCACATTTCCCTCCCAAATAGGAATGAGGCCAGCCAAGTAACAATCGAGATTATAGCATGAACACCCCTCCTAATTATAGCACCTTCAATGAATAGAGTCGTGTAGTAGTTGCGTTAGTTGACTGACTGACAGAAAGCCGAACCAGCACTGATCACAGCTGGTTGGACTGGTGTTTGAAACCCGATGTGTTATGAGCCAGGGTTTAGAGAACCCCAAAGTGTAACATGGAGTTCACCTGACCCACAACTTTTACTAGATTGTGGTATGGGGAGCACACGGCCCACTCTACAGGTGTGGTACAGCAGAAATGGAAAATTATTTTTTAAAAGTAAAACAATGCTTATTCTATGAACTCAAGTTAACCTTTTTCAAACATACAGTGAACATCTTAGCAACCATCAATTCAAATACAACCCCCAAAGAATACAACACTAAGTAATCCTTTAAGCTTTCCTTTTAACATCCATACGACCCAAAAAACAAAACCTTTAACAGAAGCACATCAGGTTTACATTCGCTACTGAGAACATTTATAATTCTGAATTCACCAAATGATCAAGAGATAGTCTTTTGATGGCAGAGAGATCAACAGTACACTTGCTCTGTCTGGCTTCAGCTACAACACTGAAAATGAAACTAAAATACACCCTGCAGCAAACAGCCTAAAGCAAAAGTAAAAAGCTGACAGACAGCCCAGCTCCACCCACATTCTGACATCACTGCAGTAATAAACACCCATTTCTTAAAGGTACTCTCACTACAGATATTTATATACACAGCCATTTACAAACACCCATTTCTTAAAGGTACTCTCACTACATATTTATATACACAGCCATTTACAACACCCTTTCTTAAAGGCACTCTCACATGACAGATATCAGAGGTGTTTTTGGGGTGAGATATTAAACCGAGGCACCATCAAGTCAGCGTAAAAGATCCCCACGGCATCATTTTGAAGAGGAACAGGGAGTTCTTCCAGAGTCCTGATTAATATTTATCCCTCAACCAACATCGCGGCAACAGATTATCGGGGTCGCCCTCACAATACTGGGGGAACCTTGCTGCCCGCAAATTGCCTGCCACGCTCACAAATGTGAGTGAATATTTTGAGGAGGTGACTAGGTGTGTAGCTGAGGGAAGTACAGGTGATGTAGTCTCCACATGGACCTCAGTAAGGCTTTTGACAAAGTTCCACATGGGAGACTGGTCAAGAAGGTAAGAGCCCATGGGATCCAGGGGCAAATTGGATCCAAAAATGGGCAGGAGACAGAGGCTGATGGCTGAAGGTTGTTTTTGTGACTGAAGGCCTGTGTCCAGTGGAGTTCCGCAGGGGTCGGTGCTGGGTCCCTTGCTGGATGTTAATGACCTGGACGTGAATGTCGGAGGTAACATCAGTACGTTTGCAGATTACACAAAAATGTTGTGGTAAATAGTGAGGAAAGTCTCAGATTACAGGAGGATATAGACGGGCTGGTTAAGACGGGCAGAACAGCAGCTAATGGAATGTAACCCTGAAAGTGTGAAGTGATGCATTTTGGGAGTGTTAACAAGGCAACGGAATACTCAATAAATGTTAGGCCCCCCAGCAAGTACAGAGAATCAGAAGGACCTTGGGCTGCATGTCTATAGATCCATGAAGACAGCAGGACAGGTAGATAAGGTGGGTAAGGAGGCCTATGGGATACTTGCCCTTATTAGCTGAGGAATAGAATATAAGAGCAGGGAGGTTATGATGGAGCTGTATACAACGCTGGTTAGGCCACAGCTGGAGGACTGGGTGCAGTTCTGGTCACCTCACTATAGGAAGGATGTGATTGCACTGGAGAGGGTGCAGAGGAGATTCACCAGGATGTGGCCTGGGGCTGGAGCGTTTCAGCTGTGAAGAGAGGCTGGTGAAGCTGGAGTTGTTTTCCTTGGAGCAGAGAAGGCTGAGGGGGGACCTGATTGAAGTTTTCAAAAGTTCCCTATCGATAGGGTGGATAGGAAGGAACTTTTCCCCTTAGTGGAGGGTCAATGACCAGGGGGAATAGATTTAAGGGGCAGGAGGTTTATAGGAAATGTGAGGGGGAGACATTTTCACCCTGAGGGTGGGGGGAATCTGGAACTCGCTGCCTGGGAGAGGCAGGAACCCTTACATTTATTATTTAGATGAGAGCTCGAAATATCAGAGCATACAAGGGTAGGGACCAACTGCTATAAAATGGGACAAGAGTAAATAGGTGTTTGATGGGCAGCGCAGACAGGATGGGCAGAAGGGCCTCTTTCTGTGCTGTAAAACTCTATGACTATTAACGTCCTTTATCTCCAGTTATTCTCCGCTGTGCATCGTTTCCCCTCTTTCATGATTACCGTTTCTTTCTTCCCAGGGCACTACCATGCGGCAGAGAGTCTGCAGCACACGCCTCATGCCATCGTCCAGCCAATCGCCCTGACCTTGACCTCCGACCCGAGTCACTGCTCGCAATGTAACAGCGTTGAGCTGGCCCCGGGCGCCAAAGCTGAGGAGCTGGCCGACGCTGAGGCGGGAGAGGCTCGTGAGGCGGAACTGTACAAGGAGGCAGAGTCGGAGGCGCAGGGGAGGGAGCGGCCGGAAGACCAGACAAGGTGCTACGCCGGACTGTGGGCCGACATGCGTCGCAAGCTGATGAGCATCGTGGAGAGCAAATATTTCAACCGGGGCATCATGATGGCAATCTTAATCAACACTATTAGCATGGGGATCGAGCACCATGAGCAGGTACAACTCCGATGGCATGTCTCACTGGGCTGATGGTTAATTAAAACTTGAAATGATTTTGAGAAGTTTCCGAATCCAGCCAGCTGTTACTGTGAGTGAGAGAGATCATTGCAGATGAACTGCAGGTGGGAGAGGCAGGTGCAACACCTGAGGTGAAATATCTTCTCCGAATCCCTCCCCCGACTGAAGGTAAAGGTCAGTCCTGAAGTTCAGGCACAAGTTGATGGTACATTTATGCGCGGAACATGACGAACCTGCCACCCATGCCGTTGGTGTGATGATATACAGAAGCAATCTTGTATGAAACAATGTGCACGACCTCCCACCAGTAGGTGGCAGTGTGAACCTACCATGTGACTCTGTGCCTCGGGGAGTTGGGAGTACGTTGTGTTGGTGGATAGACGTATTTTAGCTCAAGGATAATTAGTTAGTGTTAGTAGTGTGTAATTATCTTTACCACAAATTTGTTTTATAATAAATTATTTGAACTCGTCAAGAACTAGATGTTCTGCAGTGCATCATTCCTACCGGCTAGCGCACAAGAGCCAGGACGGTCCCTGAGGAGATCGTACCCGCAGTGTTACCGAGACGGGGACGGTCCCTGAGGAGATCGTACCCGCAGTGTTACCGAGAGAGCCGGGGATGGTCCCTGAGGAGATCGTACCCGCAGTATTACCGAGAGAGCCGGGGATGGTCCCTGAGGAGATCGTACCCGCAGTGTTACCGAGAGAGCCGGGGACGGTCCCTGAGGAGATCGTACCCGCAGTGTTACCGAGAGAGCCGAGGACGGTCCCTGAGGAGATCGTACCCACAGTGTTACCGAGAGAGCCGGGGATGGTCCCTGAGGAGATCGTACCCGCAGTGTTACCGAGACGGGGATGGTCCCTGAGGAGATCGTACCCGCAGTGTTACCGAGAGAGTCGGGGACGGTCCCTGAGGAGATCGTACCCGCAGTGTTACCGAGACGGGGACGGTCCCTGAGGAGATCGTACCCTCAGTGTTACCGAGAGAGCCGGGGACTGTCCCTGAGGAGATCGTACCCGCAGTGTTACCGAGAGAGCCGGGGATGGTCCCTGAGGAGATCGTACCCTCAGTGTTACCGAGAGAGCCGGGGACGGTCCCTGAGGAGATCATACCCGCAGTGTTACCGAGAGAGCCGGGGATGGTCCCTGAGGAGATCGTACCCTCAGTGTTACCGAGAGAGCCGGGGATGGATCCCATGAACAGCAATGAGATGATGATCAGATCTTTCATTTTTTTGTTGCACCGGGTGAGGGATAGATGTGGGCAGGTCACCATGGGAACACTCCCCTGATCTTCTTCAAAAGATTGGCCCCCTAAGAGCAGACAGAAGCAGCAGATTCAAGTCTCTTTCGGAAGACACCTCTGACAGTGCGGCACTCCCTCAGTACTGACCCTCTGACAGTGCGGCACTCCCTCAGTACTGACCCTCTGACAGTGCGGCACTCCCTCAGTACTGACCCTCTGACAGTGCTGCACTCCCTCAGTACTGACCCTCTGACAGTGCGGCACTCCCTCAGTACTGACCCTCTGAATGTGCGGCACTCCCTCAGTACTGACCCTCTGACAGTGCTGCACTCCCTCAGTACTGACCCTCTGAATGTGCGGCACTCCCTCAGTACTGACCCTCTGACAGTGCTGCACTCCCTCAGTACTGACCCTCTGACAGTGCGGCACTCCCTCAGTACTGACCCTCTGAATGTGCGGCACTCCCTCAGTACTGACCCTCTGACACTGCAGCACTCCCTCAGTACTGACCCTCTGACAGTGCAGCACTCCCTCAGTACTGACCCTCTGACAGTGCAGCACTCCCCTCAGTACTGACCCTTTGACAGTGCGGCACTCCCTCAGCAGTACACAGGGAGTGTGTCAGCCATGAACATTCTGGCGTTGAGGCAAGAGTTTGTTTTTTGAGAAACCTTTACGCCTTAGTGTGGTGGCAGGATCCCAGAGGGGTTGCTGTTTGATAAATTTTGCATAATTGCTAGCATTCACCTCAAATAAGTAAAGTTCCAGGTGACCATGTCTGCTTTCCCCTTTGAGCAGGGAGAGCTGACTGGTGGTGATTTAACCCGAGGGTCACCCACACCTCAGGCAGGGAGAAAGTTGAGAAGGCGGGGCCTTCCTGAATAACCTCAGCCGGTGCGGGAATTGAACCTACGCTGTTTGGCCTGGCTCTGCATCACGAACCAGCTGTGCAGCCCAGTGAGCTAAACCTTCTCCCCCTCTCCCCTTTAACCACTGTCGATAAGACCACTCTCCTGTTGAGTCGGCAGACTGATGATAATTCTGCTGGTTTACCTGACAGTCCTGTTGTGCCAGCCTCCCTGGCGAGAGGGGCATGGGGTCCAATTGTTCAGTCACTGACCTCCTCGCAGACCTGGACTGACCTTTGGGTTAGAATAATTTGGGAGTAATGCACGACTTCCACACAACTTTATTAATATGGGTTTCAGCTAATTCTAGGATTACTTTTTGTGTACTTTCTTTGCCCCTAATCACCTCTTTTGACCTCTGCAACCAAACTGGTGGCGGACAATCTGCTCCCAGACTATTGGAATAAGGGGAGAGGGGAGGTGAAGGGTGAATTGTTACCACCCAGAGGATAGGATTGTGAAATGTCATCAAAAAACAGCTGTTTTAAACACACAGAGGGAGCGGATGTGAGGGAGGTGGAAGATTTCCCCGGGGGGAATAGGGTTACCCTCATGCATGTGGGGTGTGGGGAGAGTGGAAAATGCCCCTCCTTGGTGGGCAATTAGGGGGTGCTCCTCTTGTCCGTGGTGGGGAGAGTGGGGGGGTCACCATTTGCGTTGTGCGGGGGAGGGGGCCTGTTGCTGGGCGCTGGGATTGGTGAACGCCAGGTGACCTGCGTGCTCTCCACTCTGCACAATTCAACAGTGTAAAGTTTTGTGAATTCCATCACGCTGCTCATGCCAGAGGGACACGGTCCCCATTCACCCCCGGTGGCAGCACTTTGTTTTGAGACCGAAGAATCCGGCCCGTAAATGGAGGCAGGACATCAGGAGGCTATCCAGAGGAGGTTCACTCGTTCAATCCCGGGTGTGGTGGGACTTTCTCATGAGGAGAGGTTGAGTAGGTTGGGTCTGCGCTCATCGGAGTTTAGAAGAATGAGAGACGACCTTATTGAGACGTGTCGGATTCTCAGGGGGTTTGACAGGGTCGATGCTGAGAGGATGTTTCCTCTTGTGGGAGAGTCTGGGACCAGAGGGCATCATCTCAGAGTGAGGGGGGGGGGGGGTCACCCATTTAAGACAGGGATGAGGAGGAATTTCTTCTCTCAGAGGGTGGTGAATCTGTGGAACTCTTTGTCGCTAAAGGCTGTGAAGACCAAATTACTAAGTATCTTTAAGAAAGAGATAGATATATTCTTGATTAAAAAGGGATCAGGGGTTTGGGGGGAAGGCAGGAGAATGGGGATGATATCTGCCATGATTGAATGGCGGAGCAGACTCAATTGGCCGAATGGCCTAACTCTGCTCCTCTGTCTTATGATCTTATGATTGGCATTTTTGGAATCCATGCCCGGATGGAGTCAGGCAGATTGGGAAGTGGGTAGATCTACACACTGGGTCACAGCAGGGAGAACGCAGAGATAAGGGAGGGAGAGGTTCGGAATGGGAGCGTACCATTGATGAGGGTTCTCGGAGAGATGAGGCAGGGGATCAAGCACATTGTGGGCAGCGGCGCATTGGGCATTTGGGCATGCACCAGATTGCAGGGGCCTTGGGGAGGTGGATTTCCAAGCGAGGGCAAATGAACAGGTTTGGTTGAGGATGAGGCATCGGGATAGGGAGGAGGAAGCACCCCTACTCTTCTTGGCCAACAAGCAGAGCTGGAAAAACACCTACTACCTCTACGCATTTATCATCGCCTCGTTTTAGCTGCCGAGACCCACAAAACCCGATCTCTTTTAACATTCTTTCAAAGAACAATACAGCACAGGAACAGGCCCTTCGGCCCTCCAAGCCTGCGCTGACCACGGTACCTGCCGAAACTAAAACCCTCTGCACTTACGTCCATATCCTTCCATTCCCACCCTATTCATATATTTGCCCAGATGTCCCTTAAATGCCGCTATCGTACCTCCTCCCACCCCCTCCCCAGGCAGCTTCTTTACCCAGATTGCGGTGAGAATGTGGTTGCGGCGATAACAACGATATTCACCGTGATTTTTAATCCCCTTTTCCTCCGGGTGTTTGGTGACAGTCGGAGAGAGAGTTTTCCATCCGATCTCCCAATCCTCCACCACCGTCTCGCCCTGCTGTTCCCACAATCCCTCTTGGCAGGAAGGCCGAGATTGGGAAATGGAGAGGTGGCGGATAAAGGCCTTCCTTTGCCAAAATGTTGCCTGCAGAGTTTGTGGTCGTGATTTGTTTTTCTCAAAGTCCAGGCAGTGTGTGTTTCAGAGCTCGGCGCAAGGCTCAGATGTGTAATAAAACCCAGAGCAGTGGCAATTTACACTTCCACAATGGTGAAGGAGAGATGCTCCCGGGGATTAACACTTTGATCTTCCGCCGATGGATTATAACGAGTTGTGTGTGCTTGTCCTCGACACGGAGATTAAAATTTTCATCCTGCAAACTTCAGTTACACCTGCTTGCCATGCAGGCTGTGAAGAAGAATCTGGAATGGACTATTTTCCTTGATTGAGAAAAAAACTAACTGTAAATGGAGGAGACCAACATCAATGGGGAAGAGGCCAGAGATTTGCTGTTGGTGATAATGAATGAATCCTTCGCTCTTTGATCGAGTTCCTGGCCTGCTATTTTAATGGAGATATTGTTGTATTTCTTTTAAGTAGGTTGGAGCCTGTATTAAACCAGATCAGTGTGCCCTGAACAGGCGCCGGAATGTGGCGACTAGGGGCTTTTCACAGTAACTTCATTGAAGCCGACTCGTGACAATAAGCCATTTTCATTTCATTTTATTTCATTAAAGATTGGCCTATAATCAGCACTGAGTGTTGATTGGCAGTGGGGCAGCGCTGTGTAACTATTACAATTTAAACCCAAGACGACAGCACCTTGCATCCATATCGCAACTTTGACATCACAGAAGCATTCCGAGCTACTTCACAGCAGAATTGTCAAATTAAGTTTGACACTGAACCAGATCAGGAGATATTAGCACTGGTATTTTTTTTACTTGGCACAGCGTAGAGAGGTTTAGGAAAAGAATATCCGAGATCCTGAGGCCCAGGCAGCTGAAGGCACAACCCCCCCAACGGTGGAGCAATCAAAATCGGGAACAGGAATTTCCCAATCATGCCAATAGATTTTGGCATTGAATTCCTGGAGGCTCCAGGGCTCCAGGTCAACCCCCCCCCCCCCCCCCCCACACACACACACAACCCCAATCCCAAATCCCATCCTCCTACAGTTGCCCCATTGACGTGCAATTCTAGCCTCAAATTGGAGGCCACGGGCAGGATTTCCGATCCCCCCCCCCCGCCGGGTCGGAGAATCGCCGGGGGGGGGGGGGGGGGGGGGGGGGGCGTAGTGAATCCCGCCCCGGCAATTCTCCGGGCCCCAATGGGCCGAGCGACCGCCCGTTTTCGGCCAGTCCCGCCTGATGTGTTGGGTAAGCTGGGTCTGCGAGGACTGCGTTTACTGCAGCAGTGAGAGAGACAGGCTTCCAACACTTGAAGAAATGCAACTCGTTTTTATTGAAATCTTAACTATAATACCTGCTTTAACTGTGGGTTGACACTATGCTGACTTGACTGGAGACCTGAGACTAACCTGACCAGACTATCTGACTACCACATGGTGGATGTTCCAGTTGCTGCTCACGGGCTCTGACTGTCTCAGAGGCTGGATCCCGAGAGAGCGGGAAAACTAGTGCCCTCTGGCTTTATAGTGGTCGTGTCCTGTCTGGTGATTGGCTGCTGTGTTCTGTGTGTTCACTGGTCATCCTGTGTGTCAATCACTGCCTGTCTGTGCACCATCATATACATGGATGTATATTATGGCACTTTACAGCTGATGAGGTAGCTTTGAAGCATAGCTACTTTTTCTGCGAGAGGGACGGAACCCTGGGAAGATTTGAATACAAGAATGAGAATTTAAAAATGGAGGTATTCCCAGACTGGGAGCCCAAGTTTATGAGTGCGTTTTCGATGAGCTCAAGTCTGAACCACGGACCAGGAGAGCATTGAAATGGTCGAGCGTGGAGGGAACGAAGGAATTGATAAAGGTTTGGGCTGCAGAAGAGCTGGGAGGGGAGCAAGGGCGGGCGTCATTGCGAAGAGGATAGTAGGTGGGAGCTGGAGGGGGTAACGGATGATGAGGTGCGTACTTAGGAAGAGGTTGGTGCTGTGCGGAACAATTGCCAACTTTGAGGATGGTAAAAGTGGGCAACAACTAACATTGGGCCGTGAAAGGGCGACATGTGGCGCAGTGGTTAGCACTGGGACTGCAGCGCTGAGGACCCGGGTTCGAATCCCGGCTCTGGGTCACTGTTCGTGTGGAGTCGGCACATTCTCCCCGTGTTTGCGTGGGTTTCGCCCCACAACCCAAAGATGTGCAGGGTAGGTGGACTGGCCACGCTAAATTGCCCCTGACTTGGAAAAAAAATAATTGGGTACTCTAAATTTAAAAAAAAAAGAAAAAAACATTGGCTGTGAAGCATGATGGTAAAAATGCCAACAAACCTGTCTATGTGAGAAACTAGCAAATGGATTTTATGGGGTCAGACAGCTGGCCATTTCACTGATAACATCTTTGGTATGGGATTCCGGCTCTCTCTCTCCTCACTGACGAATAAGGCCGATGTGCATAACCAGAATGTATACGAATGAAATATGAACTAAGAACTGGAACCGTATAAAACATAGCACCACCAAGATTCATCAGGGTTAATCCCGGTAACCACAAGCGTAAGAAGACACGAGACCTGAGTTTTGAGACTCACCAGCCTGCACACTACAGAGTGAAACTGGCCAAGCTCTCTCTGATCAGGTAGCATATCTTTACTTCAAGTCGTGAGTCTTGAAAGTTACGTAACTGTTTCAATATATAAGTTCTAATAAACTTGTATTAATTCCACTGGCAGTGAGTATTCAATTCTGCCTGCATTTGACAGTTGTGGCCAGCAGAGGCAGCAACATAGAACATACAGTGCAGAAGGAGGCCGTTCGGCCCATCGAGTCTGCACCGACCCACTTAAGCCCTCACTTCCACCCTATCCCCGTAACCCAATAACCCCTCCTGACCTTTTTGGTCACTAGGGGCAATTTAGCACGGCCAATCCACCTAACCTGCGCATCTTTGGGCTGTGGGAGGAAACCGGAGCACCCGGAGGAAACCCACGAAGACACGGGGAGAACGTGCAGACTCCGCACAGACAGTGACCCAGCGGGGAATCGAACCTGGGACCCTGGCGCTGTGAAGCCACAGCGCTAGCCACTTGTGCTACCGTGCTGCCCATTGGTGGTGCGGAAGGCTCCTGTCACCGGTACTGAAACAGTTAACGAGGTGATCGAACCGACTATCTTTAGACGCGCAGTTTTAAAAGGTCACTCAGGACTTTGACATTTAAGGAGCGTTTATTTTTGGGTTTTTTTCCATTTGTTTGTTTACTGACTGTTGGCCGCACACAGTCGATCGGTCAGCAGAAAGGAACAAAGGAAGCGAAGCTGATTTTATTCTTTTGCGGAATGTGCTTAACCTGTCTTGTCTCGGCACTCCGCCCAGAGACGGAGATCAAAAACTGTGATCATTTCAAGTCCTTTAACTTTGGGCGGAGAACTTCTAGTCTCGGCATAATCTGCCCCATGTTTTGTGACTAGCCTTCTCCAGAGTTTGTGACAGACTTGATGTACCGATGGATTGAGAGCAAGTGGGCGTTAAGAGTGAAGCGAATGATATATTAAACACCATGCACTCCATTTTTGAGCTGCTTTTAAATATCTTGTCCTGTGTCATTCACTGAGCGTATCGTGGATCATAGAATCACAGAATCCTTACAGTGCAGAAGGAGGCCATTTGGCCCATCGAGTCTACACCATCCCTCTGAAAGAGCACCTACCTAGGTCCATTCCCCCATCCTCTCCCTGTAACCCCATGTAAGATTTGGACACTAAGGAGAAATTTTATCCATGGCCAATCCACCTAACCTGCACATCTTTAAACTGTGGGAGGAAATTGGAGCACCCGGAGGAAACCCACACACACACGGGGAGAAGTGCAGACTCCGCACAGACAGTGACCCAAGGCCGGATTTGAACCCGGGACCCTGTCGCTGAGGCAACAGTGCTATCCACTGTGCCTACCGTGCAGATCACTGAGAAGATCTTGATCTGTCTTCGTCCAGTCTCGAGCTCATTATCCAACAGTTGCCAACCCTCTGGGATTGCCCAGGAGCCTCCAGTAAAGAGCAGCGCCCCGAGAGAGGATAATTATTTGGGTTAGTTTGATTTTCCTTCTCTTTTAGCACCTGAGTTGGTTGTTTCTAGAACATGCTGGATGGGGGAGAAAGAGGCTGTTCAACTGTTTGGGTGAGGTCGTCTGAGGGAACCAGTGCGAAGAATCGGCGTGGTCGGCGCGGCGCCGGTCGGGGTATGCGGCAACTCTCCGGCCTGAGCCGGCAAGCCCCACCGCGCTGATTCTCTGGCCCAGATGGGCCGAGCGGCCGTCACTAAAAATCCGAGTCCTGTCGGTGCGATTCTAACATCCTCTGAGCAGGCGGGACCTCGGCGTTGAAGGGTCCGGGGGCGGCTTGTGGGGGGGAGGGGGGGGGGCGGGGGGCTTGTGGGGGGGGGTGGAGGGGGGTCCGACCACGGGGGGGGGGGGTTCTGTAGTGGTCTGGCCCGCGATCGGGGCCCACCGATCGGCGGGCTGGCCTCTCTGACTGGGGGCCTCCTTTCCTCCGTGCCGGCTCCTGTAGCCCAGCGCCATGTTGCGTCGGGGCAGCCATGGGGAAGAAGGCCACTGCGCATGTGCTGGTTGTCACCGGTCCAACTGTACGGGTTCACACCGGGATTGGCAGGGCCGCTCCAGCGCCGTGCTAGCCCCCTGTGGGCCGCAGAATGAGGTCCCGGAACGGGCGCCGACGCTGGAGTACAACACTCCCGGTTTTACGCTGGCGTCGACACTTCGCTGCCCGATGGGAGAATCCCGACCCAGAAGTGTGCCGCGCAGTCAGAATTGGCAATTCCACCTTGGCCTGAACCTTAACCAATTTCCTTGGGCTCCATGTCGCCCCTCCCCCCGTTTCGGAGCTCTTTCCTCAATCTGTTGCTCGGGTCTCCTTTGTCACCACTTTTTATAAGCTGTGTAACCCCCGTTAACCTCAACTCCTTCTTCCTCCTTTACAAAGGGAATAGATAGGATAGATGCGGGCAGGTTGTTTCCACTGGCGGGTGAAAGCAGAACTAGGGGGCATAGCCTCAAAATAAGGGGAAGTAGATTTAGGACTGAGTTTAGGAGGGTTGTGAATCTATGGAATTCCTTGCCCAGTGAAGCAGTTTTCAAGATGTTTTCAAGATAAAGATAGATAGTTTTTTGAAGAATAAAGGGATTAAGGGTTATGGTGTTCGAGCGGGAAAGTGGAACTGAGTCCACAAAAGATCAGCCATGATCTCATTGAATGGCGGAGCAGGCTCAAGGGGCCAGATGGCCGACTCCTGCTCCTAGTTCTTATGTTCCTCCAAAAGCT
This sequence comes from Scyliorhinus canicula, assembly GCF_902713615.1. NCBI lineage: Eukaryota > Metazoa > Chordata > Chondrichthyes > Carcharhiniformes > Scyliorhinidae > Scyliorhinus > Scyliorhinus canicula. The sequence goes on along the minus strand of NC_052168.1, from coordinate 3,854,092 downwards.
ACCTTTTCATTGAGAAGGACAAGAGAGAAAAAAAGCTTTCACCATGGTGCGACGTCCCACTGCGCTTTACAGCCACTCCAATACCCTTTGGAGTGTGGTCACTGTTGTGTTACAGAGAATGCAGCAGCCAGTGAGCAGAGAGGGTGCAGAGGAGGTTCAGCAGGATGTTGCCTGGTATGGAGGGTGCTAGCTATGAAGAAAGGTTGAGTAGATTAGGATTGTTTTCGTTGGAAAGACGGAGGTTGAGGGGGGACCTGATTGAGGTCTACAAAATTATGAGAGGTATGGACAGGGTGGATAGCAACAAGCTTTTTCCAAGAGGGGGGGTGTCAATTACAAGGGGTCACGATTTTAAGGTGAGGGGGAAATTTTAAGGGAGATGTGCATGGGAAGTTTTTTATGCAGAGGGTGGTGGGTGCCTGGAATGCTTTACCAGCGGAGGTGGTAGAGGCGAGCACGATAGCATCATTTAAGATGCATCTAGCCAGATATATGAAGTAGATCCTTGGAAAATAGGCGACAGGTTTAGATAAAGGATCTGGATCGGCGCAGGCTGGGAGGGCCGAAGGGCCTGTTCCTGTGCTGTAATTTTCTTTGTTCTTTTTCGTTGTTCAGAACTCTGTGACAAGTACACGGCATTCTCTTTTAACTTTGCGCAGAGGGATAAATATCGTCTTGAACTTCTCCCCTGCTTGTCTGCAAAATGCTGGACCCTCGCCCTCTGCATAGAACATAGAACAGTACAGCACAGAACAGGCCCTCGACTTTGTGCCGAGCAATGATCACCCTACTCAAACCCACGTATCCACCCTATACCCGTAACCCAACAACCCTCCCTTAACCTTACATTTTAGGACACTACGGGCAATTTAGCATGGCCAATCCACCTAACCCGCACATCTTTGGACTGTGGGAGGAAACCGGAGCACCCGGAGGAAACCCACGCATACACGGGGAGGATGTGCAGACTCCGCACAGACAGTGACCCAGCCGGGAATCGAACCTGGGACCCTGGAGCTGTGAAGCATTTATGCTAACCACCATGCTACCGTGCTGCCTGAGAGAACAGATGGGGACTCGCTTCAACAGTTCACCTGAAAGACAGCACCCCTATTCAGGGCAGTGGCTCCTCGGTGGTGTGCTGGGAGCGTCGGTTTAGACTACGCCCTGAAATCTCTGGAGGAGAACTTTTTTTGTTATTCTTCTTTATAAATTTAGAATACCCAATTATTTTTTTTCCAATTAAGGGGCGATTTAGCATGGCCAATCCACCTACATCTTTGGGTTCCGGGGGTGAGCCCCAAGCAGATACCGGGAGAATGTTCAAACTTCACACGGGCACTGACCCAGGACCGGGGTTCGAACCCGGGTCCTCAGCGCCGTGGTCCCAGTGCTAACCACTGCGCCACGTGCCGACCATCTGGAGGGGAACTTGAGTCCCCATTGGGCCTCTGACCCTGAGAGCGAGAGTGGTGCCCGAGGTTTAGCAGGGGTCCAGCTCCACCCAACACGTGCCCCATCGTCAGTGCCCTGCACGCCAGAACCATTCACCTCCTGATGATCGGTGAGAAAGTGAGCGCGAGGTGGCACTGGCGAGCAGGTTAATGCTGCATTTTTTAACGCACCGCGTCTGTCGAATTTCAGTCTCTGTCTTGCTGGGCAACACGTGGATATTCTCGCCGACCATGGAGCTGATACTCCACACTTCAGGATCCTGCTAATCTAATGAGTGAAATCTGTCAGCCGCTTTTTCCTCACTTCAGCTCATTTAGAGAAATTCAACATCAGTCCCTCACGGCAGCTTTTCAATTAGTCGGTTTTCACGGGGAAAAGCCTCTTTCTCTTTTGTGCGGTAAAAGCTAAAGACAGAAACAAATCTCTGCATCTACATCAGATATGCAGGCTAAAGACTGATGTAGCAGCGTCTAGGCAATCTGTGAATTTCCTCTGAGACTAATATGGGGGGGGGGGGAGAGGCACAGTGGACTAGTAATCGTAGGATTAGTAATCCAGTTGCCCAGGTTAATGCTCTGGGAACACGGGTTCAAATCCCACAACGGCAGCTGATGAAATTTTAATTCAATTAATTAACTCTGGAATCTAAACGCTAATCTCAATTATGGTGGCCGTGAAATTACAATCTTTCTTTTTAGAAATGTTTTTATTAAGGCGTTTATATGTATACATCAATCACAGCCAAGAACAACCAGGGAATCACACAACGAATAAATAATTAATACTTCACCCTCCCTGCCGTTACCCTCCGCCCACACTGCCTTCTTTCTGAAAAAGTCCCGCCCCCCCCCCCCCACCCGCTGACTTCTTAACTATCCTTGAAGAATCGATAAACGGGGTTTCCATCTCCCCTCCACAGTTCCTCTCAGGGCGAACTTGATTCTTTTCCAACGTAAGGAATTATGCGAGGTCGCTCACCCACACACCCCGGTTTCTGCCCGCCCGCCCTCTGCCCGCCCCCCCCTCTCTGCCCCCCCCCCCCTCCCCCCCCCCTCCCCCTCCCCCCCCCCCCCCCCTCCCCCCCCCTCCCCCCCCGAGTCCCTCCATTCCAACAGGATCCGTCTCCGGGCTACCAGGGGAGGCAAACGCCAAAACATCAGCCTCTGTCGCCCCCCCCCATGGACTCCCGGGACTTCTGGCACTCCCAAAAATCGGGACTTCTGGATTCTGGACCAACGTCTCATTGATTATCGTTAAAAACCCATCTTGATCACTCGTGTCCTTTAAGGAAATCTGCCGTCCTCACACGGTCTGGCCTACACGTGACTCCAGACGCGCACAGCGATGCAGTTGACTCTTGACTGCCCCCCCCCCTCTGAAATGGACGAAAAAGCCACACAGTTCAAATGCAAATTAGGGATGGGCATCCGAGGCTGGTCCAGACAGCGACGCCCACATCCCGTGAAAGAATGAAGGGAAAAGCAAATTCAATGATGCGATTTGAAGGCTCTTGCGAGAAGCTGTGGTCACATGATTGGGGATGCCTTAACCTTCCACCTATGGAGAAAGTGGCAGTACCAACTACGGTTCGGAGATGGTTACTGGTAGTCCAATATTTGCGAGGAAGGTTTGATCCTTCGGGTCACGCTCGATGAGGAATCCAGTTTCGATCTTGCGCTTCTACCAAGCAATACACTGTCAAGGCTTAGGGGAGATGGCTGAAGGATTTCGCCCATGGTCCAGAATGGGCTTCTCAACAGGGCTTCCAGACAGGAGCCAGAATGTGGCGACTAGGGGCTTTTCACAGTAACTTCATTGAAGCCTACTCGTGACAATAAGCGATTTTCATTTCAACTTGACATGGTTGTTGCCTCAAAACCTGTAATTTGATTTGATTTGATTTATTGTCACATTTACCGAAATGCCGTGAGAAGTGTTTTTCTGCGGCCAAGGGAACATTCACAGTACGTACATAGTAGAAAAAAAGAATAATCGAAATTGACAAATAGTGCAGTGATTGGTTACAGTGCGGAACAAGGGGCCAAACAAAGCAAATACATGAGCAAGAGCAGCATAGGGCGTCGTGAATAGTGTTCTTACAGGGAACAGATCAGTCCGAGGGGGAGTCGTTGAGGAGTCTAGTAGCTGTGGGGAAGAAGCTGTTCCTATGTCTGGATGTGCGGGTCTTCAGACTTCTCACCTAATAAAAGCAAATTACTGCGGATGCTGAAATCTGAAACCAAAGAGAAAATGCTGGAAAATCTCAGCAGGTCTGGCAGCATCTGTAGGGAGAGAAAAGAGCGAACGTTTCGAGTCCAGATGACCCTTTGTCAAAGCTAAAGACAGAGAAAGTGGGAAATATTTATTCTGTGGAGTGAGAATGAAAGATGAGTCATAGCCACAGAAACCCTGGGAAACCGGGTGCTAATGGCCACAGAAAGCAAGGGGAAAGAGTGTTAATGGCAGTCCCCCAGAGAGAACAAAAGATGTGAAAGGCCAAACTTCAGAGAAACTAACTTCAGAGGGTACCTGCTGCCTGATGGAAGGGTCTGGAAGAAGGCAATGTCTGGGTGGGAGGGGGTCTCTGATAATGCTGTCTGCCTTCCTGAGGCAGCGGGAGGTGTAGACAGAATCAATGTGGGGGGTGGCAAGCTTGTTCACCACACTCTCTGCAGTTTCTTGCGATCTTGGGCCGAGCAGTTGCCGAACCAGGCTGTGAGGCTGTGGGGCTGGTTTAAATCACAAGGCTAAATCGCTGGCTTTTAAAGCAGACCAAGCAGGCCAGCAGCACGGTTCGATTCCCGTACCAGCCTCCCCGGACAGGCGCCGGAATGTGGCGACTAGGGGCTTTTCACAGTAATTTCATTGAAGCCTACTCGTGACAATAAGCGATTTTCATTTAATTTCATGATGCAGCCGGAGTCGATGCAGACTTGCCAAATTTCTTCAGCTTCCGTCGGAAGTAGAGACGTTGTTGGGCTTTCCTGACTGTGGTACCCAACTAGTATTTGCCACATCAATGCAGTGCTTCCTGAGTAAACCTTACAAAATGTTGGTATTTTGTCTCAATGTTATGTTGACATTTTCAGAGGGCAGACCCGTGTCTTTAGTCCTGAAAGAGGTGTGTTTTAATTTGATTGGTTCTCCAATCTCATTGGAAGGTTGATTTGACAAGCAGTTAAATGTTCTTTGGAATGGCATTTGTTTTGACACAAGGTCACATGACACAGTGCCCCATGGGAAGGTTGTCGTCATCTACTCCAGAGATACGCAAAATGGTCCCCTCGCCTCCCTTGCAGAAATTTTTAATTTCCTTCTGCTTTTTTTGCGATAGTGGATTAGAGTTATCTGGCGTGAAATATGCCTTAGACACAGGGCAGCAAAGGAACCCTGGGGTAACCTCCTGGAAAAAAAACAGTGGAGCATCTTCCAATTGCCCATTATTAGCCCTCTGTAACTAGTGCGTTACGGTGCCCGCAGTCACTTCTCCAGTCTTATTTCCAAACACTTCATGGAAAGAAAGAACTTCTCCATCTGTCCAGGACGTCCCGAAGCTTTAGAACAAGTTCCTTTTATTTCCCTGAAGCGTCGTGATGTGCGCACAGCAAGATCCCACAGACGGCCGTGGCCGGATCATATGTTTCCGGGTCGTCAACTGGAGGGCAGGTGCTGGCCCGGGGCCCCCCGAGGTGGCATCCCTGCTACGCCTCATCGAAAGGGGACCTCCAGGTGGATGGAAGGGTTAATTCCAATTATGTGCATAACGCACTGGCGTCTCACCTCTGACCCCCCAGGTCCAGAGATGGCCGCCACAGCTGGTGCAGGGGCCTCATCTGTCTGATGGCTGTAAGGGTGAAATAAATTTGATGGGTATTAATCCAGCTCGTACTGGACGTGGACATGCAGAACTAAGCTAATTGGCAGTAAATTTACATTCTCACTTCCAGGTCACAGGGGAGGTGGTGTTCAAAATGGAAAAAAATGTCACACCAACACAGGAATTGGCGAGCAGCATAAAAACCACCCTGATTTTGAACTCAATTAGCAATCTTGCTATTAGAGGACAGGTGAAGTCAGTGAGCAAGATGGGTAAACGGATTGACACTGTAATAGGGAGCTCGCACCACAACATTATTCAGGGACGAGCAGTCTGCATTTACCTAAGTTACCCCGGACCCGAGAGTGTGTGATGCTTTACGCCAGCACCTCAAAATGGATCCCATTCAGAGGGCAGCACGGTGACGCAGTGGGTTAGCACTGCTGTCTCACGGCGCCGAGATCCCAGGTTCGATCCCGAACCCGGGTCACTGGATTGGATTGGATTGGATTTGTTTATTGTCCATGTACCGAGCTACAGTGAAAAGTATTTTTCTGCGAGCAGCTCAGCAGATCATTAAGTACATGGGAAGAAAAGGAAATAAAAGAAAATACATAATAGGGCAACACAAGATATATAATGTAACTACATAAGCATTGGCATCGGATGAAGCATACAGGGTGTAGTGTTAATGAGGTCAGTCAATAAGAGGGTCATTTAAGAGTTTGGTGACAGTGGAAAAGAAGCTGTTAATGAATCTGTTTGTGCGTGTTTTCAGACTTCTGTATCTCCTGCCCAATGGAAGAAGTTGGAAGAGTGAGTAAGCCGGGTGGGAGGGATCTTTGATTATGCTGCCCACTTTCCCCATGCAGCGGGAGGTGTAGATGGAGTCAATGGATGGGAGGCGGGTTCGTGTGATGGACTGGGCGGTATTCATGACTCTCTGAAGTTTCTTGCGGTCCTGGGCCGAGCAGTTGCCATAGCAGGCTGTGATGCAGCCTGATAGGATGCTGTCTATGGTGCATCTGTAAAAGTTGGTAAGGGTTAATGTAGACATGCCGAATTTCCTTAGTTTCCTGAGGAAGTATAGGCGCTGTTGTGCTTTCTTGGTGATAGCGTCGACGTGAGTGGACCAGGACAGATTTCTGGTGATGTGCACCCCTAGGAATTTGAAACTGCTAACCATCTCCATCTGGGCCCCGTTGATGCTGACAGGGGTGTGTACAGTACTTTGCTTCCTGAAGTCGATGACCAGCTCTTTAGTTTTGCCGGCATTGAGGGAGAGATTGTTGTTGTTACACCACTCCACTAGGTTCTCCATCTCCCTCCTGTATTCTGACTCGTCGTTATTTGAGATCCGGCCCACTATGGCCGTATCGGCAGCAAACTTGTAGATGGAGTTGGAACCAAGTTTTGCCACGCAGTCGTGTGTGTACAGGGAGTAGAGTAGGGGGCTAAGTACGCAGCCTTGCGGGGCACCGGTATTGAGGACTATTGTGGAGGAGGTGTTCATTCTTACTGATTGTGGTCTGTTGGTCAGAAAATCGAGGATCCAGTTGCAGAGTGGAGAGCCAAGTCCTAGGTTCTGGAGCTTTGATATGAGCTTGGCTGGGATTATGGTGTTGAAGGCGGTCCGTGTGGAGTTTGCACATTCTCCCCGTGTCTGCGTGGGTTTCACCCCCACAACCCAAAGATGTGCAGGTTAGGTGGATTAGCCACGCTAAATTGCCCCTAAGTTGGAAAAAATGAATTGGGAAACTCTAAATTTATTTTTAAAATAAATTTTTAAAAATGGATTCCATTCCCAAGCACTAATATCCCTGAGAGATCCAGGGATTGCTTCAGATGGACAGTTGTTGGTTACAATCCCCTGGGGGCGGGGGGGGGGGCGATTTAGCATGGCCAATCCACCTAACCTGAACATCTTTGGACTGTGGGAGGAAGCCGGAGCACCCGGAGGAAACCCACGCAGACAACGTTCAGGCTCCGCACAGAGAGTGACCCAAACCGGGAATCGAACCCTGGGACCCCCATCGATGTGAAGCAACCGTGCTAACCACTATGCTACTGTGCCACTGAGGTGATGGTCACCCAAACGATACGCTCTGCAGAACCTGCTGAGCCAGTTCATAGCAATCTTGACGGTACAGGTACCCCGCCGGCTTCTTTCTCCAACCTCTTCGATAAACACGCGCCAACAATTTAACCTAACGTAACACCCTCGGTGTACAAAGGCAGGTTACCAGGTCCCGAGAGGCGGAGAGGGTCAAGGGAGGGCATTGCACCTCGAGGTGGAATATTCAGCTTTTATTTGGTGTGACGTGTTGTCCCGGCTGCCTTGTCATTCCAGCGGGTGCGGCCGTCTCATTGCCGCTTCTCCAGCTATGTTCCGACATTTCGCACTCAACCAAAATAATTAAACTCAGAGAGCGCTCGCCCTCTCCGGGGGGGGGGGGACAGAGGAGGAAGAGCCAAGTGGGTATCAGAGGACTTGTTACAATTTGTGTAGGCAATTATTCATTCAACACGAACCAGCCAACATTTATTGTTCAGTTAATCAGCATTTTATGAGAATTTGATGAGCTTTTCAAGAGAAAGGAAACCGACGTGAAATGGGGGATGATTTCCTCTTGAACGCTCATGTATTTTGGGAATCTCCCAGCTGGACTGGAAGGAGCGGGAGGGGTGGGTGGGGGGTGGGGGTGAGGAGGGAAATAGTCCTGTTTACAAGGAGGTTTTTAATAATGAACTAATTTTCAGTTGGAGAAGGAGCTTATTAACATATATAATTGCATTTGAATAACAAAAACACACAAAAAAAAAATAGGCCCCAAATCCAATGACGTGTAAGACTGTCAGCATCTGCTGGCTTTTTTTAATAAATGCACTTTGAAATTTGTGACAGGAATGCAGAATATTTTTATCATCTGCGTTCATTACTATGGGGGATTAAAGCTTAACTTCCAACTGTGTCTGATACTATTTATAATGCATTGTCATTCAGAGCAAAATATTAACAGATGTGCAATTAAGGGGCCACCTTACAGTGACACTTGCCTGGCACGAGCATCGTGCTCTGGTTCACAGTGAGTCGCTCCTTTTTGTTTTGTGATGTGCTGCGATCGAAGCCATTGGCAACTACACTACAAGACTTGAGACACCAGGGGTGGCATGTGGCGCAGTGGTTAGCACTGGGACTGCGGCGCTGAGGACCCGGGTTCGAATCCCGGCCACTGTCCGTGTGGAGTTTGCACATTCTCCCCGTGTCTGCGTGGGTTTCACCCCCACAACCCAAAGACGTGCAGGTTAGGTGGATTGGCCACGCTAAATTGCCCCTTAAATTGGAAAAAATTTAATTGGGTACTCTAAATTTATTTATTTTTTTAATTTATAAAACAAAATCCCGCAGGGTACATCCCCAGAAGCCCGGAAGAGGGGACCGAGAGCTAGACCACCTTGGCGGGAAACTGGGAAGCAATTCCTCATGGATATTTGGAATTCTCTGCAGCAAAGGCTATGGATGATGGGGGTCAGGTGGAGTTAAGACTGAGGTCAGTGGATTTCTATTTGTATTGAGGGAGACAAATGGGTAAATGGAAACAAGGTACCACTCAACCGTGATCTAATTGAGTCATTGAATAGACTGTTGTTCATTTATCCTGAAATGGATTGTCATCGTACCGCTTTGGGACCAACTCTCATTCATTTCAGTCAGAAAGAACTGACATTTAGATAGTTTACTTATCATGGCCCTCCGGACATCCAGAAGCGGCTTTAATGAGCTCTAACCACAGACGTTGTAGGTAAACATGACAACCGGATTCCACACAGCAACAGTAGAATCTGAATGGGCGGTCATTTTCACATTGTTGGTGATGTTTGCTGCCACACCCGGGGGAACTCCACTGTTCCACCTCGGAGAGTGAGGTGGGACCTCAGCCGAGCAGAGGGATGGAACCTCAACCCGCCCACATGAGCAGCCAAGGAGGGTGTGAGGCTGATGTAAGGCCGGCTCTGGAATTCTCAGCCACCAGCTGAAGGGTCCACAGTCTTTGCCGTGGAGACCACAGCTTGTTTTCTGAATATTGTGAAGCTCGTCATCCACCAAGCTTTGGCAAGGTAGAATAGACTACAGTGCTGAAGGAGGCCATTCAGCCCATTGGCTCTGCACTGACCCTCTGAAAGAACACTCCACCCAAGTCCACTCCCCTGTCCTATCCAAATCACCCCTACCTAACCTATGCATCTTTGGGCAGCATGATATATGCTAGCATAAATGCTTCACAGCTCCAGGGTCCCAGGTTCAATTCCCGGCTTGGGTCACTGTCTGTGCAGAGTCTGCAAGTTCTCCCCGTGTCTGCGTGGGTTTCCTCCGGGTGCTCTGGTTTCCTCCCACAGTCCAAAGATGTGCAGGTTAGGTGGATTGGCCATGATAAATTGCCCCTTAGTGTCCAAATTGCCCTTAGTGTTGGGTGGGGTTACTGGGTTATGGGGATAGGGTGGAGGTGTGGGCCTGGGTAGGGTGCTCTTTCCAGGAGCCGGTGCAGACTCAATGGGCCGAATGGCCTCCTTCTGCACTGTAAATTCTGTGACACTAAGGGGCAATTGATCATGATCAATCCATCTAACCTACACCTCTTTCAACACTCGGAGGAAACGCATGCAAACATGCAAAACATAAGAACAGGAGTAGGCCATTCAGTCCCTCAAGCCTGTCACACCCTCAATGAGATCATGGCTAATCTGTGACCTAACTCCAAATACCTGCCTTTGGCCCATCTCCCTCAATATCTTTGCTCAACAAAAATGTAACTCAGATTTAAAATTAACAACTGTTCCAGCTTCAGCTGCTGTGTGTAAGACGGAGGTGGATGAGTCTTTGGGATTTGCATCTTCAGAATGCAATAGAAGCAGAGTGAATATTTTTTAGGCAGTGGTAGATAGGTTCTTGGTAAGCGAGGGGGTGAAAAGTTATAACAATAATAATCTTTATTGTCACAAGTCGGCTTACATTAACACTGCATTGAGATTACTGTGAGAATTCCCTAGTCTCCACATTCCGGCGCCTGTTCGGGTCACAGAGGGAGAATTCAGAATGTCCAATCCACCCAACAAGCACGTTTTCCGGGACCCGTGGGAGGGAACCGGAGCACCCGGAGGAAACCCACGCAGACACGGGGAGAACGTGCAGACTCCGCGCAGACAGTGACCCAAGCCGGGAATCGAACCCGGGGACCCTGGCGCTGTGAAACAACAATGCTAACCACTGTGCTACCTTGCCACCCATGGGTTCATTGGGGGTAGGTTGGAAAGTGGGCTGGAAATTTCCAGGCATCTTCCCCCATTCCCCCCCCCCCCCCCGCCGCCGCCCTTCCCCAGCCACAGCCGGTTTCCCCCACCCTGGCAGAGGCATCTCGCTGCCGTGTAGGATATTTCAGTCCCGCTGAAGTCGATGGGAATTTGCAGGAAGGGCCTGGAAGAGGTGACGATCAGATCAGCCGGGATCTTACTGAGGGCGGGGCGGACTCGAGGGGCCGAGTGGTCTGCCCTGCTCCTAGCTCGCACCTTCACATGTCACAAAAGTAACAATTTCCAACTCGTGAATGTGGGGTTCGGGATTTATGGACTTAGTGTTCGGCATAAAAGAATGTTATTGCTTCAACCGTCGTGAGGTATTGGGATTCCAATCATTGAGAGAAGTGTAACTTCAGTGCTTTTGAAGTAAGAATTGCATTTTCGCTGATGGATGTTCCGTTTCGATTGCTGTGACAACAGTTTTGACGTACCATGAATCATGGCAGAATGTAACAAACGATCATTGATCTATGGGAAGTTCAGGCATCCTCTTGTAAATGAAGGTTTCGATCCAAACTCACGGGGCATTTAAGAGGAGGTGCAGCCAATTCCTGGCACAGTCTCTTCCTGCTTTCCTTCTCGCCCTCGACCATCCCAGAGACTGGCAGTGTATCCCTGGACAAAAGACTTGGCCGTCACCTTGCATTGAAGCTGAATGACTCAGGCGCTGCTCGCAGATCTGGAAATTGGGATAAATCACGCCACCCATATCGCTCAGCCTCAGAATGCGAGTGGTGTGAGCTGCCAGGGAAAAGCTGTCTCATTCGATCCTTTCTATTCATTTCTTACAGCCCGAGGAGTTGACAAATGTCCTGGAGATCAGCAATATTGTGTTCACCAGCATGTTTGCCCTGGAAATGATTCTCAAACTCTCTGCGTTTGGATTCTTCAGCTACTTGAGGAACCCTTACAACATTTTCGATGGTATCATTGTCATCATCAGGTAGGTGATGGACAGCAAAGGCGGCAGTCAACGTTCGTTCGCTGTTGGAGATGCTGGGCGGGGTGTTGGGCGGAGGGGGAGGGGGGGTTGATGATTCCTGTCGCTATTTCGTTCAGGAAATAAATCGCATTTCTGTAGCGCCTTTTATAACCTCAGGATGTCCCAATGGTGTACAGCATTTTTGAAGTGCGGTCACTGGTGTAATGTAGGAACACAGCAGCCAATCTGCGCACAGCAAGATCCCACACACAGCAATACGATAATGAGTGGATAATCACGCCATCTAATGCCGAATCTGATAGCATCTGATTGGTATTTAATATGCTCAGCCTGGCCCAAGGGAGGTGCCAGGAGCCTCTCATCATCTCCCCAGCCCACACGCAAGACCCGCATCACTTGGATTATAGTCCGCTCCTGCACTTTCATTCTTCCACCCACACACAGAGAGACACACTCTCTGGGCGCGATTGTCCACCCCTCACGCCGGGTGGGAGAATAGCGGGAGTGCCTCCCGACATTTTTCATGCCTTCCCGCTATTCTCCCACCCCCATGCCCGACCCACGCCACGAATCGCCGCTCGCCGTAAAAAACGGCGAGCGGCGATTCTCCGGGGCCGAGAGGCTGGGCCTTCACGCCCATTTCAACACGGCAGCAAACACACCTGCTCGCTGCCGTCGTGAAACGGGCGCCAGATGCCCGTTTGGGGCATCTGGGGGCCCAATTGGCACGGCAGTACCACGGCCATGCCAAGGGGGGCCGTGCGTCCGTAACAAATGGACTCTTTTCCCTCCGCCGCCCCGCAAGATCAAGCCGCCACGTCTTGCGGGGCGACTGAGGGAAAAGACGGCAACTGCGCATGCGCGGATTGGCGTTGGCCAACCTGCGCATGCGTGGCTGACGTCATCGGCCCCGTCAGCCGGCGTGACGCTTGACGTTTGGCCTTGATGACCGTCGTTAAGGCCGCGCCGCCGTGACGCACGGGGCCGCGCTCCTAGCCCCGCCCGGGGGGAGAATCGGCCCCGGAAGTGGGCGTGAAGGCTGCCGTGGATCACGGCCTGTCCCACGGCAGCCTTTACGATTCTCCGCATTTGCGGAGAATCTTGCCCTCTCTCTCTCACACAGCCACACACCGACACTCACACACACCCCCAAACACACCCTCCACACAAACAACCCGGACACACACCCCGCAATCACACGCACACACAGACACAGACACACACTCTCTCTCACACACACACACTGACACTCACACACAACCCTGACACACACGCCCCACTCACACACACAGACTCACACGCTCTCTCACACACGCACACCCACAAACACCCCCCCCCCACACACACATTCTGACAAACAAACATACTCACAGAAACTCACATATGTGTGCACACTCTTACACGCTCACACACACAGTCACAGAAACTCACACACACACACACACGCTCTCACTCTCTCTCACAAACAAAGGGCACGATTCAACGGAAATGAACAGATTCCTGTGTCGCGTACATTTTGCCCGGTGTTTCCGCACTTTGCAACCTGCATTTATACAGCATTATTCCGCCACCCTGGGAGAGGGTGCGCTGAATTGATACGGAATCACAACACAATTTAATTAACCAAGAATTAGAAAAATTCCCAAAGTCCTTGACCCTTGACCCTTGGCTGCCCAGAAATTACAGTCACCAGGTTTGTAAATTCTAACACAATTACTTTTGATTAATAACAAGAACGATAATGAAACCGGCAGCAAATACAACTGGTCAAATATTATCGAATCCCTAATCACCCACTTTAACTTGCCCCCGACCCTCTATATACACACACACACACACAGACACACACACACACAGACACACACACACACAGAAACACACACATACATACACATATACACACACACAGACACAGACACACACACACACATACATACACATACACACACACACACACATACACACACACAGACACACACACACACACATACATACATATAAACATACACACACACACACATACACACACACACACAGACACACACACACAGACAGACACACACATACGGACACACACACACAGACGTACAGACACACACATACACACACACACAGACGTACAGACACACACATACACACACACATACACACACACATACACACACACATACATACACATACAAACACACGCACACACACACACACATACACACATACACACATACAGACACATACACACATACACACACACATACACACACACACACACGCACATACATACACACACACACACACACCCACACATACAGACACGCACGCACACACATACACACACACATACACAGACACACACACACACACACAAAACACTGAAGGGAAGAAAGGAGTAAAACAAATCACGAATAAAAGAAAAAAGAGTCTTTGTTTCAGGTGCGGGTTTTTAGCACCTTAATCCTCTTCAAACTTTGCTTTTAGTTTGAGGTGAGAGAGAGAGGGAGAGAGAGGGAGAGAGAGAGAGGGAATCCCAACTCACTTTACAGCCTGTGTTTATACACTGTACAGAGCACCCCAATGCACATTACAACCAACTTGATTTTCTGAAGTTTAGATATTGTTGTAATGTAGGAAACGCAGCAGCCAATTTGTGCACAGCAAGCTCCCACAATCCTAATGACTAACTAGTCTGTTTTAATGATGGGAGTAATTATTGGTCAGGACATTGTGTTCTCATCCAGAAGACCAGGTCTGAAGATAAAACTAGAGCCATTCTTTCCAAACTTGTGTTCTCATTCATTTACAGGGATATAAATGACAAACTCCTATCACCTTGTTTAACAATCCATAGTTTCTGTTCAGTTTTATAGGGAGACAAGTGATTTCCCAGATAATGTCCAACACTTTCATACAATCAAATACAATCAGCACTCTGGGGAGAGTGAAAAGCTCTTTTCCAGAATTGTGATCTCCTGCGAAGGCAGACACGGCTTTGATTTAGTGTCTTCACTGAGGGACTGCACCTCTGACAGTGCAGCTCTCACTCAGCACTGGCATGAGGAGCGTCCGCCTGGATTTTGTGCTCAAGCCGCTGGAGTGGGGCTTGAAACCAGGATGCTGCGTCGCGGAGCTCAGAGCGCCACCCTGACTGAGTGTTCTTTCAGCACTTCGCCAGCAGTCCGATTCCCAAAGTGTCCCATTCCCAGCCGGGAATAGTTGCGTGTATTTCTTTTTAACATCTCTTTCTCGCGGCAGTGTCTGCGAGATCGTCGGCCAGTCCGATGGGGGCCTGTCCGTCTTGCGCACCTTCCGCCTCCTGCGGGTGCTGAAGCTGGTGAGATTCATGCCAGCGTTACGCCGCCAGCTGGTGGTTCTGATGAAGACGATGGACAATGTCGCCACCTTCTGTATGCTGCTGATGCTTTTCATCTTCATTTTCAGGTAGGTCAGTGCGACGCATCGAAAGGGCATCTTGAGTCATAGCTCCGTGCTGGGGAATGTAGTGAACTGGGACACGAGCAGGCCACTCGGCCCTTCGAGTCTACTCCCCCGTTCAAGACAATCATGGCAGATCCTCTCTCTCAACATCACACTCCCACCCTAGACACCCTCAGAGTCTAGAAATCTACCTAGTTCATTTTTATGTAGGTTTAGCGATTTGGCCTCCACAGCCTCCTGTGGTAGTGAATTCCACAGGATCACCGCATTCGGAGTGAAGAAAGTTCTTCTCATCTCATCCCTATATGATCCATCCCATATCCTCAGATTGTGACCCCTTGTTCTAGACCCCCTCCCCAGCCAGGGGAACCAACATTCCTGCACCCAGTGTCCAGCCCTGTAGCATTTTGTACGTTTAAATGTGATATTAGCTAATTCTTCAAAATTCCAGTCAATACAGGCCCAGTTGGCCCAATCTCCTCATACAATAATCCTGCCATCCCAGGAATCAGTCAGGTGAACCTTCGCTGCACCCTGTCACTAAATGGTAGGATGCTAGTAAAATGAATATAGTTTTTTTTTGTACAGATGGAAAAAATCAAACTGCCGCGTATTTTGTAAACCATGTGTGGGCAGCAATTACGAGAAGGAAGGGAAAGGAAAGAACGGGGAACAAGGGTGTCCTTAGCAATTGATACATTTAGTAGTCACAAGTGCTGTGAGCCAGGAAGCGTGCTAATCACAGATGAGGTGTCGAAGAAGCAACAACAAGGGGACGAGAGGCAGCTAACCTCAGGAAGCAGCTCAGCTGAAGGAAAAATATCAGTTTGAGCAGAAGATCATTTTCTTCGCTTGAATCGAAGGCCTTCCCAAGTCCTGGTCGCATAGGCCGTACGGTGTGGTAGGCACTGGTTAGATTTGACCAATAGATTTATTATTATAATAATAATAATGATTTTTATCATCACAAGTAGACTTACAGTGCAATGAAGTTACTGTGAAAAGCCCCTAGTCGCCACACTCCGGCACCTGTTCAGGCACACAGAGGGAGAATTCAGACTGTCCAAAAATCACCTAACAAGCACGTCTTTCAGGACTTGTGGGAGGAAACCGGAGCACCCGGAGGGAACCCACGCAGACACGGGGAGGATGCGCAGACACCGCACAGACAGTGACCCAAGCCGGGAATCGAACCCGGGACGCTGGCGCTGTGAAGTAATAGTGCTAACCACTGTGCCACAGTGCCGCCCTTTCGAGTGCTGCTTAGCCCAGCAAGTCTCACCACAGTTAGAAACTGGTTATGTTTCCCAAAGGAAGCGATGGTGTTGTGGTATTGTCACTGGACTAGTAATCCACGGACCCAGGCTAATACTCTGGAGTCCCAGGTTCAAATCCCACCACAGCAGATGGTGAAATTTGAATTCAGTAAAAATATCTGGAACTAAGAGTCCAACGATGACCATGGAACGATTGTCACTGATGTCCTCGAGAGAAGGAAATCTGCTGTCCTTACCCGGTCTGGCCTACATGTGACTCCAGTTGGCTTTGAAATGGCCAATCAATACCAGCCCAACGAGTGGCTTCCACATGCAGTGAACATTAAAAAACGATTGAATTGTCAGTGATACTCGCCGCTTGGGATTCGGTACAAACATTGACCAACTTCAATTCACTTCCCGCACTAAGGCAGACTTTGTCTCTTTCCATAGCTAGTAATTCATGGAACAGGTCATTGATCTGTCGCCAGAGTGTTTATAGCTGGAGGGGTTCTCTCCACGTCAAGCCTGGCTGACCAGGAGTCTATCCCACTCTCACCGCCAGCCGTTGACGTGTTTGGAAAGGTTTTACAGGCTGACACTCCACGTTTTGCCGTTATGAGCGCCCCTTCTTCGGCCACCGAGTCCCGGAGACAGACTGAAGCTGAACATCAAACGAGGGGTCCGTTGCTCCCCAGTTACCTGCTCGATATACTCAGGAGTCTCTAGGTTATGACCCCTGGAGGACCCTGTTTCCTGAAGGACATTAATGAATCAGATGGGTTTTGAAGGATAATTCAACAGCTTCCCCGCCCTGATTACTGAGATTGGTTTAATTAACGGAATTTAAATCTCCCCCAGCTGCCAAGACAGGATTTGAACTCGTGTTGCTGCCTTATTACTCCAGGCCTCCGGCTTACTTGCCCAAGGGGCAATTCAGTTCATCCAAAAATGTAGCAGCGGTCGCAATCCCTTGAGTTCGCAAGTGTTGCCCCACCCAACAGAGCTCGGGTCATCTGTGTTCTTTATGATGAAGTGTCGATCCGGTTCAATTTGTCCAGCCACAATCCTCGCTCAGGAGATAACTAGGGCAGCAGGGTAGCATTGTGGATAGCACAATTGCTTCACAGCTCCAGGGACCCGGGTTCGATTCTGGCTTGGGTCACTGTCTGTGCGGAGTCTGCACGTTCTCCCCGTGTGGGCGTGGGTTTCCTCCGGGGGCTCCGGTTTCCTCCCGCAGTCCAAAGATGTGCAGGTTGGGTGGATTGGCTATGCTAAATTGCCCTTAGTGTCCAAAATTGCCCTTAGTGTTGGGTGGGGTTACTGGATTATGGGTATAGGGTGGAGTTGTTGACCTTGGGTAGGGTGCTCTTTCCAAGAGCTGGTGCAGACTCAATGGGCCGAATGGCCTCCTTCTGCACTGTAAATTCTATGATAACATCGCAGGGATGAAATGGAGGAGGGGAGGGAAAGGGATGCTGAGACCACCATGGATTTGGGATAGAATTAGAGGACCCTTCCTGCCTGTATGATTGGATGCGGCCAATCAGATCTCGCACCAGCGAATGGGCGGGATGTATTTTCCTAAGAGTCCCACCATCTCCCATTCCCCCACCCCCTCTGTATCTCTCCGCTCTTTCAATCTGCTCCTCCCAATGGCCAAGCTCAAACAGTGGGTGAGGAATCCCACCTCCAAAGGCAAGCTTGTGTTCCTATAGCACCTAGTACTTTCCCCCCCTCCCCCCACCCAGAGCGTCCAAAAGCCTTTTACAGCCCCATCAAGTCATTTGGAGGTGTAGTCTCTGTTTTAATGTAGGAAACGTGACAACCAATGTGCGCACAGGAAGATCCCACAGATAGCAAAGTGATGATCACCAGGCATTTTAGTGATGTTGGTTGAGAGATAAGTATTAGCCCAGGGGGCCTGGGAGATTCCCCTCCCCCCCCTTCATCCCCCCAGGGGGCAGACAGGGCCTCAACTTAACGTCTCATCGGGCAGCCCAGTGGCGCAGTGGGTTAGCACTGCTGCCTCACGGCGCCAAGGCCCCAGGTTCGATCCCGGCCCCGGGTCACTGTCCGTGCAGGGTAGGTGGATAGGCCACGCTACATTGCCCCTTAATTGGAAAACATGCTCTAAATTTTTTTTTTAAACTTACCGTCTCATCAGAGAGGTGGCACCCCCTGCAGCACGCCCTCAATATTACACCAGGAGCATCAGCCTGGATGTGGCGCTTGGGTCTCTAGAGTTGGTACTCGAAGTTACAACCGCCCGGTGCAGGAAGCTGAAGTAGAAAAACAACCTTGCTCGTTCGTAACTGTGTATAACGGCTCTGGGTCACTGTCCGTGTGGAGTTTGCACATTCTCCCCGTGTCTGCGTGGGTCTCACCCCCCACAACCCAAAGAAATGTGCAGAGTGGGTGAATTGGTCACTGCTAAATTTGGGCCAGCACGCTAGCACAGTGGCTAGCACAATTGCTTCACAGCTCCAGGGTCTCTGGTTCGATTCCCGGCCTGGGTCACTGTCTGTGCGGAGTCTGCACGTCCTCCCCGTGTGTGCGTGGGTTTCCTCCGGGTGCTCCGATTTCCTCCCACAGTCCAAAGATGTGCGGGTTAGGTGGATTGGCCATGATAAATTGACCAAAATTGCCCTTAGTGTTGGGTGGGGTTACTGTGTTATGGGGATAGGGTGGAGGTGTTGACCTTGGGTAGGGTGCTCTTTCCAAGAGCCGGTGCAGACTCGATGGGCCGAATGGCCACCTTCTGCACTGTAAATTCTATGAAATCTATAAAATTGGCCCTTAATTGGAAAGAAAAAGAATTGGGTCCACTAAATGTATTGAAAAAAAAGGTGTCCGCATCTCCTGAAATGGCTGAAGGGGATTCCAAGAAAGCGGATCCCCACCACCCAGTGACCCCCCCTCACCTTTCTATCCCAGCGCCTGCGTGTCATTGGCCCGGCCTGACCATATCATTTGGCCTGGTTGCCATGACGACAATGCCAGGGCCTACGGGACCTCTCCTGTCAGCACAGAGCAACATCAAACCTCGCAAAGTGTCTAATTGAGGCATACAACCCCACATCAGCGTCGAGCAAGGTTCTGCTCTGCTGCATAATTGGACGCGAAGATTAGGAGAGAAAATAAAGCGAATCACGGAGGCTGCTGGGAACCCATCTGCACACATTAGGGAATGAGAAGCTAATGCTTTAATTTGACTAAATGAAGAGGAGAGCAGATGGGGTCAACTCTAATCTCCAAAGTCTTTAGTGGCACTTAATTGTTTGAATTTCTTGGTGAAAATTAACTTTAACGTAGACGTGTCCTCGTCTCCTCCTTCTCCTCAGCATACTGGGGATGCACATCTTCGGATGCAAGTTTAGCCTGAAGACCGATGGCGGAGATACCGTCCCCGACAGGAAGAACTTCGACTCTCTTCTCTGGGCTATCGTCACGGTTTTTCAGGTGTGTGTGTGTGTGTGTTGTGAGCGACGTGTGGGGAGAGGGGGGGCGAGTGCGTGGAGGGAGAAGGCAAGATGGGTTCTGAGGAAATTTTGTCGTATAAACTATGATCTGCTCTCACTCGCACGAATAATACTCCTGACTCTCTCGATCTAAATCCTGATTACACAAGGCTTAGCATCAATGCCTTATATACTTATATGTGTAGCTCCCTCTAGTGGCTACTCTAGACATTTCATTAACCCTTGCAGTGCCTACAGTTATCACACTAGTGATGTTAGTTGATGGATAAATATTGGGTGGGACACTGGGGAGAACTCTCGTTCGAAATAGTGCGATGGAATTTATTTTAACCATCATCTGAGAGGCCACTCGAGGGCCAAGTCTAACGACTCATCAGAAAGACGGCACCTTCGGCAGTGCGGTGCTCCTTCAGTACTGCACTGGGAGTGTTGGCCAAGATCATGTGCAAATGTTTTGGGGTTGGGACTTTACCTTCTGCCCCAGGGACTACCCGCCCAGCCACGGCGGGGAACCTGATGCGTCGATCAGGCCTGGGAATAAAGTATTCAACACTTTAACCTGGAGGCTGCACGCTACCCAAATGTCAATGCTGCTGGGAGCTGAACAGGAGTCCTGTGGGTGAGCGACAGACTTTCTTCCTGTGACCAGTTTTTACTTGAGAGCTGGGGGTAGGATTGAAACTGATGGTAAAAACGGAGAGCGAAGAAACGGAGAGGGGTGGGAGGAAAGAGCTGATCCATTAACAAAAAAAGACTGGGGAATCGATGGGATGGAATCATCCCGGTGCCTTTGAAGATGTCAGTCGATGGTATTTTCCAATCCCAACGGCTGGCAGGATCGTCCAGGCCAGCTTCTGGCTGGCGCACCGCATCCGTCACCATGGGACATGCCAGGCCGGAGATTCTCCGCCAACGTACCTTCTGTTTCAGTCAGATTGGTTGAAGGTGCCCTTGCCAATTTCCCCCCAAAAATCGTTGTCCCTATCTTTAAAGGTGAGTTAGAGCTTGCTACAAAACAGGACATTGAAGGGGCAGGGGTAGAGGTGGGGGGGGGGGGGGGGGGGGGGGGGGGGGGGGGGGGGGTGGCGAGCAGGGGGTCCTTCCCGGACCAGGATGGTCAGAGGGAGACACTGCAGAGAGGGGCTCAAATACTGCCAGAGTTTGAGAGCAATTTGGACCCAGTTGGCTTCACTGCCTCAATGTTCAAACTTGGATGTTGATTGGGCGCTCAGTAAAACGATCCAGGGACGGTTATCAAACAAAACTCGAGTCACGGCCACAGGAGGAGATATTTGACCAGAGGACCAAAAGCGTGGTCAAAGAGGCAGGTTTGACAGAGAGCCCGAAATGAGGAAGGGTACAGATCTTTATGGAGAGAATTCAGGTTTTAGGGGCTCGAGCAGATCAAGGCACAGCCACCCATGGTGGAGTGATTAAAATGGGGAACCTTTTCCACAGAGAGTTTACAAGGTGGCCTCCAGATTTTCCACAGCTTTGCAATGTTTTTGTGTGGTCCGCATGTCGGCTAACTGACAAGTCAGAGAGAGGAGAAGAGGACCAGGCCTCTGTGGCTTTGCGGTGAGCTTGAAAGTAAGCACGGAGAGAGGAACTACAGGAGCTATATTCAAATGATACAGACATGAATCCCACCCATTGATTATTGCAGGCTCCATTCTGGTACCATGCCATTTCCAAAGCAACTGTAGTGAGAATTCAGTGTGGCAAGGGGCTCAATGTCAGGTGAAAGTTCATTGACAGGGCAAAGGGCAAAACTTTACAGGTTGTCAGCCTGTGTAACAAATTGACGACGTAAAGAGGTTCAATTGACCGTATTTCAAATCACGGGCCGGTGCTTCTCGGCAACGGGAGGCGGCGCACCGTTTGCTGGTGGCTGAATTCTCTGCTCCCACCGCTATCCATTGAAGGCGCCCCACATGCTGGGGAAACCCACGGGCGTGTGCGGACTGCCAGCGGGAACAGAGAATGCCGGGGCCAGGGAATGGCCGGAGGATTCCTGCCCCGTCTTCCTGGCTCGCCGTTTTTCAAACGTGTGAATTGTTAATCCTTAGCGAGTCTTAACCAATCACCTCGGGGGCTTGAGGACTAAAGCTGAAGTTCTGGATATCCACCCCACAGATCCTGACCCAGGAGGACTGGAATGTTGTGCTTTACAATGGAATGGCCTCCACTTCACCCTGTGCCGCTTTGTACTTTGTGGCCCTGATGACCTTTGGTAATTACGTGCTCTTTAACCTCTTGGTCGCCATCTTGGTCGAGGGCTTCCAGGCAGAGGTAAGTTGCCAGAATCCTTTCCTCGCTTAGCATTGTGTGGTCGCTCGAGAAAGCTGAGGGGCTGGGTGGGCTCACATTACGTACTCTCACCGTCGGACGTCCAGGGGCTGTGGAACATGTGAATTAGGAGCAGGAGTCAGCAATTCAGCCCTTAGAGCTTGCTCCACCATTTAATTAGATCATGGCCGATCTCTTCCTGGTCCCAAATCCACCTCCCTGCCTGCTCCCCGTATCCCTTTAAACCATTAAAAAAAATCAGAAATATATCTATCTCCTTCCCGAAACCATTTAATGAGCCAGATTCCACCGCACTCTGGGGCAGCGAGTTCCACAATTCACCACCCTTTGCGAGAAGTAGTTCCTCCTCATCTCAGTTTTAAACCTACCACCTCTCAATCCATATCATTGACCTCTCGTTCGATATTGCACTACAAGGTTTAGCACAGGGCTAAATCGCTGGCTTTGAAAGCAGACCAAGGCAGTCCAGCAGCACGGTTCGTTTTCCGTACCAGCCTCCCCGAACAGGTGCCGGAATGTGGCGACTAGGGGCTTTTCACAGTAACTTCATTGAAGCCTACTCGTGACAATAAGCGATTTTCATTTCATTTTTTATTTTCAAGGGGGAACATTTGGTCTACGTTTACTTTATCAATCCCTTTTAGTATTTTATACATCTCGATCAGATCCCCTCTCATCCTTCTAAACTCCAGCGAGTATAAACCCAAACTGTTTAATCTCTACTCATACGCCAACCCTTTCATCCCCGGAATCAATCTGGTGAACCTCCTCTGGACTGCCTCCAATGCCTTCCTCAAATAAGGAGACCGAAACTGGACACAATACTCCAGATGTGGCCTCACCAACATCCTATACAATTGCAACAACGCTCCCTACTTTTACAATAGTATCGTAACCAATGCATCGGCTATCTCTGCCACCTCCCTTAATAACCTAGGGTGCAAGCCATCAGGTCCCAGAGAACTGTCTGCCTTTAATCCCATCCGTTTATTCAATACCATTTCTCAAGTGATGGTTATTGCACCAAGTTCCTCCGCACGAACTGCAGTTTTTGGAATATTTTTATTATCCTCTACCGTGAAGACAGAGGCAAAATGTTGGTTCAGTGCCTCGGCCATCTCTGTGTTCCCCATTATTACCTCACCAGTAACGTCCTCTAAAGGGCAACATTTGCTTTAGCTGTTCTCTTCCTCTTTATATATTGATAGAAGCTTTTAGTATCAGTGTTTGTGTTTTCTGCTAGTTTATTTCATAATTAATCTTGGCTCTTTTGATTTTATCTTTAGTAGCCTTTTGCTGAACATTAAAGTTCCCCAGTTTACCACTAGCATTTACAGTATGGTCTGCTCTGTTTTTTGCCTTTATGTCCTCTTTGACTTCCTTGTTTAGCCATGGAACGTTTTTCTCCCTTTTACAATTCCTCTTCCTCTCAGGAATATACTTTAATTGAGAAGTGTTTAATATCTCCCTGAACACCTGCCGTTGTTCCTCATCCGTTCTACCCTCAATTATATGCGTCCAGTCCACTTAGGCCAACTCGTTCCTCAGGCCTGTATAATAACCTCTGCCCAACACTGAAACTCTAGTATGGCACTTTGTCATCTCTCACTCAACCTGAATTTGAATATATAGCATGCTGTGATCACTCCTTTCAAGAGGATTCTTAACGACAAGACTATTTATCAACCCTTCTTCGTTACATAATGTAAAATCTAAAATAGCCTGCTCCCTGGTTGACTCCATAACATATTGATCTAAGAAACAATGAGGACACAAATCTGCACCCCCCCCCCCCAATCACCTGTAACCATCTTTCAGGGAGTGAAAAATTGCTCAAGTGAGATTCTAAATGGGCAAAATAGAATTATAAAAGAAAGATTTTCGTTTCTATAGCACAATTCCCAATCTGGGGACATCACAAAGCACTTTACAACAAAAAAAAAAGTACTTTGTGAAGTATACTTACTGTTGTAATGGAAGTCAATTTGCCCACAGTAAGCTCCCACAAACAGCAATGAGATTACTTGTTCTTAGTGATGGTAAACATTGGCCAGGACTCCAATCTGATCCAACGGTTGTACTTAGGGGTATACACTTTTCCCCTTGGAGTTGAGTCACATTGTGGGGTCACTGGAGGTGGAGCTTTGCACCGTGTCAAAGCACTTGGGATTCCTTGACATATTGTGTCGTCGATATTTTTAACCCCCCCCCCCCCCCCCCCCCCGCCGAGAAGATGAGGATGAGTTTGTTCCCATCCTTACCTTGAATCAGGGTTTAATTTCCTTCCATCGTTGCCAGGGAGACGCCAACAAGTCCGACTCAGAGGAGGAACGAACTTCGACAAACTTCGAAGACTGTGAAAAGATCAAAGAAATGCATTATTTGTCAGGTAACAGAACGAAACAGAGCAAGTGTTTTCCCAAACTGTCTTTTTGATGAGGAGAGAGGAGTTGCAGAGCGGTCCTTTGTTTCAGTGCGGTCTTCACGTTTTTCCCCTTTGGGGGGGATAGCAGAAGGATTCATGGCTGAGTGAATCACAGCACTCCCTGCCCGCCAACAAGCCCCAACGTGGGAATTGAACCTGAAGCTGCCTGCCCAGAAATAGGGACGGTGCCACGGTGTCACAGGGCTTCCTGTGGGGTGTCAGTAACCAGGGGACACAGATTAAAGCAATTGGCAAAAGAACCAGAGACGAGATGAGGCAGCATATTTTTATGCAGTGATTTGGAATGTGCTGTCCATACGGACAGTTTCAGCAGTAGCTTAGATCTGAAAGGAAAAATTGACAGGATTAGAACATAGAACAGTACAGCACAGAACAGGCCCTTCGGCCCTCGATGTTGTGCCGAGCCATGATCACCCTACTCAAACCCACGTATCCACCCTATACCCGTAACCCACCAACCCCCCCCCTTAACCTTACTTTTTAGGACACTACGGGCAATTTAGCATGGCCAATCCACCTAACCCGCACATATTTGGACTGTGGGAGGAAACCGGAGCACCCGGAGGAAACCCACGCACACACGGGGAGGACGTGCAGACTCCGCACAGACAGTGACCCAGCCGGGAATCGAACCTGGGACCCTGGAGCTGTGAAGCATTTATGCTAACCACCATGCTACCGTGCTACCATTATGGGGGAAAGAACAAAAAGGTGGAAATAATTGGACTGCTCTTTCAACGAGCCAGCACAGACAATGGGCCAAATGGCCTCCTCGATTGTAAGATTGTCTGATAGCTCAGTACAGACCAGACATTGAGCCTTTCTAATTTAAACTGTGACTTTAACCGACTGGGCCATGCCAGGGATAACACTGGTCGGTCTCTCTCTCCACCAATGGTGCGGTAGATTCTTGAGCCGTGCCTAACCATCGTCTCTCGTTTTTCTTTTTAATTAATTCAGAGAAAGCCGTTTCAATCGTCATGACTCCCAACGGTCATTTGGACATGTCTCCTCAGAACCAGCACAGAGGATCGAGGGGCTCGTTCCAGCCTGAGAATCTCTACAACTCTGCCGAGTCCCGGAAAAGCAGCGTGACCTCGCTGACCCGCCTCAACTTTGACCAGAAGTCGCTGGTAAGGGCCTAATGTTGGCAGCTGTGTAACTGCCCGCGCCAGGACCCATTGGCGGGGCCGGTCCTTTAAGAGTGAGCACAAAAGTGGTCTCGCTGGTCGCCACTAGGGTTGCAAGCTGGCTGGCCAACTCGGGAGATACCCCGGGAGGCTTCACCTGGCCTATCAGCTGACTCCAACTACCCCACCCCCACCTTCTCACCATTGGTTGCCTCTGTCATATCCACCATGCGGCACCCCGCCTTCCCATCCAATCAAAAACGCAAAATACACTTATTATAATAATAATAATCTTTATTATTGTCACAAGTAGGCTGACATTAACACTGCAATGAAGTTACTGTGAAAAGCCCCTAGTCGCCACATTTCGGCGCCTGTTCGGGTACACAGAGGGAGAATTCAGAATGTCCAATTCACCTAACAAGCCCGTCTTTCGGGACTTGTGGGAGGAAACCGGAGCACCCGGAGGAAACCCACACAGACATGGGGAGAAGGTGCAGACTCCGCGCAGACAGCGACCCAAGCCGGGAATCGAACCCAGGTCCCTGGCGCTGTGAAGCAGCAGTGCTAACCACAGGAAGGGGGATAGAGAGTTAAAACCGCAGCGGTGGCGAATAAGCCCCCATCACGGGTTCTGAAAACCTCGCAGACTCCAGTCCAGATACGGACACTGCACTATTATTACTATTATGATTATCAGAGGCTAGTGTAGAGTTGGGATCCGCATTTTGCAAGTCACCAGACACAACTGGGAACAGTTACACCGTGAAGGGGGGGGGGGGGGGGGGGATGCGGAAAGAGGGAAGGGAAGTTCAATGGAGGGCGAGGTCGCACTCACTCTGCCGCAGCAGATACAGATGAAGTCAGCATTGGGGAGTATACAGGAGAACAGTGCAAGACGTCCTCCCTAACAGCACTGTGGGTGTACCTATACCACATAGGACGGCAGCGGTTCAAGAAGGCAGCTTCCCAAGGGCAATTAGGGATGGGCAATAAATGCTGGCCTAGCCAGCGGCACCCACATCCCCCATGAATGATTTTATTTTTAATCCTGAGTCCAAAATCGCATCCAACCTCTTGCATGTCTATGGCACTGTCTTCATCAACATTGTCGGTTACTTCACCAAGTACCCCATTATTCAACAATTACTCAATACATCCAGCACAACTGTCAGGCACATTCTAAGTGTTATTTTCAGTTTATTTGGTGTGTCTAAAGAGATAATTACGGATCACGGTCCACAATTTATTGGTAAGCCATTTCAGGACGCGTGAGAAGTGGACTATTGATCACACTACTTCTCATCATTATCAGGTCTAGCTCAATGAATGATTTGCACAGTGAAATTCCTAATTTTTTAAAAACCAGACACTCGCTGCATTAGTTGACCTGCTGTCGCTTTCAAGGGACACCTAGGAGTCTGGCTGAAAGCTGGCAAAGGGAGATTCCCCTCTCTGCAACCTCAGTTTTGTCTCCCTGTCGTGCCGTGGACACGGAGGGTCTGCAACACCTGCCCCTATTACTGTTGGACCACTTGCGTGAACAACTGACCAAATCCCTCCGCCCTCCCTGTGAGGATGCAGCAGGACCCCCAGCCAAATTCAGGAGCCCCCCCCCCCCCTCCCCGACCCAAAAAGCAACCCTGACAGCACTCCAGAGTACTTCCAGAGCCTATGCAAAGCTTTTCGCACTTACCTTTCCTGCAAATTGAATGACTGTCCCTTTAAGTAACGTGAGTACTTGGGCCCTGTCACAGTTGAATTCTTCCCCTTTTAATGAGTGACAAATTCCTCCTTCAGCTCGGCGCGGTCCAAAATAGGGTGTCGGCGTCACATCAGCTGGTGGTGACGGTATGGTAGCGCCACGTGACATGCTTTTGGCACACTGCTGGCTGCCCCACCTGGGCACCCTTCCCAGCTTTGGGACACCGAGGGCCGTGAAGGAAACGGCTGGAGGTGCCGGACACCCCACTGGGAGGGTTTCCAAATTCTGTAGCACCGTTCCCCCCCCCCCCACCCCTTAGTGCCGTTACAAACCGAATCTCAGACCCACGGTCCGTTTGACGGCCCAGCAATGTTTCTCCCGCTCGTTGCTTCCAGTGGCCTCCTGGGGATGAATCGTCAATTCCCGGAGACCCCAGGAAAATCCTGGAAATTTGGCAATTCTCTAAATTGGTGCCTCGAGCAACATCCCGCCCACCTGACGAAGAACCTGATGGTACTGCCCAGTTAAGTTGGCAGAGTCATCGTGGCATTGAGAGGGTTAAGTCCTGTGAATGTGCTCGGAAACTCTCCATTGTCTCAATGCTGGTGGGAGGAGCTAAACTGGACAATATTTAGGACTGATTCATTAGATTCACAGTTTAATTAGTCCTGATCTGCATTCTGCCTGACTTTTATGTCTGTGCGAAAGGCTGTTTTGTAAACCAAATTGAATAAATCATGACATGAGTGAAATACAAAACCCTTCCAGCCCATACAGGTCAAAATATCAAAATATCACAGAGCTCTAGCTACTTTTAAAGTGAGCGTTTGGTTCAATTGGGGTTCTAGTTAATGTAAGCGGAGATTGAAATTGTGATTAACAATCCATCATTGAGAGTACTAAACAGTGAAAGTACTGACTGCTGAGAGTACTTAGAGTAATTGCAAGGAGTGCTTGCTATTGACGTACATGTAGTGTTAACCTCACACCTTCTCCACCCGCCCTGTCCCCTGCCCCCCTCGCTTAACCCTGTTTCCTACATTTAGATTATTAATAATCATAATAAATACTTATTGTCACAGGTAGGCTTCAATGAAGTTACTGATTAAAGCCCCTAGTCACCACATTCCGCCGCCGCCTGTTCGGGGAGGCCGGTACGGGAATTGAGCCCGCGTTGCTGCCTTGTTTTGCATTACAAGTCAGCTGTTTAGCCCACTGTGCGACCCCGCCGCCACCATTTTTGTCGCTGGGCAGACTTTTTAAAAGTCCCCCTACTCATCGCTTTCCCCGCCCACCCGTAAAGTCCAGCCCAAGGGCCTCGTCTCCAAACGCTGGTATCTCTGACAGTTCAGCAGTCCCTCAGTACAGCAGGTGGTGTCAACATCTTCATCCCAGCCCATCAGGTTTATCGCCCCCCCCCCCCCCCCCCCCATTCTGACCACTACCACGACCGAGGGAACATAGAACATTATAGCACAGTACAGGCCCTTTGGCCCTCGATGTTGCACCGACCTGTGAAACCCCTCTAAAGCCCATCTACACTATTCCCTTATCGTCCATATGTCTATCCAATGACCATTAGAATGCCCTTAGTGTTGGCGAGTCCACTACTGTTGCAGGCAGGGCATTCCACGCCCTTACTACTCTCTGAGTAAAGAACCTACCTCTGACATCTGTCCTATATCTATCTCCCCTCAATTTAAAGCTATGTCCACTCGTGCTGGACATCACCATCCGAGGAAAAAGGCTCTCACTGTCCACCCTATCTAATCCTCTGATCATCTTGTATGCCTTAATTAAGTCACCTCTTAACCTTCTGCTCTCTAACGAAAACAGCCTCAAGTCCCTCAGCCTTCCCTCATAAGATCTCCCCTCCATACCAGGAAACATCCTGGTAAATCTCCTCTGCTCCCTTTCCAATGCTTCCACATCCTTCCTATAATGCGGCGACCAGAATTGCACGCAATACTCCAAATGCGGCCGCACCACGAGACCTTTGGTGAAACGGTTTGAGCGCCAGGTGATGACCACATTATTTCTAATTTTCAGTCGAGCCGCCGAAGTTCTCACTACATCCCATGGGGCGCCGGCGGCAGCTGGGGGAGTCGGAGAGCCAGCTGGAACAGCATGGGCCGGGCCTCCAGCCTGAAGCGGAGGCCCCACTCCGGGGGGGAGCACGAGTCCCTCCTCTCCGGCAGCAGGCGCAAGGTCTCCTCCTCCGACAACGACCCTGAGGACATTAGATCCGAGGCGGTCAGCAGCTCGGGTCTGCTGCACCGTCGGGCTCTCTCCCTGGACACCAAAGGATCCGGTGACTTGCCGGAGCTCCTCCAAGTGCCGGCCATACAGCCACCGGGGAGGAAGAACAGCCTAGCGACGGTTACCATGGACCACCGGGACTGCAACGGCAAGGGGCCGCACATTGTGAAAGAAATCTTCCCAAAGATGAACAACCGAAAGGAGAAAAGTGGTTACGACGAGGAACTTGACTATGTGAGTTGACCGGCCATTTCCTGCTTATTTTAAGATCTGATTCAAAATGAACCAAAATACTGCAGACGCTGAAAATCTGAAATAAAAATGGACACTGCAGGTAACGTGAACAGAACAACATGTGTGGAGAGGGAAACAGTGTTAATGTTTTGACCTGAATCTGCTATTAACACATTCTGCTTATCTTACATTTATGCAACTATCAGCACCTGCTTTAGTCCTTAACAATACCATTAACACACCCTTTTTCTTTTGCCAATGGTATCTCTGTCAAATCTTCCCGAGCCTTGACCCATCACTGACCTATTTTGCTCCAATCCCTCTTCAACAGTGTAAAAATCCGTCACGTTTCTCCCTCTCTTTAGTTCTGAGGAAGGGCCATGTGGACTCCAAAGGTTAACTCTGCTTCTCTCTCCACAGATGCTCAGAGGGTGGTCAGTCTCTGGAACTCTCTCCATCGGAAGGCGGTGGAAGCAGAGGCTTTGAATATTTTTAAGGCAGAGCTGGTTAGATTCTTGATTAACAAAGCGGGGGGGGGGTTGAAAGTAATGTGGGGTTGAAGTTACAATCATATCAGCCATGACCTTATTGAATGGTGGGGCAGAAGGAAGGAAAGGGGCCGAGTGGCCTCCTCCTGAATTCTAATTCGTATGTTCGTATCCTGCCAGGCCAACATTTTCTGTTTTCATTGGCGCTATTCCTGTAACCCCCTTCCTTCAAACAAAGAGAATTCAAAGGCCTGTTTCTTCCATCATTGTCAAGGCTGGGAGATGTCGGACCTGGAATGGGATCAGTTCCCTGATTCCTGATGAGCAGCATTGGCTTTGCTCATCTCCCAGGTCCGTGAACGCGTGGCTGACACGTGGAGTGAATAAATCCTGTTGCGATGACGTAATCGAGAAGAGCTGTAAGGATCTGGGCGCGCCCAGCGGGTCAGGCAGTATCTACGGGGGATCAAACTCTTTAGCAGAACTATTTAGGGGAAAAAGATTAATTGGGCAGAGTGCAAAGCAAGTGTTGAATTTGGCGTCAGGTTCTAAGGAACGTCGCTATTGGGAAAAAGTCCGGCAGCATCTGTGGGAGAGGGAAGCGAGTTGATCAACGTCCAAACTAAGGCTTCTGTGTTCTGAAGAAGAATCACGTTGGACTCGAGCCGTTAACTCTGGGCGGGATTTTCCCGCCAGCGGGGAAGGAATCCCCCACTCCCGCGGCAGGCTCCCTATCAAAATGCCATAGACATTGGAATAACCTGCCGATAGTCAATGATGAGCCATCTCCTCCAGCGGAATGGGGTTGGGAAGGGAAATCCCAACTTCTGCTCCTCTCGCCTACACAGATGCTGCCTGACCGGCTGAGGATTTCGTTGCACTTTTTCTGTGTTTATTTCGGAATTCCCAGCATCTGCAGTATTTTGCTTTCAGTTCCTGTTGAGAGCCACAGACCAGCGAACCGTTCCGGGAATTAGTAACTATGGAAACGGACGATAGTCCTCATCAGAGTACCACTAGGGACGGGGAACAGAATTGGGATTCCTATTGGGATGTTTGCCGGAATTCTCCGACCGTTGGGAGTAGAGAATCCCGCCGCCAGCGAACGGCGCCCCGCGGGAAAACCGGACAATCCGGCCCCGCCGCATTGCACCCATTCCTCACAGCCGCCGTTCACCTGGACCGGGAGTGGGAATGGCAGGGAACTACAGGAAGCTTTGTAAGGGGAAGAGCACAGAAAGAGAGAGGGGCACGACAGAGGTGAAGGGAGGTTAAGGAGAGTGTTAAGTGGAAAGAAAAAGCATTTAAGGTGTTGAAAGTCAGTGATGGCCCCCGAAGACTGGGATAAATGTAGAATCCAGCAAAGAAGGACCAAAAAGATAGTAAAGAGGGAGGAAATAAACTACAAGGGCAAACAAGCGAGGATTTTAAAAACTGCCAATAAGAGCTTCTTTTAATATATGGAATATATATTTAATATATGGAAGGGAAGAGAGAGGTCAAAGTGATCAGAGGCCCCTTAGAAAATGAATCTGGGGAGATAGCTATGGGAAACAAGGAAATGGCAGAGGACTTAAACAGATATTTTACATCAGTGTTTACAGTGGAAAATACTTCAAACATCCCATTAATATTAAAGAATACTGGGGAGTAATTAAATACCATCACCATCACTAGAGAAGCAGCATTAGACAAACTAATGGGGCTAAAGGCAGATAAGCCCCCTGGCCATCATGGTTTGCTTCCTAGGATCCAAAAAGAAGAAGCGACGGAGATAGTGGATGCATTGGTTGGAATTTTCCAAAAAAATCCTTGGATTCTGAAGAAGTACCGGAGGATTGGGAAACTGTCAATGTGCCACCCCTATTCAAAAAGGGAGGGAGGCGAAACGTGGGTAACTAGCGGCCGATTAGCCTGACATCTATCGTTGGAAAAATGTTGGAATCATGCTGTAATACCAGCATGTTTGCAAAATCATAATCGGATCAAGCAGAATCAGCATGCTTCATGAAAAGGGAATCATGTCTGACTAAATCGTTAGCATGTTCGAGGAAGTCTCAATCAGAGTGGATAGAGGGGAACCAGTAGATGTGATGTATTGGGTCTTCCAGAAGGCATTCGACAAAATACCCCACAAAAGTTATAAGATAAGAGCCCATGGTGCTGGAGGTAGTATATTGGCATGGGCAGGAACCAGCGAGTGGGGATAAAGGGTTCCTTCTCAGGTTGCTGACCGGTAATCAGTGGGGTTCCACAGGGATCAGTGCTGGGACCGCAACTGTTTACAATTTATATTAATGCCTTGGACGGAGAAAGCGAATGTAATGTAGCAAAGTTTGTAGACGATACGAAAGTGAGTGGAAAGGCAAGCTGAGAGAGGGATACAAATAGTTTGCAGAGAGGTGTTGATCGGTTACGTAATGGGGAAAAAGTTGGCAAATGGAGTATAATGTGGGAAAATGCGAAGTTGTTCATTTTGGAAGGGACAATTATTTAAATGGAGACAAACTTCAGAAAGCTGCAACAGAAAGGGACTTGGGGGCGGGGGGGGGGACTTGTACACGAAACACAGGAAGCTCGCAGGTAATCAGGAAGGCCAATGAAATGTTGGCCCTTATTTCAATGGGTTTGGAGTATAAGAGTCAGGAAGCCTTGCTCGTCCTGCGCAAGGTATTGGTGGGACCATATCTGGAGCACTGGGAGCAGTTTTGGTCCCGTTATTTGATGAAAGATATTATGTCATTGGAGGAGGTTCAGAGAAGGTTCACTAGGATGATCCCCGGGATGGAGGGATTGTCTTGTGAGCAAAGGTTAAACAGGTTGGGACTCATTGGGACTTAGAACGATGAGTGTTATCTCATTGAAACATGTCGGATTCTTAAGGGGCTGACAGGGGAAATGCTGAGAGGATGTTTCCCCTCGTGGGGGAGTCTCAGAACAGAGGGCAGAGTCTCACAATAAAGGGGAGCCCATTTAAGACGGAGATGAGGAGGAATTTCTTCTCTCAGATGGTTCTGACTCTTTAGAACTCCTTGTCACAGAGAGCTGTGGGTGCAGAGTCCTTGTGTGTGTTTAAGGCTGTGATAGATTCTTGACCGGTGAGGGATTGGAGGGTTACGGGGCAAAGGGCAGGAAAAGAGACGCGAGGAACGTCACGATCAGCCATGATCCTGTTGAACGGTGGAGCAGGCTTGCGTGGCCGAATGGCCCACTCCTGTTCCTATTTCTTATGGACTTATGAAAGGAGAAAGATAATTTGGGGAGGGAGGGGGAGTAGAGGAGGAGACGGTGTTACAGAGATTGGGAGGACCGTGGAATGATTTGAAAACAAGGTTAAGAATTTTAAGATTGAGATGAAACCAAGCTGAAAGCTAATTTAAGTTGTTCCGTGAGCTCAGGGGCGATGGGCAAGTGGGATTTTGAGTTTGATCTGAAATTTGGATAGGGTAACGGGTTAAAACAGGGGTGGGCAAACTACGGCCCGCGGAGCCGCCAAAGGTATTTCTGCGGCCCACCAAGTCATTAAAAAAAAAAAAAAAAAAAAATTTTTTTTTTAAAAATCTTTTTTTTTTTTAATTTGTTTTTAAAAAAAAAATTTTTTTTTAAGGGGGGGGGCTGTTGGGTTACTTACTGGTATAGGGTGGATACGTTGACTTGAGTAGGGTGATCATTGCTCGGCACAACGTCGAGGGCCGAAGGGCCTGTTCTGTGCTGTACTGTTCTATATGAGGCACCCAGAATCATAACCGGGTGAAGTAATTATTTTACTTAATATACTATGCGGCCCTTTGTGAATTGTGAATTTCTGAATGTGGCCCTTGCACGGAAAAGTTTGCCCACCCCTGGGTTAAAATGTGACATTCGCGACACCGAAAACCGCTAACAAAGCTCCCCCTACAGGAATAGCCGGTACTGCAGGCAGTCCAATGGGGCTCCGAGTCACAGCAATATGACCAAGAACATTTTCATGTAAATCGCTGCCAAATTTAATATATAAAAGGCAGATTTTGAAGAGATCGTTTGATGACAAAACCCATTAGATGTTAAACACATAAGGGAAATGAATTCATGAGCGACATATCTCTTAAGTGCTGCACTAAAAGTAATTATGTATGCAAATTCTACGCATTTGTATACTGTCCATGTGGTCTGTGCTAAATGGGTCTTAATTGTACTGGAATTAAGGCCATTTTTCTGCTATTGTTTTAGACTGACAGGGTCTCAATGGAGACAAGTGACTCGCTAAATACCTAACCCCATGACATATGTTCGGAAATAAATAAATCTAATGGGACCCAATCCAAAAATTCCTCAACTGAACTTTGCATTTTGCAATTTCCTAATGTAACATTCATGAAGCTTGCTATCATCATCAGACTGGGTGGCAGATAGTTGCTCAGTCCTTCCCAAATGGATTTGAGTAAGAAACGGGAACTGCTTGTGTTGACACGGAGCTCCTCGTCACAATTAAAATTCCCAGAGCAAGTTAATCAGCAAGAAGAATGGACATCAATGTGGGAGCCGAAGTGAGGCTGTAGGTGGGGGTCAAAGTTCAGGTTTTAAGGAGACTTTTGATAGCAGAGAAGGAAATAGCAAAGGAATCAGCGAGAATGAGAGTCTCAGAGGGTGGAGAAATGTGTCTTAATTGATGTCTCATTATGGGCAAACCAACAGCCTGACGTTAAATCAATTGGAATATAAAAAAGGCATCTGACTGAATGGGCTCCACCAGTCCTGTAATTCTTTTGTGTTTCTATGTTTCAGGCATAGTGGTTAGCACTGCTGCCTCACGTCGCCAGGACCCGGGTTCAATTCCGACCTTGGGTGTTTGTGTAGAGCTTGCACGTAATAATATTCTTTATTAGTGTCACAAGTAGACTCACATTAACACTGCAATGACGCTACTGTGAAAAGTCCCGAGTTGCCACA
Source organism: Scyliorhinus canicula (assembly GCF_902713615.1). Taxonomy (NCBI): domain Eukaryota; kingdom Metazoa; phylum Chordata; class Chondrichthyes; order Carcharhiniformes; family Scyliorhinidae; genus Scyliorhinus; species Scyliorhinus canicula. The sequence continues at coordinate 3,818,851 of NC_052168.1, read as the reverse complement.
CTCCAGCCCCTGTTTCGGGTACACAGAGGGAGAATTCAGAATGTCCAATCCACCTAACAAGCACGTCTTTCGGGACTTGTGGGAGGAAACCGGAGCGCCCGGAGGAAACCCACGCAGATACAGGGAGAGCGTGCTAGCCACTGTTTTCCGCCGTGTCTGCGTGCGTTTCCTCCGGGTTTCCCCGGTTTCCTCCCAGATTCCAAAGATGTGTAGGTTAGGTGGATTGGCCATGCTAAATTGCCCCTTTGTGTCCAAAGATGTGCAGATTAGCTAGTGTTACGGGATAGGGTTGAGGGGCGACTTGATAGAGGTCTACAAAATTAAGAGGCGCATAGGCAGAGTGGATAGTCAGAGACGTTTTCCCAAGGTAGAGGGGTCAATTACTAGGGGGCATAGGTTTAAGGTGCAAGGGGCAAGGTTTAGAGGAGATGTGCGAGCCAAATGTTTTACACAGAGGGTAGTGGGTGCCTGGAACTCGCTGCCGGAGGAGGTGGTGGGAGCAGGGACGATAGTGACGTTTAAGGGGCATCTTGACAAATACATGAATAAGATGGGAATAGAGGGATACGCACCCAGAAAGTGTAGAAGATTTTAGTTTAGACGGGCAGCATGGTCAGCGCAGGCTTGAAGGGCTGAAGGGCCTGTTCCTGTGCTGTACTTTTCTTTGTTCTTTGTTCTTTGACTGGGTTGCCCTTGGAAAGAGCTGAATGGCCTACCTTGCGCTGTCCTACTCTATAATTCCGTGAGGGAAACCAGACGGTCTTTTTCCGTCTATTAATTCTGACGCATCCGACGGAAGAAGGAGGCCTCCGTCCGAACGGTCTCCCAGGTGAATGGATTGTGCGTCGATCCTTCATTGCAGCGATTTGGAGAGAGCGACATTGACAGATTGGCCAAGGGTCGTTCCGCGTGTTAACCGAGTTGCATTGTCTTCTTCGCAGAGCCTGTGTTTCCGAATTCAGAAGATGGTGGAAATTTACAAGCCAGACTGGTGTGACACCCGGGCGGATTGGTCAGTTTACTTGTTCTCCCCCCAGAATAGGTAAGAATGTGGAATACGGCAAAGGGACTATTTGGTAACCAATTTCTGCGTTGAGCAATGAAGCAGGATTTTCTGATGTGACTTTCCCGGCGGGATTCTGCTGGATACATTCCAGGGTTTAAGGGTGGGATTCTCCGGGATCCCCACGGTGGAGGGGGCTCGCTGTTGGCAGCCGGAGCCACCTCACAGCCCCATCAACGCTGATGCCGATTTGTCTTCCTTGCCCAGAGCTGAGGCAGGGATCTGGAAGATCCCGCCGACGGGAAGGGCTGCAGAATTCCACCCGGAAAAGTCTAAAGGATTTGATAGGTGGCGGAGAGAGAATCTATCTCCTCCAGTGGGGTGAGAGCCCAGAGCAAAGGGAGAAAAACCTTAAAATTCGTGTCGGGGTGATGCCAGGAATCACCTCCTCTCTCTGCCCCCCAAAAAGCTGCTGAAGTTGGGGATCAATCGAAAATTTTGAAACTGAAATTGATGGATTTTTATTGGGCAACTAAGTTAAGGATCTAAAACCAAGATGAGGAGATGAATCAGCCGCCATTTAATTGGGGATGGGACGTTTCGGCGTGGCCGATTCGGCGGAGGAGTTTTTCGGCGGAGGGACGGAAATTTATTTAAAAACCTATGCTAGCGCTTCTCATTGAGAGTCTACTGGGGGCGGGGGGAGAGGTCAGACCCCCATAGACTCTCAATGGGAAGCGCTAGCATAGATTTTTAAATAAATTTAAAACCCCCATCGTGGATCTAATTAAAACAGTGTCAATTTCAGCGGCCGGAGAGGGAAGCTGCTCTCTCACTGAAACAATCAGCCGGCCGCTGAAATTGACACTGCCGGCTGCTCTCTCCCTCCAATCTAACTTTTAAGTTTTAATGTTTCTGATTGGAGGGAGAGAGCAGCGGGCAGTGTCAATTTCAGCGGCCGGCTGATTGTTTCAGTGAGAGAGCAGCTTCCCTCTCCGGATCAAAGTGAGCCGGCCGCTGAAATTGACACAACTGACAGTTGGGGTCCATAAGAAATGGGCTGCACAAACATTTTGCGACTATAACTAATTTGACGCCGAAACGTCCCTCCGCCGAAAAATTCCTCCGTCGAATCGGCTACGCCGAACTGGCCACGCCGAAACGTACCAAATCCCATTTAATTGAATGGAGGAACACACTCATAGAACATAGAACAGTACAGCACAGAACAGGCCCTTCGGCCCTCGACGTTGTGCCGAGCAACGATCACCCTACTCAAACCCACGTATCTACCCTATACCCGTAACCCAACAACCCCCCCTCCCCCCTTAACCTTACTTTTAGGACACTACGGGCAATTTAGCATGGCCAATCCACCTAACCTGCACATCTTTGGACTGTGGGAGGAAACCGGAGCACCCGGAGGAAACCCACGCACACACGGGGAGGACGTGCAGACTCCGCACAGACAGTGACCCAGCCGGGAATTGAACCTGGGACCCTGGAGCTGTGAAGCATTTATGCTAACCACCATGCTACCGTGCGGCCAATATTCTCCAATTTAATGAACCCCGCCATATCATTGATCCAGGCCTCCACGCTTGGGGGCCTCGCATCCTTCCATTGGAGCAAGATCCTCCGCCGGGCTACTAGGGACGCAAAGGCCAGAACACTGGCCTCTTTCGCCTCCTGCACTCCCGGCTCCACTGCAACCCCAAAGATTGCGAGTCCCCAGCCTGGCTTGACCCTGGATCCCACCACCCTCGACACCGTCCTTGCTACCCCCTTCCAAAACTCCCCCAGCGCTGGGCACGCCCAAAACATATGGGCGTGGTTCACTGGGCTCCCCGAGCACCTAGCACACCTGCCCTCGCCCCCGAAAAACCTACTCATCCTCGTCCCAGTCATCTGGGCCCTATGCAGCACCTTGAACTGTATGAGGCTAAGCCTCGCACAGGAAGAGGAGGAATTCACTCTCTCCAGGGCATCCGCCCACGTCCCCTCCTCAATCTCCTCACCCAGCTCCTCTTCCCATTTACCCTTCAGTTCCTCCACCGAGGCCTCGTCTACCTCCTGCATCACCCGGTATATGTCCGAAATCCTCCTTCCTCCAACCCACACCCCCGAGAGCAACCGATCCCGCACCCCTCGTGGGGGCAGCAAGGGTAACCCCTCCACCTGCTGCCTGGCAAACGCCCTCACCTGCATGTACCTAAACATGTTCCCTGGGGGCGAACCCAAACTTCCCCTCTAACTCCCCCAAGCTCGCGAACATCCCCTCCACAAACAGGTCCCTCAACCTCCTAACCCCTGCCCTGTGCCAGCCCAGAAATCCGCCATCAATGCTCACTGGGACAAACCGATGGTTCCCCCGTATCGGGGCCTCCATCGAGCCCCCCACTTCTCCCCTATGCCGTCTCCATTGCCCCCATATTTTGAGGGTAGCCGCCACCACCGGGCTCGTGGTGTACCTCATTGGAGGGAGTGGCAACGGCGCCGTTACCAGCGCCTCCAGGCTCGTGCCCACACATGACGCCGCCTCCATCCTCTTCCATGCTGCCACTTCCTCGTCCATTACCCACTTACGCACCATCGCTGCGTTGGCAGCCCAATAGTACCCACAGAGATTGGGCAACGCCAGCACCCCCCCTAACCCTGCCCCGTTCCAGGAACATTCTTCTCACCCTCAGAGTCCCATGCGCCCACACAAATCCCGTGATACTCCTGTTGACCCTCCTAAAAAAGGCCTTGGGGATAAGGATGGGGAGGCACTGGAACAGGAACAAAAACCTCGGGAGCACTGTCATCTTAACGGACTGCACCCTCCCTACCAGTGACAGCGTTAACATATCCCACCTCTTAAACCCCTCCTCCATCTGCTCCACCAACCTTGGGAGGTTGAGCTTGTGCAGGGCCCCCCAGCTCCCAGCCACCTGGACCCCCAGGTACCTGAAGCTCTTCCCTGCCTGCTTCAGTGGGAGCCTACCAATCCGAGTGACCCCTTTCTTTTCGACAGTGACCCCCTGGTTCAAGATTCTCCCACAAGGGGAAACATCCTCTCCACATCCACTCTGTCGATACCCCTCGGGATCTTGTATGTCGCGATCGAGGTCACCTCTCACTCCTCGCAACCCCAGCGAAGACAAACCCAACCTGTCCAACCTTATCTCATGAGAGGTTGATGGTGTGTGGAGGGGCAGAATGGATGGGGCCTCGGCCATGATCCAAGTCTGAAATGGCGACCCAGCTGATTCACCGCGACTGAGGGTTCGTGCACCAGGAGAGGCAGGAATCCTCGGTGTCACAAGTCCCAGGGTTGTACACGTCTCCAGTAAATTTGAGTAGTGGTGTACATTTCTCTTTCTGACAAAAACCTGCCCAGAAACACCGGTGTCCCTTTCACTTTCTGGCTGTGTATTTCCACTGCTGTCAGTCTTCACCTTAGATTGTGTGGATTTTCCTTTCTCACTGCTGTAGAACATCAGCTGTTTTCTCTTGCTTGTTGACTGGTGATCCCTTCCAATTCGGGCACGCTCGCAGAGGGTAGGGAATCGGTGACCCTGGGCAGGATTCTCCGTTGCCCGACGCTCGATGAAGCCCAAAGCTCCGCCCTTCCAAAATGGCGTTATTGGTGAATGCGGCGCTTACCGTTGGCATGGCCTCATGACGTCACCTGAAGCCCCTCCCCCGATGCTCCAGCACCGCCACAGTCGGCAGGGGGGGTGGGGAACCGTTCCGCTGGCCGGGCGGGCTTCGGCTGGGGGTGGCGATGGGGGGGGGGGGTACAGAGGATCCGCAGGGGGTTGGCACCATGTTGTACGGCGCGACTGTAGCAGGTCGTCGCAGTGCGCATGCGCAGCCATAGACCCAGCAATTCTCCAGCCGTTTATGTCGGGAACGGCGGATGTTTTATGGGACGCGGCTGCTAGACCCCCCACTGGGTGGAGCATCGGTGGGGGGGCCGCTGCCGACTTTTTCATCCTAAATCTAGACACTACTTCCGGACATCATCTCGAAATCGGTGAATCCAGCCCCCTGTGCCTGATAACCTCTGCACTTTGAACTTTCCTAAGTGACCATTCTAATTTTATCTTCTTCTGTTGCCTGATTAGATTCCGGCTGATGTGTCAGATGATTATTGCCCACAAGCTCTTTGATTATATCGTCTTGGCATTCATTTTCCTAAACTGTATCACTGTTGCGTTGGAGCGACCCGACATTGGCCAGGGAAGCACAGTAAGTAACCTTCCCACTTTCACCTCTCTGACTATAGATATTGTCACCGGTCCAAAGACCCAGAGTAATGCTGTGGTGACCCGGGTTCAAACACCAGCGCGGCAGGTGGTGAAGTTTGAATCAAACGAAAATTTGGAATTGCAACTCTAATGATGACCATGAAACCATTGTTGATAATCCTAAAAACCCAGTCAGTTCACTAATGCCCTTTAAGGAAGGAAATCTGCCATCCTTACCCGGTCTGGCCTACATGTGAGTCCAGACCCACAGCAACGTGGTTGACTCTCTAAATGCCCTCAATTAGCTCTGGGTAGATGATTTTCTTACTGTTGCCTTTTTTACAACGCTGCCTCTTTGTTCTGAAGTGTGTCTGAGAAAGAGCAAGGGCTGCCCCCATGGCTGCTCTTTCCAGGAAGCATTCGAGAACAAAGTGAAACTGCGGTTTCTTGTATAAGAGAAACTGCGGTTAGGAAAACACCTGCTCCCCTGAATTAATGGATTCCCCCAGAGCTTTATAAAATAGAGTCCAAATCGCCCCTTTGAAACTGCCTTGACCTGTCAATCAAAAATCTTTCAATAGGCAATCGTGTGTGAAATTGAATCTGAACAATGCAGTTCAAAGCTTTCAGCCTTCTAGGCATACACACAGGCTTCCATGGTTTAAAGGGCAATTAAATTGACTGTGGGAAGCCACTTCAAAGGTTTCCACCACTTTAAAGTGATTACTGAATTTTCACCTCACGGACCTTTGAGCTTAGCATACTGATATACTTTTTAAAGGGTTTAGAGGTACAGCTGGGATTATTTTCACTTTAATATGAGAGATGTGTATTTCTGAGATGCTGACTGACTTTTCAAAGGGGTTGGAGGTACAGATGGGATTGCTTTCACTTTAGTGTGTGACAATTTTAAAATTTTAAGGGTCTAAGTGACTGTTTAATGGGTTTAAATGCTGCAGATGGGGAGAGCAACTAAACGAACCTCATCCCAGGAGAGACCCTCGGCCTGAGCCCCTCCAGCCCAGCACAGGCCCGCCTGACCCCCCCCCCCCCCCCAAGCCGGCTAGTCAATTGGCCGTCCTGCCCGTCAATTAGATATTAAACGTGCCATTTGCATGTTCCCGTCGGGTTATGTCGAGAAGCCTGGTGGAGACGTCGGGAAACCAATTGTGGCTGACGCGAATCCCCATTTTGTCCCGACGCAGGATTCAGCGGGCCATCGCGAATCCCGTGGGCTGGCGGCGGCCCCAGAGAATCCAGGCTCTTGTGTTCAGACCTTGCTCCAGGACCCAGGTTAATAGTCCAGATAACGGAGCTAGATTTCAGAGCTGCTGTCTTATAATTGTCCAGGTGGATGTAAAAGACCTCCCCCACTCCCCCAAGGATAATTCGAACTGCAGCGGAGTTCTCCCCAGTGACTAACATCCGTCCTTCAGTCAACATGACAAAAAGCAGCTTACCGGCTCGTTTCTCTTTTATCTCCTTTCCAGGGTGTGATTTAACATTTACCTGAAGGAGAGCGGTTCATGTGAAAAGTTATATTTACCCAGTCATGCAGAAGGAACCAATTTCTTTCCCTCGCTTTTCCATTACTGGCCGACGAATTCACTTTAAAAATCTTTATTAGTGTCACAAGTAGGCTTACATTAACACTGCAATGAAGTTACTGTGAAAATCCCCTAGTCTCCGCACTCCGGTGCCTGTTCGGGCACACGGAGGGAGAATTCGGAATGTCCAATTCACCTGACAAGCACGTCTTTCGGGACTTTGTGGGAGGAAACCGAAGCACCCGGAGGAAACCCACGCAGACACGGCGAGAACGTGCAGACTCCGCACAGACAGTGACCCAAGCCGGGAATCGAACCTGGGACACTGCTAATTTACTACTGGCCCATCAGTGGTCAGCTGGTTAACTTTTGTACTTTCTTTGTGCTGGACTTTGTTTTTGCAGGAAAGGATCTTCCTGAGTGTCTCCAACTATTTCTTCACGGCTATCTTCGTGGCAGAGATGACTCTCAAGGTAAGTGGCCTTACCTTACCGAAAGGGAATAGAGATCCAGGAGTGAAAGCGTGCTTTTCAAAACTCGCCCATTTGCCCAAACTGCATTGCTGCCAGTATGGAGCGGGAGGGTAGCATCCCTGTGTTTGGGGCTAGAAGCTCCGGGTTCGAATCCCCCTCCAGGACCTGATGGTCATCTTCATTAGGCAGCCAGATGGGATCATTATTAACCTGTGGGTCCTTCCAGTATGCCCGTGGCAGGTGGTGAGGCAGAGAGTGATTCCTGGTTAACCGTGCATGATGCAGAGTGGCACCCTTCAATTAAATGAAATGAAACTAAAATCGCTTATTGTCACGAGTAGGCTTCAATGATTACTGTGAAAAGCCCCTAGTCGCCACATTCTGGCGCCTGTTCGTGGAGGCTGGTACGGGATTGAACCGTGCCTTCAAAGCCAGCGATTTAGCCCTGTGCTAAACCAGCCCCAAGTTAATAATAATCTTATTGTCACAAGTAGGCTTCCATTATCACAGAAATGCCGTCACTGTGAAAACCCTCTAGTTGCCACACTCAGGCGCCTGTTCGGGTACACTGAGGGAGAATTCAGAATGTCCAATTCACCTAACAAGCACGTCTTTCGGGACTTGTGGGAGGAAACCGGAGCACCCGGAGGAAACCCACGCAGACACGGGGAGAGCGTGCAGACTCCGCGCAGACAGCGACCCAATCCGGGAATTGAACCCGGGACCCTGGTGTTGTGAAGCAACCGTGCTGACCACAGTGCTACTGCGCCACCCTATAAACCTCTGACTTCAGGAAACACCAACTATGGAATACGCTTGCTCGATCTCTCTGTCTCCACATGGGAAGCCTTCAAAGTTGTTGCGCCAGTCCATAATAACAGCAGTACTGATGTGAGGGGGGGGGGGGATGGGAATCAGTTGGAGAGAATCATTCTTTAAATGGGATTATTAAACTGACAATCCCACCATGCACGATATTGATCTGTGAGGAATGGATTCCAGAATGCAGTATCAATGTGTGAATTGGAAACAGACGGGAGAGCTCCATGCTGTGAACCTGTCGAGACAGATGGGGTGGAACTGTAAATGGAATATCCACAGATACTTCAAGGTGATTAGACTTGCTAAACAAGATATTAGAAACCCAATCTGCCATCAAATCAAAACGGATCATCTTTTACACAGGAGTGAGGACCTGAATTAAATGGTCAGCTCCAAACGTTGCAGACTGCCAGATGCCGTTGCCATCCCACATGTCTGTATTTCCGTTCAACCCTATCGTATCTCCTATTTAATGTGTCAGGTTGACATTCACCAGAGTCAGCACACATTGGCTAATTGAGGAGTACTCGGGTCTCCTCAGCCAGAGGGTCATGTGTTTTGAATTTTTCTTTCCACAGTCAGGAGTTTAGTTGGTGATGTTTCTGTATCAATGTTTCCAGCTTTCTTATAATAATGATAATAACAATCTTTATTCGTGTCACAAATAGGCTGACAGTAACACTGCAATGAAGTTACTGTGAAAAGCCCCTAGTTGCCACACTCTGGCGCCTGTTCGGGTACACGGAGGGAGAATTCAGAATGTCCAATTCACCTAACAAGCACGTCTTTCGGGACTTGTGGGAGGAAACCGGAGCACCCGGAGGAAACCCACGCAGACACGGGGAGAACGTGCAGACTCCACACAGACAGTGACCCAAGCCGGGAATCGAACCCGGGACCCTTGCGCTCTGGTGCTGTGAAGTAACAGTGCTAACCACTGTGCTACTGTGCCGCCCATATCTTGCGCTGGATCTTTGTCACCTAGTTAGAAGAATGTTGTTCAAATGCATTGAGAACTCAGACGTTAATATTGCAAACGTTACTTTCTCAAAGAAAGAACTTACATATATAGAGGATCCTTCACAACCTCAGGACTCTTCAATGTACTTTCTGATGTGGGGTTGCAGTCACAGTGGGTGGGATTGGGTGGGGATTTCCCCCTCTTCCCCCCCTCCCCACCGTCCCCGTGTCGGCGTGGGTTTCCTCCGGTTGCTCCGGTTTCCTCCCACAGTCCAAAGATGTGCAGGTTAGGTGGATTAGCCGTGATAAATTGCCCTTAGTGTCCAAAAAGGTTAGGTGGGGTTACGGGGCTAGGGTGGAAGCGGGGGCTTTTGTAGGGTGCTCTTTCCAAGGGCCAGTGCAGACTCGATGGGTCGAATGGCCACCTTCTGTGCTATAAATTCTAAGATCCCGCTGGTGGAACAACTGGGAAATTTTGGCCACAACGTGGAAAAGTGGGGACCAAATTACACACAAGAATATTCCAGGAAAATACCGGAATAATGACCAGATAGCTTGTTTTGCTTAATGATCTGATTTGTGGGATAAATATTGGTCCCAGGAACCCAGGGATAAATCCCAGCTCGTTCTCCAATAGTGGCAATGGATTCTATCACCCCCCAGCTGAGAGGGTAGCTGGTTTATTGCCCCATCCAAAGCCTCAGAGCAGAGGCCATGACCATGTAGCTACCCCCACCACCCCTCAGTTATTTTCTGAATCATGTGACACTTCCCCTTGTCAGGTCGTCTCTCTGGGGTTTTACATTGGCGACCAAGCATACCTGAGAAGCAGCTGGAACATTCTGGATGGATTTCTGGTCTTCGTCTCCCTCATTGACATCGTCGTGTCCGTGGCCTCGGCTGGCGGGGCGAAGATCTTGGGCGTACTCCGGGTGCTAAGGCTTCTTAGGACATTGCGTCCTCTCAGGTAGGAACGAAGAGTAATATGAATGTGAGAATGTTGGGATTTATGGCACTGAACTCCATCAGCAGGAAACTGAGGGGCAGAAGTGTCAACGACTCCTGACCCTTCTCTCATTTCGTTTTTCCTTCCAATTTTATCCCTTCTTCCTCTTCAGACTGAAGGATATTGGCCCTTCCCCAGTAAGGTTCTGCAACACCAGTGGCACCCATTTCGAACAGATGAGTCTAGAGTGTTGGCAGGTGATTGAACCATGGGCCTGGTTATCACGGTCAAGCCCAATCTTCCCCTCGCCTCAGCCTTTCCCAAATGATGAGCTGATTGAGAGCAGGAGAGAAATAAAGCCAAAATCTCAAACACGCCTCAAACCTGCCTCCTTCTGGATTTAATAGAGACAGATTGGGGGCAGGGGGTGTGTAGAGGGGTTTGGTTTGGGGGTGGTAGTGACCAGTTTTCTCAGAAGATGCTGGCTGATTGACATCTTTGACAAAGGCTGACCGCACTTCCAGACAGTCTTCATTCTTAACTCACGGATGCTGGATTCCTGAGGCCCTGTGAATCCCGGCAGGTGAAAGGTGAGAAGGGATGGATCCAAAGAACAAAGAACAAAGAAAAGTACAGCACAGGAACAGGCCCTTCGGCCCTCCAAGCCTGTGCTGACTATGCTGCCCGTCGAAAATAAAATCTCCTGCACTTCCTGGGTCCGTGTCCCTCTATTCCCATCCTATTCATGGATTTGTCAAGATGCCCCTTAAATGTCACTATGGTCCCTGCTTCCACCACCTCCTCCGGCAGCGAGTTCCAGGCACCCACTGCCCTCGGTGTAAAACAACTTGCCTCTTACATCTCCTCTAAACCTTGCCCCTCGCATCTTAAACCTATGCCCCCTAGGAATTGACCCCTCTACCCTGGGGAAAAGCTTCTGACTGTCCACTCTGTCTCTGCCCCTCATAATTTTATAGACTTCTATCAGGTCGCCCCTCAACCTGCGTCGTTCCAGTGAGAACAAACCAAGTTTATTCAACCTCTCCTCATATCTAATGCCCTCCATACCTGGCAACATCCTGGTAAATCTCATCTGCCCCCTCTCTAAAGCCTCCACATCCTTCTGGTAGTGTGGCGACCAGAATTGAACACAATACTCCAAGTGTGGCCTAACTAAGGTTCTATACAGCTGCAACATGACTTGCCAATTTTTATACTCAATGCCCTGGCCAATGAAGGCAAACATGCCGTATGCCTTCTTGACTACCTTCTCCACCTGTGTTGCCCCTTTCAATGACCTGTGGACCTGTACACCTAGATCTCTCTGGCTGTCAAAGCTCTTGAGGGTTCTACCACTCACTGTATATTCCCTACCTGCATTAGACCTTCCAAAATGCATTAGCACACATTTGTCCGGATTAAACTCCATCTGCCATCTCTCCGCCAAGTCTCCAAATGATCTAAATTCTTCTCTGACAGTCCTCATCGCTATCCGCAATTCCACCAACCTTTGTGTCGTCGATCCATCAGAGAAGGTATTGCTTGAGGGCTAAACTGACACCCCACCACTGGAAACAGATTTCCCAATCACCCAGTACAGGTTAGCTGTGTCACATGGCTGCTTTCTGTACTGCATAATCAACGTCATTCTACTTTACCTTAAGTTGCATCACCAACGTTGCATCTCCCCATTTCGATTCCCGAAGAACGACAATTCCCGAAGACAAACAATCCCAGCTTTTCCAGTCTCTCTCCATAATTGAAGTCGCTCATGTGTATTGGCTCAGAGACTGCTTGTGCGACCATTTTAGACAAATGAATTACGTGTACGTGGCCTTAGAGAGATTCCTCACTCTTCAGTATCAAACCCATCCCCCGTGACTTCTCAAGTTGGTGCTGAGCACATCTTGTTGTCATTCTTTATTTTGACCGCATAGAAGACAAGTGAAAGTTCAGGTCTTCACGTCTTCATGGTCAACAAGCTGTAGAAATATTCTGAGACGTGCAGGTGGTTGTATGTTGTCTACTTGACTTACTGTGCCTTCCCACTCTCTTCACTATACCCTAGGGTCATTAGCCGAGCGCCTGGTTTGAAGCTGGTTGTTGAAACTCTTATTTCCTCCCTGAAGCCCATTGGGAACATTGTCCTCATTTGCTGTGCTTTCTTCATCATCTTCGGGATCCTTGGAGTCCAGGTGAGACATGGTTTTCTGAGATTTGAATCTTCAATTTTACACAGGAAAATTAAGTGCGGGCCTGGACCATTCAGCCCCTCGAGCCTGTCCCAGCATTCAGTTAGGTCATATAAAACAGAGAATGTTGGGTAAACTCAACAGGTCTGCCAATATCAGTGGAAAGAGAGTTACTGTTCCGAGCCCATCTGACTCTTCTGTTGATACAAGTCCTGAAAACTCCAATGGTCTCCCACGGCCTTTTGGGATGGAAGTTTCCGATTCTCTCTGCCCCTTGGGTAACAGGTAGCTTCCTGATTTCTCTCCCAAATAGTCAAGTTCTAATTTTAAGATTGCCCTTCCTGTTAAGGCCAAGCGACCGAGGAGCAGAAGTAGGCCATTCGGCCCATTGAGTCGGCTCTGCCATTCAATGGAATCATGACTGATCTGATGTGATAATCCTCAACTCCACTTTCCCGCCATACCCCCATAACCCTCGATTCCCTTACCGATTAAAAATCCCCCTCAGCCTTGAACATACTTAACGACCCGGCCTCTGCAGCTCTCTGCGGTACAGAATTCCACAGATTCACTGCCCTGTGAGAGAAGAGGTTCATCTCTGCCTGAAATGCCTTACTCTGAGATTATGTCCCTCTTGATTCCTCAGAGGATTACAAGCCATGGTGCAGCTCCAAAGGCACTGATTCCCACGTCTGCCATTTAAAAAATTCATTTGATGTGGGCCAGCATTTATTGCCCTTAAACACAGGGGTTTCCTCGACCATTTCAGAGGCCTTTTAATAGCTGTGGGTCTGGAGTGTGGAGTCACATGTAGGCCAGACCGGGTAAGGACGGCAGATTTCCTTCCCTAAAGGCCATTAGTGAAGCTGATTAGCTTTTACAGCAACTGACAATGGTTTCATGGTCATCATTAGACTTTTGATTGAATTTGAATTTCACCATCAGCCCTGGTGGGATTTGAACCTGGGCCCCCAGAGCATTTCTCTGGGTCCAGTGGCAAAAGCACTGAGCCACCGCCTCGCTCGCTACAAGTGTTTGTTCTCTGTCAGTAAGGTCTAGGAGAAAAGGTTTAATGCTGACATTGACAGGGCAAAAGCAGCAGCCCAGGTGCGGTCCTCGGCAGCTCGTGGGCATAAAGGGTTTTGCATCGAAACACAATCTCGTTCCAATCTAGGGCTGGATTCTCCGCAGCTCCTCGGCAAAACCGTATTTGGCGCAGGGGCTGAGAATCAACGTTCACGTTGAAATCGGGCCCGGTGCCCGACCGGCGATTCCCCGGGGCCCGAGAATCGGCGTGCTCGCGGAGTACTCCGCGAGGCTGGGGGGGGGGGGGGGGGGGGGGGGGGTGTCATTGCCACAGGCCCGCCCAGCGATCCTCCGCTCCCGACCGGCCGAGTTCCCAACGGTGAGGTTCTAACCACCGATCGCTGTTCAGGAAGCTCGCGTGGAAGCTGTGGACTCAGTCTGGGGGTGGGAGGGGGGGGTGGGGGGGGGGTGGGGGGGGGGGGGGGGTGGTTGGACACCGGGGCGGGGGAGGGCCTTATGGGCGGCGGGGGGAAAGATCAGGCAGGATGGATCTTCAGTCGCCCGGCTGATCGGGAGGGGTCTACATTTTGAAGCTGCCTCCGCGGTCTGAGTCCGCCATGGAGCTTGGCGCGGCCGCTGGAGGCCGCTGTGCGTATGCGCGGACTCCAGACCGGAAGTGCAGGGAACCATATCCGCAGCTACAGCTGCGTGAATCACTCCAGGTCCCTGTTCGCCCCCTGCAGGTGAGTGAATCGACTAATCGTTTTTCTTGGAAACTCGGGAGTAAAACGCCAGCGTTTTTAGGCCGGAATGGGGACATAATCCCATTTTGGTAGAATCCAGCCCCCGGTGTCCACTTACTCATTTTCTGGCGTTGAATGTGAAACTTGATCAAGTGCAAAAGAGCAAAATTCAAAGTAGTGAGTTTCCTTTAATACAACATAAGATCTTTACATTTAACCGTCACTTTTTATTTACCCCTGGGATGCGAGGGTCGCTGCCAATTTGTCCATCCCTGATCTCTGGTCCATTCCCTGAGCGGTAATGGTGAGCCTTGACATGGCAACTATTTTGATGTGGATCTGGAGACACATGTAGGCCAGACTGGGTAAGGACGGCAGATCTCCTTCCCTGAAGGCCATTAGTGAAACAGACCGCCTTTTACAGCAATCCCGGAGTCCGTGATCATTATTAATGAGACGAGTGTTTTATTCCAGATTTATCGACTAATCGATTTCTCCAGCTGTGTGCTGGGATTTAAACTCGTGTCTCCCTTAAAATCATCTTTATCATTGTCACAATTCGGCTGACATTAACACTGCAATGAAGTTACTGTGAAAATCCCCTCGTCGCCACATTCCGGCGCCTGGTCAGGTACACAGAGGGAGAATTCAGAATGTTCGATTCACCTATCAATTTCGGGAGGAAACCGGAGCACCCAGAGGAAACACACGCAGACACAGGGAGAACGTGCAGACTCCGCACAGTGACCCAAGCAGGGATTCGAACCTGGGTCCCTGGCGCTGTGACATTGCCACTCAGCTGAATTACCAATTCACTGCGCCCAAGGATAATGTCCTCCCTTTTGAAGCGGAGGCCGGAAGTCAGAAGGTGACTCTTGACCCCAGCAGTCCACACATGCGTCTCACTGGTATAAATGAAAGAATAGGACTTCGAGAGGTCTAAGACTGTGTCCTCTCCTGTTCTCCACCTTGAAGAGTGTGGAGGTGTCGAAGGCTGCTCAGAATATTGGAATGCTCCTTGATGTGATAACAGATGTCTTCAATATCTGTGTCATTAGATCCACAAGTGTGAATTGATTTACATCTGTACAACCTCATAGTCTCAGGTCAATGAGTTGGGAAAAACTGCTAATTGTATTTACAGCCCCAGCTATGTTTTTTGACACTTGGAACAGAATGATGCGATCTTTCTCTCTCTCTCTCTCTCTCCATTGACCACCTGCACAGATTTATCACCGACATTGCATCCTTGCGGTTTTATTGGAGTTTCCGCTTCAGTGGGTAAGGTCAGCAATGAGGTTCTGGGGCAAAGCTACTTTGATGAAAGATTTGACTGATGCTGGACTGTGGAGGTGAAACATTTGAATGAGATAAAAATGATTGTGTTGCGTGGAGTTTGCCGAAACATTGATTACATTGTCACAATGTCCCAAATATTTTAACAGAGGTGTGATGAATTCGTTTCCTATTGAATCTTTCGAGGGATGCTAAAACGACCGAGTTCTTAATCTGCGCCACTAGATCTTCTCACAGTTTTGACAGTGGATTTAGCCTCAGGTTTTACACAACCATAAAGGATACCATGGGTGGATTGTCCCAACATGGGGCTATGTCCCCACGCCGGCGGAATAACGCTGGCGTTTCACTCCCCAGTTACCCGCAGGGGGCTAGCAGTGACCCGGGGAGCTTTAAGCAGCTTTAGCTGTGGATACGGGCCCCCGCATTTCCGGTTCTGAGTCTGTGCATGCGCACGGCGGCAACCTCCAGCGGCCACACCGAGCGCCGTGGCGGATCGGACCACGGACCAACACGCACAATCTAGGCCCCCTCCCGATCGGCCGCGCGCCGCTGCATCGGACCAGCCACCATGAGGGACCCCCCCCGGTACTGGAACCCCCCTCGACCCCCACCAGGGCAGCCGCGGACTGAGTCCGCAGCCGTCCCTCGAGAGTCCCGACCGGCCACACCACATTAGTTCCACGCCGGCGGGAACTCGGCCGGTCGGGAGCGGAGTATCGCTGGGAGGGCCTCTGGCAATGAACCCCCCCCCCCCCCCCTCCTCCCAGCCGCCCGCCGTAATTCGCGGACAAGCGACAAGCGATTCTCCGGGTCCCAATCGCCGGACCCGGCTCGGGTCGGGAATTCCGATTCTCCGCCCCCTGGAGAATCCAGCCGCTGACCTCTCAGGAAGCGCAATAGCATCTACAGAACATTGAAGGAAAGGCATTAGCATGTCCCCTGCCATTGTAACTATTGATTTAGGTTCTAATGTACTCATGAGATGTCAGTGCGACATATTAATTTATTAGTCAAAGTCCTAATTCAGTTTGAGAAAGCTTTAATAGACAATTAACAAGAGCCTCTCAGGCCAGTTTTAATTTGAGCAATAATTATAGTTGAGTACAGACTCTAACTGTCTCACATTCTCCTGGAATAATGGATAGCAGGGAGCTCTTTATCGTCACTTCATTGCCCGCATCCAGTGACGCTTGTAACTTTGAATGTTCCCTTAAGTCATCAGGTTTTAGCTTGTTAGAGCCCCCCAGCACATTCGGTTTAACTTCACTGGGCCTCATCCATCTCTTGGAGTAAAGAACCAGGTTGCTCAACAAGCTCTGTGGCAGCCACCCTCATCAATATTGTCGAGAATTATTATCCCCTTCGACGTTATACACAAGTCTTGGCTGAAATACTCCCCTGCACAGCTGGTAAACATCTGCCTCCTCGATGGCTTGTTCCAGAGGTTGTCTCTGCCTGGATTTCATACAAGTCTCATCGCGGACTGAAATGTAAATTCTCCAAAGACATAAGATTCACGCAGTTTGGGTTAACGTAACTCTAGTGTATTGGGGTTTCCACTGCAATGGAAGGAAATAACAAATACCGCACCAACAATCGGCATTTAATGCAGCACCTTTAACGTAATAACATTTCTCAAGTCACTTCACGGGCGTGCTATAAAGCAAGTTTAACGCCATGACACGTGAGGCAATAGTAATGTAGATGGCCAAAAACATGGTTTAAAAATAAGCAGAAAGGATCTCCTGTTAAATTTTGAAAGATGCAAGCGATTCACTTTGATCCTCCACAGCAAACTCCGTTCCTTAGCCACCAACTACATCTGTCTTACTGGCAGCTGTCTCAGGCTGAAACAGACTTTTTACAACCTCAATGTCCGAGATCAACTTCAGATGAACCTCTGACGCCTTCGCTAAGACTAATCTGCACCATATCTGCACCTTTGCTAAGCCATATCTGTGCCATATCTGTGCCTTTGCTGAGACATCTCTGCGCCATATCTGTGCATTCACGAAGACATGTCTGCACCTTCTCTAAAACATATCTGTGCCATATCTGCTCCTTCGCTAAGCCATATCTGTGCCATATCTGTGCCTTTGCTAAGACATCTCTGCGCCATATCTGTGCATTCACGAAGACATGTCTGCACCTTCTCTAAAACAAATCTGTGCCATATCTGCTGCTTCCCTAAGACATATCTGTGCCATATCTGCTCCTTCCCTAAGACATATCTGCACCTTCACAGACATGTGCACCTGATCTAAGACATATTTGCACCATATCTGCACCTTCACTAAGGCACATCTGCACCATATCTGCACCTTATCTGGTTGGGGGCTGCTCTACGCGGCCGGCCCGCTGATCCTCGGGCCGGGTTAGGCCGAGCAGCCGTCGTGGAAACACCGAGTCCCGCCGGCGCCGTCCATACCTTCTCCCAGCCGGCGGGAACTCAGCGTTAAAGGGTCGGGTGGTGGCATATGGGGGGCCAACCCTGGGGGTGGCCTCCGATGTGGCCTGGCCCGTGGTCGGGACCCACCGATCGGCGGGCCGGCCTCTCTGTCTCCCGGCCTCCTTTCTTCAGCGCCGGTGCCTGTACTCCTGCACCATTTTGGGTCGGGGCCGGCGCGGACAAGGGAGACACCGCGTACGCGCCGAAACCGCGCCGTTGGGACTGCGCATGCGCGGGTTCGCGCTGGAACCACTGCGCATTCCACGGTGCCCATTCCACGGGCCGTCGAGAAAGACGACGGCGTTTCCAACGGTGTCAACACTTAGCCTCAGGATCAGAGAATCCCGCCCCCTATGTCCCCTCGATCTAGTCTCCCCCACAAGTGGAAACACATGTCCCCTCGGGATCTTATACATTTTAAATAAGGTCACCTCTCATTCTTCTAAACCCCAATGGGTATACGCCCAAACCAATTGTCCTCCATGAGATAAGCCCTTCATCCCAGAGATGGGCAACACATTGTAGCGAGTGTGTCCGTCACATTTTGATGTCAGTAATGTCACTGAGCAGGGCTGAGATTCAGCCCCGTGCCCTTCAATAAACTCTGGTCATAAACTTTGGAACTGCTCCAAACTTTCCTTCCGTTCCCCATGGAAGGGCTGAGATTGGCTGCCGTGTGCAAAATCCCAAACAAATTAAAGGAAAGATAACGACCTCGAAGGCCCTAAAGTGCTCCATGAGGTAACTTTTGAAGTGTAGTCACTTGCGGCCGTTGGAAACGTGGCAGCCGATTTTGTGCACAGCAAGATCCCACAACGACCAACTAACTTTCTTTGATTAGCGATGTGGGTTTTAGGGGGATAGATTTTGATCAGGACATGAGCGAGCGGCTGGGGGGAGGGGGAGAAGGGGGCTACTGAGGACCACCCCACAACCTCTGTTTTACAACCGGATGGGACGGGTGAGGGGCTTCAATTTAACTGTAGGGCAGCACCTCCGGCAGGGCGGTACTCCCGCAGGGCCGCACCGGTGGGGGGGGGGGGGAGCTGTGTCAGTCTGGATTGGGTGGTCAAGAATCCTGAGTGGGAAGTTAGAACATACAGTGCAGAATGAGGCCATTCGGCCCATCGACTCTGCACCGACCCACCCTATCCCCATAACCCCTCCTAACCTTTTTGGACACTAAGGGGCAATTTATCATGGCCAATCTACCCAACAGCACGCCTTTCGGGACTGTGGGAGGAAACCCGCGCAGACACGGGGAGAACGTGCAAACTCCGCACAGTGACCCATTTCCAAAATGATTTCTTCCGCCGGACCGGTGGGTGTTGATTTAACACCTCGTCGAAAAGCTAGGAGAGAATAATCTGGGGTGGCGGGGGCAGGGGGGGGGGGGGGGGTGCCCTGTCGATCAGTTGGTCTTACACTGTCAGACTGAGAATTGCTGGAGAGAATCACAAGAAGATAATATAAGTCAACAGTTGGGAAGGTACAGGCTAATCAGGGGCAGTCAGCGTGGATTTATAAAGGGCAGTTCATGCTTGACGAATTTAGCTGAATTCCCTGAGGAAATCAGCAAGCCTGTGGACAAAAGGGGAGGGGGGGGGGGGGAGAGATTGGTACATTTGGAAGAAGGAATTTGATAAAGGTGCCAGCGGCTAATCCGACAAGGATTTTCTTCTGCCCTCCCTGGTTTATCGTTCCATTCCTTTTCTTGGGGGGGGGGGGGCATGTTGCAATCTTGTCGAAAAGTAAACGCTTCTGGTGTCTCTGTGGAGCCGTGGAGAGTATACACTAACGGCGACGGCATCAGTATGCATCTGCAGCTCATCTCTCTCTGACACACAGGCTGGTTAAATATGCAGATGGCTGTTAAATGCCAATCCTCAGCTCTATTCTTCTGAAACAGTGCCCCAGATAGCTGCGTGGGCAAGCGATCATTTCCCACAATCGCAGACTGGGCGACGTACGCTGGCACGGATCAATGGCTTACGCCAGAAAGCAGCCCAGTGACTCAGTTCGATCCGTGTGATTGACATCCCAGGCATCCTCTTATCGCTCTGAGTGGCAGACGCAACAGAGGGGGAAGTTGTGAAGTCAGCCGGTGAGAGAGGCTGGGACGTGGTCCCTGTACATCTCCTTGACAGAAAGCTGTGTGTCCAATTTACGTTTCCTTCAGACCACACGCAATCAGACTGAAGAACAGTGGAGACTCAAAGCACTGAGAAGTAGACATCCAGCTCTATAAAGGAATCATATTGCAAACATCTTTATAGAATAGAACAGTACAGCACAGAACAGGCCCTTCGGCCACTGCGATAAGGTGGATCTAGTGTCATTTTCCAAAATTTATGAAATATATTTCTTTTTAATTTAGAGTACCCAGTTATATTTTTTCCAATTAAGGCGCAATTTAAATACATAAATAATAAATAATCTTTATTGTTACAAGTAGGCTTACATTAACACTGCAACAAAGTTACTGTGAAAGCCCCTAGTCACCATATTCCGGCGCCTGTTCGGGCACACTGAGGGAGAATTCAGAATGTCCAATTCGCCTAACGAGCACGTCTTTCTGGACTTGTGGGAGGAAACCGGAGCACCCGGAGGAAATCCACGCAGACACGGGGAGAGCGTGCAGACTCCGCACAGACAGTGACCCAAGCCGGGAATCGAACCCGGGTCCCTGGCGCCGTGAAGCCACAGTGCTAACCGCTGTGCTACCGTGCCGCCCAATCCATCTTCCCTGCACATCTTTGGGTTGTTGGGGATGAGACCCACGCAGACACGGGGAGAATGTGCAAACTCCTACATGGACAGTGGCCCGGGGCTGGATCGAACCCGGGTCCTCAGCGCAATGAGGCAGCTGTGCTAACTGTCGCAAGTTTCCGAGAGGGTCAATAGGTTCAGAGGAGGTGGGCAGAGGTCGGTGCATTTCGGGGGAAGCTGGATAAATAGACAAAGGGGGAAGGAATACCCTGAAGAGATTACACTGGTGAGGTGAAGAGGGATGGGAGGAAGGCCACCAGGGCTGCCAAGGACCAGTTGGGCTGAATGGCCAGACTCTGAGCTGTAAATCCAATGTAACATTTCCACTGGCTTTCAGAGAGGAAACAAAAATGCAGAAACTCAGAATGGAAATAGAGGCGGAAAGGGATGTTTTCCAGAATGTTCTGACACGTTGAGTTATCAGAAGATGGGTTTCGTCGGCACCAGAGGCTCCACAGCAAAATTTGCCACAATCAAGAGGGAACTCATTAAATACTCAAAGTTAGATGAATTTAAAGGATGCACGATAGAACAGAGAACATTCTAGCCGGCAGTGAGAATTATGGGCCAATTGTCCTCTTTATCTGTTGGTATTTCCAGGATTTGAGAATCCCTTATTGTAGAAGTGCAAGTAGGTAACTCCAGTGGAGTTTAGCTCAGTTGGGTGGGCGGCTGGTTCGTGATGCAGAGCAATGCCAAACAGCATGGGTTCAATTCCTGTGCCAGTTATTTATGAAGGCCCCGCCTTCTCAACCTTGCCCCTCCCCTGAGGTGTGGGTGTGGGTCACCTGTTCGTCACACCTCACATTATCTCAAATTACTCATAGGCTCATCCCCCAAATTGTTGTTTTCTGAAAGTAATCTACCCCATATGCAATGAAATGTTTAAGCATAAATGTATCTCCAACACCAAAGGCCCAGTGGGTCGACCCCTGGACATTCTAATTCCAATAAAAGTTCCGTTAGTTCTCGGAAAGTTTGATGCAAGTAGTTTTGGATGAGCAATATTAATAGCACTATGAAATATCAGTGGGGTGCCTAACAGAGGGAAGACACGCTGGAGGGTTACTAATGGACTGACTTGTTTAGTGTTAAAAGCATCTCCCTGAGTTCTCCAGCTCTAACTAAAATCTGTACTTAAAATAACGATCTCCAAACATGTCTTTGGCGTGTCCCAAAGTGCTTTGGGTCCAACAAATTACTTTTGAAATGCATTTACTATCGGATACAGGGAACGCTGGCCTCTTTCCGCACAGACAAACAGTTGCAAACGCCTTCACTTCATGGGCAGTAGCGGGTTCAAGAAGGTGGTTCACCGCCCCCTTCCCGGGGGCAATTAGGAGGCAGTGAATGTTCCTCAAATGCCCGCCTTGCCAACGATGCTCAGGTGCCGAGAATGGGGTTTGCAACTGGAGGCAACAAGACTGCCCATCAAAACCAGTTCCTCCTTCCCCCTGAGGTAGGTTAGGATCAATGTAAAGATGGAGCGGGTGGACATTCAATGGAAATATTGGTCACGGGAAGGAGGGGGTCAACACCATTAGTAGAGATTGCTGTAACAAGATACCAATTCACCATGTGGTTCTTGGGTAATACGGTGTTCCCTGTGTGGCTTATTTCAGGATGGTTGGCTTAATGTTCACAAAGACCACAGTATAGTTTTTACTTAAACAAAGCCATAAATTTATTAACACTACTAATTTGGATTTGGTATGTACTCCTAAAGAATACACAGTTGATTAACATTTAAACTGGACTGAGCTACAGCCAATCTTAATAATGATATAAACTATGATCTGCTCTCACTCACACTATTTGTACCTCTGACTCTCTCTAGCTAACTCCTGCACACACTCTCCCCACAAAAGGGGCTGTTTAGCACAGGGCTAAATCGCTGGCTTTGAGAGCAGACCAAGCAGGCCAGTAGCACGGTTCGATTCCCGTAACAGCCTCCCCGAACAGGCGCCGGAATGTGGCGACTAGGGGCTTTTCACAGTAACTTCATTTGAAGCCTACTCGTGACAATAAGCGATTTTCATTTCATTTTCAAAGCTTGGCATCGCTGCCTTATATACTTGTAATTGTAGCTCCCTCCAGTGGCTACCCTCGACGCTTCATTAACCCTTGCAGTTCTTACAGTTCTGATAATAACCCATAGGTAATGGCGGCAAGGGAACGTTGTGGCAATACCGAGTTTGTTACTAGTTACGGCCCATGCGAATAAACCTGTGAACAATGTCCAGTTTTCCGAGGGATCAAATCCCAAGCTGGCTCACCAGGAGAGTAAAAGAAATCCAAGCTTTAATTTTAACCAGACCTAATTATCCAGTTGCACAGTTTATAAGTTTTCCAAGAGCCGGTGCAGACTCGATGGGCCGAATGGCCTCCTTGTGCACTGTAAATTCTATAATTCTATATTCAAGATGTTTCTGCTTATTAATGACGCCTCAGAAGATGTTATTTTGCACCCTTTTTTTTTAACATATTCATGATGCTGTTTTCAACATCTTCACAATTTAGTAAGTAATTGTCTTAATTACCAACTCCCCTGGGCACATCAGAGTTTGCTATCTGTTGTGGCTGATGGGCCACGATGCAGATTAAACTGACAGCTCGGGATTCTGCAATCAGTTTAGACTTGTCCGCACACCCATGTGATGTGAGATGGAGAATCATGTTTAATTGAGTAAGTTACTGCTGTCAGGAGTCCCTCCCTAACATTACCGATGATTCCCTCACGGCCAGATTCATATTTCAATTCCAGAGGTTCTAGGCTGACCCTGGGAAAGTTGTCAGCCCTGAGGAGGGAGAGTCAGAAAGAGAGAGAGAGAGACCTTGAGATTCATCCTCCAGGTTCGGAATAGGGTAAAGCGAAGGTTACCAAACCCAGTTGTGATTTCAAATCAGCTGAAGACCGGCCAGTTTTTGTCGGGATCTAACAGTCACACTGACCGGAGCAAACTGTGCTCCAGTGTGGATCTGCTGTGATTAAACCAGACAGCTAACTAGAAGGGAAAGCACTGACTGAACAACTTGGAAGTGTAACTGTCCTGACTGGAGGCTTTTATCATTTGTGCAGGACTCCATGGCCGGGATTCTCGGACCCTGCGCCGGGTCGGAGAATCCCCGGGGGGGGGGGGGGGGGGGGGGTGTGAATCCTGCCCCGCCACCCCGACGCCTGCTTCCCTGTTCTCTGGCGCCGTTTTTCGGGCGGGCGGCGGGATTCCCGCCATGTCGGTCGGGGGCCGTTGACGCGCCCCTCCCCCCCCCCCCCCCCCCGGCGATTCTCCGGTCCCCGATGGGCCGAATGGTCGACAAGTTTTGCCAGGCCCTGCCGGTGTGAATTACTCACCTCACACACGGCGGGACCTGGCAGGTAAGTGAGCGGGGGGCCGTCCTGGGGGCGGGGGGAGGGGGGTGGCAGGGGAATCCGACCCCGGGGGGGGGGGGGGGGGGAGAGGCCCCACGGTGGCCTGGCCCGCGATCGGGGCCTACCGATTGGCGGGCGGGCTGGTTCCGTAGGAGCCTTCTTTCCTCCGCGCCGGGCCCCTGTAGGGCTCCCATATTGCCCAGGGGCCAGCGCGGAGAAGGGAACACCCGCACATGTGCGGAAACACGCCACCCATTCCACGCTTGCACGAACTCGGGCGGGCCGTTCCACGATGGCTGGAGCTGCGGGGACCACTCCGGCGTCAACCTAGCCCCCTAGAAAGGTGGAAATTCTTCACCTTCGGGGGCCGTTGACGCCGGAGTCTTCTTGAGATGTATTCGCTGGTTAGCTCCGTTGCTGTGTCTTGTCGATCCCATATACCGAGCTATAAGAGCTGGCTCTGCTAGCTATATCTCGGCTGACTCTAACTCCTGTTTAAATTCTCGTCTTCCTTAGATGTATAGCTGTTTAAGCTCGGCTGCTTGTCTCACCTTTCCCATGACCGAGCTAGCTAAGCTGAATATGCTTCTCTCCTCTCTCCTCACTCTGAGTTCTGATTCTCCTTCTGCTTCTACTCCCTGGGTTTATATTCTCTTTCTCACAGTTAATCAGTTTTTATGACCTTCTTGTCAATTAACTTATTTCACTTTGAGTGTTAAAAAGTATCTTCGATCTAAACATTCTAATACAACTAAGTATTCATTTTGGGCATAGCCTCACCTCTCAGATCTGATTACATTGTCCTTTCTGATGTTCAAAGTTCCTTTGTGATATTCAAAAAATGCTTTGGTTTCAATAGAGGTGTTACTTTTAATTCCTGTCATTTCAATAGTTTAATTTTCAAATTGTCCCCAGCTCATAACTTTGCCTTTGATTTTGACTTTAAATTATGTTTCTAGTAGACAGGTTGTCTCCAATTTTCTTTTAATTTACTTGGTATTAGTAGAATTTCGCACTTAGAATTGACACCAAATTCAACTGAACATCATCCTTTCCTTTCCAGCTCTTTACTAAGAGAGTTAATTTCAATGAAGGTGTGAAACCTTTGCTTTTAGCTGTAGGCTAAAATTTCACTTGGTTATGACTTGAAAGACCTGTCTGTTTTAAACATTCGTCACTTAATTCAATTGAAACCTTCATCCATCCATTTCCAGATGCTTCCTAAGATAGTTACATTCAATGAAGGTGTGAGCCATTGTTTTAGCTTAATACAAGAATCCTGTGTGTTTGCTAAGCCTGGTTGTGAGAAATAATCTGCATTTTATAATCCTGCTCTTTGCAGCTGCTATTAACCTTTTATGGGATCTTTCCCTCTATCCTCTAATGTTTCTCTCAGACCAGATATTGCCAGGCTTCCATGTTTCAAATGACACATTTTTCCGTATTTTCAATTACAGTCTAGTTGCAGAATCGTAGAACGTAGAAGCAACCTGCCCACACTCTGCACTGTTCTCCCAAAGCGGATTCACAACCAACGCCACCATTAATTCTGCTATTTGACTCTTTCAGCTTTTCAAAGGCAAATTCTACTACTGCCAGGGTCAGGACACTCGCAACGTCACCAACAGATCAGACTGCCTGCTGGCCAACTACAGGTGGATCCATCACAAGTACAACTTCGACAACCTGGGACAGGTACTGCCTTTTCACCCGATATTGGTACAGCCTCAAATACTAACCATGTGTGTAACCCCGGGGACAGGGGGAGGCCATTCAACCCCTCAAGCCTGCCCACCCTCCAATGAGATCATGGCTGATCTGAAACCTAAATCCACGTAGCCACCTTCAGCCCCATGCCCCTGAACACCTTTGGTCATCATACGAGGCTGCCGATCTCCGTTTTAAAATTAGCAATTGATCAGTCAGCGATTGCCATTTTCAGAAGAGTTTCAAACTTTCAATAACAATAACAATAATAATATTTAGTGTCACATATTGGCTTACGTTAACACCGGAATGAAGTTACTGCAAAAAGCCCCTAGTCGCCACATTCCGGCTCCTGTTCGGGTACACAGAGGAAGAATTCAGAATGTCCAATTCACCTAACTGCACGTCTTTCGGGACTTGTGGGAGGAAACCGGAGCACCCGGAGGAAACCCACGCACACACGGGGAGGACGTGCAGACTCCACACAGACAGTGACCCAGCAGGGAATCGAACCCGGGACCCTGGTGCTGTGAAGCAGCCGTGCTAACCACTGTGCTATCCCCTAATAGCCTTTGTGTATAGAAATATTGCTAATTTTATTCCTGAAAGGTCCGGTTCCAATTTTCCCACTGTGTCCCCCATCCTAGACGCCCAGAGCAGTGGAAATAGCTTCTCTCTATCTTATTAGTTCCCCTCAGTACAGCGTGAAAACGTTGATCAAATCACCCCTTAACTTTCTAAATTTCAAGGCGCGCAATCTTAGTCTGTGTGACCCTTCCTCGGAATTAAACCCCCTTCTGCATGTCGCGAATGATGAATAACAGTTTCCAATCCATCGTGCATTGAGATTTGAGCCGTGGCGAGTGACGAAGTGAGGGGCTAGACTCTAGGGTGAGTTTCTCCGTTCCTCCCGCAGTGTGTTCGCTGATGGTGGGATTCCTGCTCCCACTAACTGTCAAAGAGACTTACCATTGATGAACTGGGGGGCGGTGGGTGGGTGGGGGGGGGGGGGGTTGCACTGCGACCCTGGGTTCATATAGGCACTGACTAAACAGTGACCTGGCCACAGGTGTAGGGACCTGTCTCAGGCCACAGAGTACAACAAGGACCAAAGTTAGAGGACAGCTAAAAACAAAATGTTGTGGGGTGGGGCATTCTGAGGGGGAGACCTGTTTCATGGTAGGAAAATGTGCTGAATAGGAATATGTGAGTATACCCCATGTCACCATAATAATTGCCGTCGTTTTGGGATGCGCGGCAATAAAGGGGCACAGCTAAAATCTTCACGGCGTGGGGCAATATAATGATCGTTAATGTAAATGGGGTAAAAGAACATCTGTAACAATTTGAGAGTGACAGTGCCTGTTAAATATGTGCCAAAAAGGACAGCAGCCCCCCTTATAAGAGAAGGAACAATTCCTTCAGTCGCAGAACTAACTTTTCCACTCAGAGTTTTTGTTGTGACCACAGCAGATGTTATTTGTTGAGCAAGCAGATCCCAAAGGGAAACCTGTCTCGCTGATCACAACCATTTTTTTTGAATTTTGAAAACAAACAGAAAAGCTACTGATCCCAGAAGCATAGAACTGCAGTAACACCTTTCAGATTTTGAAAATCGAAAGATTTATTAACAAGACGAAAAGCACTTAAGATTAAAGTTACACAGTTAAAACAGTCTTACAAAACACCCCCCCCCCTCCCCCAAAAGCCCACTTGGTCAGAACACACAAGTAAACACTTTCTTTGCAACAATTCCCTTATAAATTTGCAAGCAGAAAAATTCAGTAATGTTACCCAAGGCAAAAACTGCTATCATTTGAATTAAGGAAACCACTCAGCTCTTCAAACACTTCACTCTGCTGCCGAAACCGTAGTAGGTTCAGAAAGAAACTGCCAAAGTATTCCGGGCTTGGAAACGGAACGGGCTGTTTCAAATTTTAGGGACCTTCAAGCGGCTATTGGATAGGTACATGGATTAGGGTAGAATAATGGGGTGTAGATTAATTTCTTCTTAAGGGCAGCACAGTAGCATTGTGGATAGCACAATTGCTTCACAGCTCCAGGGTCCCAGGTTCAATTCCGGCTTGGGTCACTGTCTGTGCGGAGTCTGTACATCCTCCCCGTGTGTGCGTGGGTTTCCTCCGGGTGCTCCGGTTTCCTCCCACAGTCCAAAGATGTGCAGGTTGGGTGGATTGGCCATGATAAATTGCCCTTAGTGTCCAAAATTCTATGATAATCTATGATTACCCTAGGACAAAAGTTCGGCACAACATCGTGGGCCGAAGGGCCTGTTCTGTGCTGTATTTCTCTATGAAAAATTTCATACCTTTGCCTAGCACCGGGCTGGTTTCAGGAAATCTCCACCTTTGGGTCGATACAACGTAGTAACCTCGCCCTGTTTACTTATGAAACCTTTGTGAAGTGTAGAAATTCCTTGTTACTTATAAACTTCCCTTCGAAATATAAGTCCCTACCTAGCTCCTGATGCAAATTTAAAACTCAAACTATTTACTTGTAAATCCAACCTCACCAAAGCATTACAAATGCGTGCACGCAGCACTTCCCCTTTTGTCTCTCAGCCCTCACAGACAGGTTGTCTCTATTACCTTGCCCCAGTTTAATAAATCATGGATGCACACACATAGTATTCTTTACAAAATACCACAATATCCCCAAAAATGTATATAAAAAAACATCCATCATCACAATATCGCATTGGGTTTTTTTGCACAAACGGATTGCTCCTTCGTTTTATTTGCTGAGGTTTGGCTCAGCTGAGGTTGTGCCTTTATTAAAGGCTCGGCACAACATCGAGGGCCGAAGGGCCTGTTCTGTGCTGTACTGTTCTATGTTCTATAAAGGTAGATTTTGGGTTAGCTCTGCTGCCTCACGGCGCTGAGGTCCCAGGTTCGATCCCGGCCCTGGGTCACTGTCCGTGTGGAGTTTGCACATTCTCCCCGTGTCTGCGTGGGTTTCGCCCCCCACAACCCATAGATATGCAGGGGAGGTGGATTGAACACGCTAAATTGCCCCTTAATTGGAAAAAAAATGAATTGGGTACTCTAAATTTTAAAAAAAAATTAAAGGTAGATTTGACCAGAATGTAAGGAATGGGTTAGTCAGGAATCTAATGTTCCTTTCCAAATCTTCCTGTGTTCTGATGTTGTTGACGAAGCTATTTTGTTGTCTCTTCGTCACAGGCCCTGATGTCACTCTTCGTGCTAGCTTCCAAGGATGGCTGGGTCAACATTATGTATCACGGGCTGGACGCTGTTTCCATCGACCAACAGGTAAAGCCTCTAATCTTTTAAAGAAAGACTTGCATTTCTGTAGCACCTTCCACAGTCTCGGGCCATCCCAAGGTGCTTTACGGCCAGTGAGATACTTTTTCAAGTGCAGCCATCGTTGTAATGTGACCAGGAGTGCAGCAGCCAATTTGTGCACAGCAGGATTCCATAAACAGCAATGTGATAATGGCCAGGTGACCATGGTCGTATTTTTTATGGTCATATTATCTGGCATTCCTGGAGGGCCAAGACACCAGGGAGCAAACCCCCCCCCCCCCCCCCCAACCTTCTTCGAAATCAGATACAGGGGGATCCATTATGTCCACCTGTGAGATTAGACAGGGCCTTGGTTTAACATTATAAATAAAATAGGCGGCACGGTGGTGCAGTCGTTAGCACTGCTGCCTCATGGCGCCGAGGACCCAGGTTCAATTCCCGGCTTGGGTCACTGTCTGTGCGGAGTTTGCACGTTCTCCTCGTGTCTGCGTGGGTTTCCTCCGGGTGCTCCGGTTTCCTCCCACAGCCCAAAGATATGCAGGTTAGGTGGATTGGCCATGCTAAGTTGCCCTTAGTGTCCAAAAAGCTAAAGAGGGGTTATGAGGATAGGGTGGAGGGATGGGCTTGGGTAGGGTGCTCTTTCCAAGGACCGGTGCAGAATCGATGGGCCGAATGGCCTCCTTCTGCACTGTAAATTCTATGATTTTATGATGACCCGGGTTCGATTCTAGCCCTGAGTCACTGTCCATGTGGAGTTTGCACATTCTCCCCATGCCTGCATGGGTCTCACCCCCACAACCCAAAAAGATGTGCAGGGTAGGTGGATTGGCCCCTTGATTGAAAAAAAGAATACTCTGAATTTATTTTTAAAAAGCTTATAAATGGAAGATGAGATGGGAGTATTAACCTAAATTTTGTTGAGTTTCTGGAGTTGGAACGTGAACCTACAACCCTCGAATTCTACCCATTGAGACCATGGAGGGGCTGGTTTAGCACAGTAGGCTAAACAACTGGCTTGTAACGCAGAGCAAGGCAGCAGCGCGGGTTCAATTCCCGTACCAGCCTCCACAAACAGGAGCCAGAATGGCCACTAGGGGCTTTTCACAGTAAATTCCTTGAAGCCTACTCGTGACAATAAGTGATTATTATTATTATGTACGGTCACTGGGCATGGACAGGGGTGATGTCCGTTATTGTTATTTAATAAAATAATCATCTTTATTAGTGTCACAAGTAGGCTCACATTAACACTGCAATGAAGTTACCATGAAAAGCCCCTAGTCGCCACATTCCGGCGCATGTTCGGGTACACGGAGGGAGAATTCAGAATGTCCAATTCACCCAACGAGCACGTCTTTCGGGACTTTGTGGGAGGAAAACAACACCTATTTAACATTCATTCTCAGGATGTGGGCATCATTGGAAAGGCTGGCACTTTTTGCCCATTCCTAATTGCCCCTTGAGAAGGTGGTGGGTGAGCCGCTTTCTTGTGATGTAGGTACACCCACAGCGCTGTTAGGGAGGGAGTTCCAGGATTTTTCCCCAGCCACAGTAAAGGAACGGCCAATATATTTCCAAGTCAATTGTTTGCTGGACTTGCAGGGCAGGTGTTCCTATGTGCCTGCTGCCCTTCTTCTAGTTGGCGAGGTTGTGGGTCTTGGGTGGCACTCATTGGCAGGGCTCGCTGTTTAAAGTGCGCCCACTTGGCCGAGGCGCCTGAGGGCACTGGCACCTGTAGCGAGCAGAAAAAAGGAAGAAAGCCTTTTAAGAGGAGGGTTTGTGCAAGGCAGCAACACTGATCAGCTGGCAGACATTTCTTCACCAATAGAGAAGAGAAAGCTTCACAACAAGGCAACAATTGGAAGCAATGTCACTGATCCCAATCTCGGTAACCCCACCAGCTGCCTGGACCATAAGCTCTGTATTCCCTTCCTTAAACCTCTCTGTCTCTCTGTCTCTCTCTGTCTCTAAAATACTCCTTGAAGCCGACAGAACCGTGGTAACCATCTAATATCTCCTTAAGTGGTTCTGTGTCAGATGTTGCCTGATAGCGAAATGCCTAGTTACATCTTATTATGCTAAAGATGTGATATAAATGCAAGTTGCTAATCCAAAAAATGCTGTAAACAAACTGCAAAATGTAGATTACATTAAAAGATATTTGGATCAATATGATGAAATAGACTTCAGAACTGGGTTAACTTGTATCTTTGCTGCACTGTCAGCTTGACTGATGGGAGATATCGATGCATTGCATTACTATATTTCCATGACATTGTTGGTCCTTCATTAAAATGAAAGAATTCTTATAACAGATGGATAACACATAAGGTTATAAAACTAATTAAGCAGTAAAATGGATCTTGCAAATGGGCTGAAAGGTTTAACTTACTTTTACGATTGAAATAGATGAGCGCTGGAACACGACCAAGAGAGGATGCAATGCACATGTGCATTCGCACACACTGCACGCATACACACACATACACAAACACATGCGCGCGCACATATGTGCACACGTGTACATGCAAATGCGCACACAAACACGCACACGCAAACACCACACATACACAATGCAAACACATGCGTGCACACACATACACGCAAACATGCACACACTGACACGTGCACACACACACAAACACATGCACACAAGTATACACATCCTCATAGTCTAATTCTCTCCTGTTTCTCACCCTCCCAACCCTTGACCCTCGCTAATCACCTGTCTTATCTGTCCTCATTCTTCCGCTGACCATTCTCCCCGGTTTTGTCTTTCTTTTCTTCCAAAATCTCTGTTTCAGCTTTCTCTCTCATTCTGCTATCTCGTGTTACCTCTATCATCCCACTTGGCTTTCTGCCTATCTCTTTCTCTCTATCTCTGTTCTTTCCTTCCGCTCTTGGGCGTGTTCTCCTGCACCACCTATCCCTCCCCGGTAAGGCGTTCCTGAATTCTCCCCGCTCCGCGATCGCCCATTTGGTGTCAACGTGTAGTCCCCCACTGCCCCAGGTCCTCCACTGCTCCTACATGGGCAGAAGTGACGGAGGGATAGCAGTAATAAAGTAAACCGAGTGATTTTAACGGCCTGGCTGCTTTCTGTTAGACTGTTAGGTTAGAATTCGTAACCAGAATTGGGAGCCTATGCTTACCAGGTAAGACTGAAGAGAGGATGCAATGCACAAGTGGATTCGCGCACACTGCACGCATACACACACATACACAAACCCATGCATGCACACACATACACACAAACCCCATGCGTGCACACATATGTGCACACGTGTTCATGCAAATGTGCACACGCAAGTGCACACACAAACACGCACACTCAAACACCACACATACATAATGCAAACACATGCGTGCACACACATACACGCAAACATGCACACACTGACACGTGCACGCACACACGAACACGCACACTCAAACACCACACATACACAAGTGCATGCAGTGAGAGGCTGAGGCTGTTTCCTCTAGAATAGAGAAGGCTGAGAGGTCACCTGATAAATGTCTTCAAAACTATGAAAGGGATTACGTAGTGATGCTTCCACGTGTGGAGGAGACCAGAACTAGGTGCGTTAAATGTAATAGTCACTAATGGATCAAATAGGGTGTTATATTTCTTTGATGCCACTTTGGGGAAACGTCTGGAGGTGCCTGCACTCTGGAGCCTTGTAAAACATGATGAGAGGGGGGTTTTTTTTGTTTAAATTTAGAGTACCCAATTCTTTTTTTCCAATCGAGGGGCAATTTAGCACGGCCAATCCGCCTGAGACCCACGGTGACACGGGGAGAATGTGCAAACTCCACACAGAGAGTGACCCAGGGCCGGGATCGAACCCGGGTCCTCGGCGCCGTGAGGCAGCAGCGCTAACCACTGCGCCACCGTGCCGCCCCTTACAATGAGGGGTTTATTAAGAGATATTGAAATGAAATGAAATGAAAATCGCTTATTGTCACGAGTAGGCTTCAAATGAAGTTACTGTGAAAAGCCCCTAGTCGCCACATTCCGGCACCTGTTCGGGGAGGCTGCTACGGGAATTGAACCGTGCTGCTGGCCTGCTTTGGTCTGCTTTCAAAGCCAGCGATTTAGCCCTGTGCTAAACAGCCCCTTGCCCCTAGTCGCCACATTCTGGCGCCTGTTCGGGGAGGCTGTTACGGGAATCAAACCGTGCTGCTGGCCTGCTTGGTCTGCTTTCAAAGCCAGCGATTTAGCTGTGTGCTAAACAGCCCCTCGTACAATCAAGGCGGTGATCTGCCCAAAGCCCAGGCAAACACTCTGCCGACACCACCGCACAGCACCTGACTCAGAACCAGCCGGACCATATTCCTAGATACTCCTTTAACCAGAGATTGCTGAAAATGTGGAATGCGCCCCCCCCCCCCCCCCCCCCACCACCACCGAAAGCGAGCGGTTGAGGTGAACGGTTCGGAGACATTTAGGGGGAAGCTGATTAAACACAAGAGGGAGAAAGGAATAGAAGGATATGGTGATAGGGCGGGATGATGTAGGATTGGAGGAGGCTCACATGGGAGGGAGGAACTCAAAGCAATATTTAGTGGCCTGTTTCTGTGCTGTAAAATTATGCATATTTCTATGAATTAATCATCCCAAAGCACTCTCCATCTAAAATTGGATGATTGATAACCGTGACGCCGCATGGCGTAAATTGAATTCTGTTTTATGGCCCACAAGACTGTTACACCTCTGCCATGGCTTTTACCGCAATAACCGATTGCCGCCCTTTCTCTTGCAGCCGATCATCAATCACAACCCCTGGATGCTGCTCTATTTCATCTCCTTTCTGCTGATAGTCAGCTTCTTTGTCTTGAACATGTTTGTGGGCGTGGTGGTAGAGAACTTCCACAAGTGCCGTCAGCACCAGGAGGCGGAGGAGGCTCGGCGACGCGAGGAGAAGCGGCTGAAGAGGCTGGAGAAGAAGCGCAGGAGTAAGGAACGCGCGCCGATAAGGCCCTTCGGCCCTGCTCAAGCATCGTTGAAAGACCTAGCCACTTAGCCACCCCCCGTCACCCCCAGCTCTTTCTGTCCTACAGCCACATTCTCGAGAAAGGGGGGTTGTTCCCTGGTGCAAGTCCATTGACTGGTTTTATCGAACAGCACAGGAGGTCATTCGGCACATCAATCTTGCGCTGGGTCTTGTCCAATTAACCCCACACCTCCTATTATTGCCCTGAGGCCCTGCACGTTTTAATTTCCAAACGTCAATCGGATTCCCTTTTGAAAATTATGATTGAATCTGCTTCCACCTCCCTTCCAGGCAGCGCCTTATGATCGCAACAACTTTCCGTCTCCGTTGGCCCAGTTATGTTTAAAGTCCGTGTTAAAATTTCCATCTTGGGGGTCACGGGGTGTCCCAAGATGGTAACTGGTAGCACGATGCGTTAGACACGGGACCTTTCCCTCTCCAGGGCCTGTGCCCAATCCCAGATCGAACTGGCAAAATCTAGCCTGGTTGCACATTTCCAAATCAGTCTTAACTCAGGACCAATTGGGGAATGTGGGGGTGAAATGTGACACTGGTTTCCCATCTGAGGGGTGTTTCTGGAACAGGGGAAAGGGAGCTTTTACCCCGCACATAACTGGAAGCAAGGAGGCCCGACTCGAGTTGGGCATCCCCTGACCATCCCCCTTCCCCAGACACTGACCATTGGTCACCCAGCATCTCACCACACCCTGCCTTCCCAATGGGAAACGAGCTTTGTTACCCCATTGGATCGTTCCCATCAAAACCCTGCTGTCCCAATGTTTGTTTTTATTCGTTCATGGGATGTGGGCGTCGCTGGCTATGCCAGCATTTCTTGCCCATCCCTAATTACCCTTGAAGGGGAGGGCAGTTAAGAGTCAGCCACATTGCTGTGGGCCTGGAGTCACATGTAGGCCAGACCGGGTAAGGACGGCAGATTTCCCTCCCTGAAGGGACATTAATGAACCGAATGGGTGTTTACCACAATCGACAATGGTTTTCTGGCCATCGTTAGACTTTTAATTCTAGATTTTTACTGAATTCAAGTTTCACCATCTGCAGTGGTGGGATTTGAACCTGGATTCCCCCCAGAGCTTACCTCTGGAATACTAGTCCAGTGCCAAAACCACCATTCTACCACCTCTCCTAAAGTCTATAGTTAACAAATCCTTCTCACAATTCTTTTCGAAGAACAATTTTTTTTAAACACCTCTCACTATAATTTTTCTTTGTTCTTATTTTTCTCCTGGGGTTTGCGAACAGCCGTGACAAGGGGGGTAGTCTCTAGTTTCTGGAGGTTCTGTGGCGATGCAATAGAGTGACTGGTTTAAGAGGGTTCCATCCAAGGCACGTATTTTGCAAATCAAAGATGTTGTAAGGGGAGGGGGTGTAGAAGCGATGTAGCTGGTGGTGGGAAGGAAAGCAGATGAGGCAAAGATCTAAACAACCCTTGTTTTCTTTTTCTTCCCTTTCCCCCTTGTTGACTTGTGCGATGCAAGAGGCCCAACGTTTGCCTTATTATGCGGCCTACTCACCCATCCGCCTCTTCATCCATACCATATGCACCAGCCACTACCTGGACCTCTTTATCACCTTCACCATCTGCATCAATGTGGTGACCATGTCTCTGGAACACTACAATCAACCCAAGGTAAGGATTGCCGTTACCCTTCCTGTCATTGTCCTGCGGTTTCACAGTAGCTCCGTCCTGAGCATTTATTTCCTCTGCCGTCAGATGTATTTTCCCCCGTTGTTTTTGCCGTGGCTCAGTGGGTAACCCTGTCGCCTCTCTGAGTCGGCAGTTTGTGGTGTTGCAATCCAGGCTGATGCTCCCCGTGCAGTTCTGTGGGAGCGCTGCACTGCTGGAGGGGCTGTCTGTCTGGCGAGGTGTGACTTCGAGCCCTCCTCGCATCCCTCAAAAGGTCCTGTGGCCCTATTCACGAGAGGAGCAGTGGATATATTCCTCAGTGAGCACCACAACAAACAGTCATTGGGCGGGATTCTCTGATCCTGAGGCTAAGTGTTGACGCCATCGTAATTGCCATCGCGTTTCCCGACGACGTCAACAGGCCCTCAGGATCAGTGATTCTGACCCCTACAGGGGGCCAGCACGGGACTGGAGCGACCCACGCCGCTCCAGCTGCCGTTCCTGGTGTCAGATGGGCTCCGCGGGTCTGCGCATGCGCAGTGGGACCGGCACGAATTCCGCGCATGCACGGTGTCTCCCTTCTCCGCGCCGGCCCCAACGCAACATGACGTAAGGCTACAGGGGCCGGCGCGGAACAAAGGAGACCCCCAGCCAGAGAGGCCGGCCCGCCGATCGGTGGGCCCCGATCGCGGGCCAGGCCACAGCGGACGCCCCCCCCCCCCGGGTCGGACCCTCCTCCCCACCCCCCACAGGCCACCCCCGGATCCTTCCACGCCGAGCTCCCGCCGGGTAAGACCAGGTTAGAACAGCGCCGGCGGGACGCGGGTTCTTTTGAACGGCCGCTCGGCACACCCGGGCGGAGAATCGCCGGGGGGGGGTCCCCCGACCAGCGCCGTGCCGGCACCAATGGCGCCAATTCTTGGAGTGCGGCACCACAAGCTCCCGACTCAGAGAGACGAGAGGATTCCCAATTCATGATTCCTGAATTCCACCAAGGATTCCATTTTGACAGGGATTTTGTTTCCCGTAAATTGTTTTGGGAGCTAAAGGTGCTATCGAAATGGACATCTTTGTTGCTTTCTTGATCTTGATCTCCTGGCAGTGGAACTAACCCTGTCTTATCTCACCCAAATTGGTCATTCTCTTGTATGAGGCTTGGTAGTGAAGATGGGTAGGCCTATTTAACCAGGGAGGTCATCACCGACGACCCTAATCTTTGGCAGAATGCTTGTTGATCTTCATCCACCAACTATTGATTCCCTGATGAAGCGACAGGATGCTGTTTATTAAATTTGAACTAACACAGCGCATTTCAGTCTCAATACCTCACAAAGTGCTTTCCAGCCAATGACGTACTTTTGAAGGGTGGTCACCGTTGGAAAAGAGGCAGCCAATTTGGGCACAGCAAGCTCCCACAAACAGAAATGCGATAAGGGGGTGATCATCTGCCTTTGTGATGTTGAGTGAAGAATAAATAATGGTCCAGGACTCTGGGGAGAGCTCCCTGCTCTATCTCAAAATAGTGTCCACAGGACCTCTTACATTGGCCGCAGGAGACCGCGTATTGAAAGACAGAACCTCCGACCCGTGCAGCGCTCGCTCAGTATGCGTTCCGTCCTCAACTGGGGCTCGCCTCCATGATATTTATGACCCCCCCCCCCTTTACGACTGACCAAGGGAAGTTCTAATATTTTGCTCTGATTAGCAGCCCATGTGACCTCAGAGGAATACCCCTACTCCCCTCCAACCCAGACCCCACCTTCATAAGGCCATAAGAGGTAGGAACAGAAGTAGGCCATTCAACCCATCAAGTCTGTTCCGCCATTAAATGCGATCACGATTGATCTGATGTGATAATCCTCAACTCCACCTTCCTGCAGCACGGTAGCACAGTGGTTAGCACTGTTTTTAAAAAAATATTTTTTGTTATAAATTTAGAGTACCCAATTCAATTAGGGCAGCACGGTAGCATAGTGGTTAGCACAATTGCTTCACAGCTCCAGGGTCCCAGGTTTGATTCCCGGCTTGGGTCACTGTCTGTACGGAGTCTGCACGTTCTCCCCGTGTCTGCGTGGGTTTCCTCCGGGTGCTCCGGTTTCCTCCCACAGTCCAAAGATGTGCAGGTTAGGTGGATTGGCCAAGATAAATTGCCCTTAATGTCCAAAATTGTCCTTAGTGTTGGTTGAGTGGGGTTACTGGGTTATGGGGATAGGGTGGAGGTGTGGGCTTGGGTAGGATGCTCTTTCCAAGGTGCAGACTCAATGGGCCGAATAGCCTCCTTCTGCACTGTAAATTCTATGACTCTAATTCATTTTTTCCAATTAA
The DNA here is from genome assembly GCF_902713615.1 of Scyliorhinus canicula. Classification (NCBI taxonomy): domain Eukaryota; kingdom Metazoa; phylum Chordata; class Chondrichthyes; order Carcharhiniformes; family Scyliorhinidae; genus Scyliorhinus; species Scyliorhinus canicula. The sequence goes on along the minus strand of NC_052168.1, from coordinate 3,781,061 downwards.
GGGCAATTTAGCGTGGCCAATTATTGTGGCCTCCACGTCTTGTTTCATCTCATTTTAGGTAAGATATAGAGATGGTGGAAAGAGAGTCAGGATTATCAAAGGGAGACACTACAGCGAGAAAGGGTGACAGAGAGAGGGAGTGAGACAGAGAGAATGACAGAAAGAGGGAGTGAGACAGAGAGAATGACAGAGAGAGGGAGTGAGACAGAGAGAATGACAGAGGGAGTGAGACAGAGAGAGTGACAGAGAGAGGGAGTGAGACAGAGAGAATGACAGAGAGGGAGTGAGACAAAGGGAGAGTTACAGAGAGAGGGAGTGAGACAGAGAGAGGGAGTGACAGAGCGAGGGAGTGAGAGAGGGAGTGAGACAGAGGGAGGGAGTGAGACAGAGAGGGAGTGAGACAGAGAGAATGACAGGGAGAAGGAGTGAGACAGAGAGAGTAACAGAGAGAGGGAGTGACAGAGAAAGGGAGTGTGAGAGGGAGTGAGACAGGGAGAGGGAGTGAGACAGAGAGAGGGAGTGAGAGAGGGAGAGGGAGTGAGACAGCGAGAGGGAGTGAGACAGGGAGAAGGAGTGAGAGAGGGAGAGGGAGTGAAACAGAGAGAGGGAGTGAGACAGAGAGTGACAGAAAGAGGGAGTGCCAGAGAGTGGCAGAGGGAGGGAATGACAGAGAGAGGGAGTGAGAGAGGGAGTGAGAGAGGGAGTGAGAGAGGGAGTGAGAGAGAGAGTGGCAGAGAGAGGGAGTGAGACAGAGAGAGGGAGCGAGACAGAGAGAGTGGCAGAGAGAGGGAGTGAGACAGAGAGAATGACAGAGAGAGGGTGACAGCGAGAGGGAGTGACAGAGAGAGGGAGTGAGACAGAGTGGGAGTGAGACAGAGAGAATGGCAGAGAGAGGGTGAGACAGCGGGAGAGGAAATGAGACAGAGAGAGGGAGTGAGACAGAGAGAGTGGCAGAGAGAGGGAGTGAGACAGGGGAGTGGAAATGAAACAGGTGCAGAGGGAGTGAGAGAGCTAATAGAGAATCATACCAGGAGAATGTGAAGGGGTGAGAGAGAGAGTGATGGAGAAAATGAAAGGCAAATTTATCACTAAAATGGAAAACGATACTTTGTTGAACTGTTGTAAAATACATTTAAAATGTTAAATGGAATATGCTCGAGGGAGTGGTATGGTAAATCTAATGAAATCATTGAACTATTCATGTAGTTAATTAAAGGGCTGTTCAGATTTCGGCAGTGTGTGAAAAGCTTTAGCTGTGTTTGCCGGTTAGTTTCCGATTTGTTCTTGAGAATTTTAATGTTATTTACTGACAAATAATCACCTGTGTTATGATATTTAATGGGGGATATATTACTACCGGAACTAAGATATTTTTAACCACCTTGTTTCAAATTTAACTGATTTTTGATCCTGATAATGCTGTGGATAAAACAATATATAGTCTACATTTTGCAAAAAGTATATATATTTTTAATAAGAGTGCATTACTGAAAATAATAGTCTAACACCCCACCCCCCCAACTCTCAGGAACAGAATGAAGTAGGGGACAGCTCACACATCTACCTCCGCTGGAAGGTGAATTGCCAACTGAGCTATAGAATTCATCGACTCCCCACAGTGCAGAAGGAGGCCATTCGGCCCATTGAGTCTGCACCAAAAGTACACCCTACCATGGCCCTCTCCCCCGCCCCATCCCCATAAACCCGCACATTGGTCATGGCCAATCCACCCAACCTTCATTTCTTTCGCTAATCACCTCCAATAGCGCTGTAAATAAATAACGCAGCGTGCATTACTGGGCACAGCGCTGTGTATATTATGCAATAACACGCTGTGCTACTGGCTATAACACTGTGAAAAAGTCTCACCAACACCAGGTTAAAGTCCAACAAGTCACAAACGTTCAGAGCTTTCAAAAGCTTTGTGATTTCAAATAAACCAGTTTGATTTTTAACCTGGTGTTGTGAGACTTCTTACTGTGCCCACCCCAGTCCAGCGCCCGGCATCTCCACATCATGGGTACCACACTGCGTGTGGTATCACCTTCCCCCCCACCCCCGCCACAGTCCGCAGCCACCACGCTGGGTTCCCAACCACTCAGACCACCCGTCAACCGCGTGGTCGGGAACTCGGCCCCTCGAGGGGGAGGGGGGGGCATCGCGGGAGGGGCTTCCGATGACCCACCAATGGCGTTCCAGCATCGTGCGGCACGTGACACAGTGACGCCATCTCGGAGGGGGCGGAGACTCTCAAACCGGCACCCCCCCCCCCCACACCACCCCTCCCCCCCCCCCCCCCCCACCCCCCCACCCCCCCCGCCCCGCCCCCCACGCCGCCCGATTTGGGCATCGAAAGGGATTCTCCGCCTGATTACAATATCGGTATCGGGCAACGGAGAAACCCACCCACTGCATGTGAATGGTTATGGAATCTAGATTATATAACGACACGCTGTGTATCTGGCGTTAACCCTCCTGTGGTATTTTACACAATAACACATTGTTCCTGGGAGATCGCTGTGTGTGAATTTGCCGCTGTCTTTCCTCCGTGGCAGCGACTAAGGCGTTTAATTTGCTGTAAAGGGCTTTCCCACAGCCTGACAATGAGAAGGGTGCTTCATAAATGCAAGCTCCTTGATTTTGCCCCAACAGGACAGGATATGCAATGAATTTACAATTAGTTTTTTTGAAAGTTTTCTGGAGTGCCCACTGGGCTGAGCTGTATCAATGAGCCAACTGTCCGTTAAAGTTCCACTGCTATGTTTGCTGACGGCAATGTTTTTTTGTCTCCCCCCTACCCCCCCCCCCCCCCCCCCCCGCCACTCCCTCACCCCTGCAACAGTCCCTGGAAGTTTCCCTGAAGTATTGCAACTACATGTTCACCGCTGTGTTCGTCCTCGAAGCCATACTTAAGCTGGTGTCTTTCGGATTGCGGAGGTTTTTCAAGGAGAGGTAATTAAAAGGCTTTTACGGCAGAATGTGATGGAGAAGGGGTGGGAATGGTTTCCTGAAATTTGGATCTTTCACGGTTATTAGTCCAGAAATTTCCGGATTGACCTCTGACAGGCCGTCCTTCGCCAATCGCCGTGAGGCAAGCAGGGGACCCGACTGCTATTCCGAAACTATCCAGCCCTGTCCACAATCGAGAGAAGCCAGGAGGCCCATTTAAAGATGACTGGAATTATCCCACTATCGATTTAAATTCAATTGATAAATCTGTAAATCTAGTCTCAGTAATAAAGACAGTGAAAGCTATCACCGATTATCCTAGAAACCCATCTGGTTCACTAATGTCCTTGAGGGAAGGAAATCAGCCGTCCTTACCCGATCTGGCCTACATGTGACTCCAGACCCACAGCGCTATGGTTCACTGTGAAACGCCCTCTGAAATGGCACCAACAAGCCACTCCGGGCAATTAGAGATGGCCAACAAATGCTGGTCTTGCCCAGTGACACCCAAATCCCAGGAACCAAGTTAACGCGAGCTGCTGTCTCCCGGGGACATTGACCGCACTCCATTATAGTGAGCCTTCCCCAATCCCTGTATCTCGCAGCTCAGCCTTGAGGCCTCAGGCACGTCGTTTGCAGCCTTCAGGGACTATCGCACCTCACGGATCCCCTCGATCAGCATTGGAGGCTCGATAGTCTTGCGCTGTGATTCTCGCTTTGGGGTGCTGCAATCAGACAGCTTGCAAGAGGTCCCCGGTTCAAATCCCGGATGAACCCTTTGCTGTTCTTTCAGCTGCTGCTACATGGGGGCGAATTAGCTCAAGCTGTAGAGCGCTCGCTTTGCATATGAGAGGAACTTCATTTATGGGCGGCACGGTGGCACCGTGGTTAGCAGTGCTGCCTCACACCACCAGGGACCCGGGTCCAATTCCTCAGATCACTGCCTGTGCAGAGTCTGCACGTTCTCCCCGTGTCTGTGTGGGTTCCCTCCGGGTGCTCCGGTTTCCTCCCACAGTCCAAAGATGCGCAGGGTAGGTGGATTGGCCATGCTAAATTGCCCTTTAGTGTCCAGGGATGTATAGGTCAGGTTAAGGGGTGATTGAGATAGAGTCGGTAGGTCGATGCAGACCCGATGGACCCTTCTGCACTATAGGGATTCTATGATTCTACGAGCGGCAGGAAAGTAGAGTTGAAGAAGAAGTTCGGCCACGATCGTATTGAATGGTAGGCCCAGTCACCTACAGCTGCCCCAATGTGGTTCCTTCATGGTTCCACCCGGCAGGTGCTCGGAGTGTTGGGGGGGCGGGGGGATCGGTCATCGGGGAGGGAGGGGGGGGAGGCTCCAGGACAGCCAGAGTTCCGGTTGGCGGCTACCGATTGGCGGGCATGCGTGATCTGGGGGGGGGGCCTATATTGTTGGGGCTGGCCCGCTGTGTGGGTCCGCCATGTTGTGCGGAGCCGCCGCGCACAAGTGCGGACCTGCAGCCGAACGTGCAGGGCCCAGTATCGGCAGCTGGAGCTGCGTGGAGCAGTCCGGGGTCCTGCTGGCCCCCTTCAAAATGGAGAATCCCTCTGGACTTTCTCCAGGAAAGTCCAGAGTGATTCGCGCCCATTTTCCCGTGGGAGTGGGGCCATAGGTGATTGATGCAGGTAGGGCAGTGGATGTTGTCTATATGGACTTCAGTAAGGCCTTTGACAAGGTCCCTCATGGCAGACTGGTACAAAAGGTGAAGTCACACAGGATCAGGGGTGAGCTGGCAAGATGGATACAGAACTGGCTAGGTCATAGAAGGCAGAGAGTAGCAATGGAAGGGTGCTTTTCTGATTGGAGGGCTGTGACTAGTGATGTTCCGCAGGGTTCAGTGCTGGGACCTTTGCTGTTCATAGTATATATAAATGATTTGGAGGAAAACGTAACTGGTCTGATTAGTAAATTTGCAGACGACACAAAAGTTGGTGGAATTGCGGTTAGCGATGAGGACTGTCAGAGCATACAGCAGGATTTAGATCATTTGGAGACTTGGGCGGAGAGATGGCAGATGGTGTTTAATCCAGACAAATGTGAGGTAATGCATTTTGGAAGGTCTAATGCAGGTAGGGAATATACAGCGAATGGTAGAACCCTCAAGAGTATTGACAGTCAGAGAGATCTAGGTGTACAGGTCCACAGGTCACTGAAAGGGGCAACACAGGTGGAGAAGGTAGTCAAGAAGGCATACGGCATGCTTGCCTTCATTGGCCAGGGCATTGAGTATAAGAATTGGCAAGTCATGTTGCAGCTGAATAGAACCTTAGTTCGGCCACACCTGGAGTATAGTGTTCAATTCTGGTCGCCACACTACCAGAAGGATGTGGAGGCTTTAGAGAGGGTGCAGAAGAGATTTACCAGGATGTTGCCCGGTATGGAGGGCATTAGCTATGAGGAGCGGTTGAATAAACTCAGTTTGTTCTCACTGGAACGACGGAGGTTGATGGGCGACCTGATAGAGATCTACAAAACTATGAGGGGCATAGACAGAGTGGATAGTCAGAGGCTTTTCCCCAAGGTAGAGGGGTCAATTACTAGGGGGCATAGGTTTAAGGTGCGAGGGGCAAGGTTCAGAGGAGATGTACGAGGCAAGCTTTATACACAGAGGGTAGTGGGTGCCTGGAACTCGCTGCCGGAGGAGGTGGTGGAAGCAGGGACGATAGTGATGTTTAAGGGGAATCTTGACAAATACATGAATAGGATGGGAATAGAGGGATACGGACCCAGGAAGTGTAGAAGATTTTAGTTTAGACGGGCAGCATGGTCGGCACAGGCTTGGAGGGCCGAAGGGCCTGTTCCTGTGCTGTACTTTTCTTTGCTCTTTGTTCATAACCCCATTAACAGAGAATCCCGCACCTCATGTTCCTATTGGTCGAGAGTAAAGGAGGCTGAGGCCTCAGAACCCAACAGGCCCCACCAGCCAGTCACTCAGCGATCGGAAACCAGAAATCCTGCCCTCCTGGCACTGAAGAACATTCTGGCAGGTTGTGTGACCGTGACGATTAACAGTTGCTCTCAATGACTAATCATTTGCACCACTGCTGGCTTTCAGTCTGCAAATTAAATGATTCGAAAGGAAAGAAATAAATGAATTGCGGTTTGGAAGTGAAATGATGGTGAAGTGTCTTGAGAGGAGACAGGACGTGTCGCTCCCTCTTTAAAGAATCTCATTCAGCCGCAGCAAATCTGTATTTAAAAGCCTGGCTGATCATTAATCTCCAGCACTCTATCAACTCGGAACCAAATGTATTTCTCAGGGAGGAGCTGAAAATTGTGCTTTGTGAATATAGTGGCAAACATATCATTTCGATTTGAATTGCTGCTGTAACAAGAGTTGGGTCTATTTGGTTTAAATCTTTGTGAATAAGAAAAGGGATTTAATCGAAGTGTTCAATCAACAGTGCCTGTTATTAGCAGAGGGAGCGAGTTCTCCATTCATCGCCTCAAACTGTCTCCCCGTCGGCAACTCTGATGGGAGAATTTGTTCTGTGATTGTGGCATTCTGAAATGTTCTTAAGGAACCAATTGAACCTGACCTGCGCAGCGGGAGACAAACTCAAATGCCATTGACCACCCGTTTACACCCCCAGCCTCTCCACCTCCCCCACCCCCCCACCCAAAACCAAATTTGCACTTCCCCACCCCAATGGCAGGTAGGAGGTCTTGTGGGGCAGTGGGTTAGCGGCCCTGCCTCTGAGCCAGAAGCTCCGGATTCGAGTCCCGCTCCAGGAGTCGAGGGCCGAGGAAGGTGCGTTGGTAATGCGGCCAAAACAGGTCGAGAATCAACCTGCAAAATCCTTTCAAACACCCCCATGGCTGGTGGTGAGAGTGGGAGAGACGCCTGGTCGGCCATGTTTGATGTGGAGCGGCGTCTGCCGTGTTTGATGTGGAGCGGCGTCGGCCATGTTTGATGTGGCACGGCGTCGGCCATGTTTGATGTGGACTGGCATCGGCCATGTTTGATGTGGAGCGGCGTCGGCCATGTTTGATGTGGAGCGGCGTCGGCCATGTTTGATGTGGAGCGGCATCGGCCATGTTTGATGTGGACTGGCATCGGCCATGTTTGATGTGGCGCGGCGTCGGCCATGTTTGATGTGGAGCGGCGTCGGCCATGCTTGATGTGGAGCGGCGTCGGCCATGCTTGATGTGGAGCGGCGTCGGCCATGTTTGATGTGCGCGGCGTCGGCCATGTTTGATGTGGAGCGGCGTCGGCCATGTTGGTGGGGCGCGGCGTCGGCCATGTTTGATGTGGCGCGGCGTCGGCCATGTTTGATGTGGAGCGGCGTCGGCCATGTTTGATGTGGGGCGGCGTCGGCCATGTTTGATGTGGTGCGGCGTCGGCCATGTTTGATGTGGCGCGGTGTCGGCCATGTTTGATGTGGAGCGGCGTCGGCCATGTTTGATGTGGAGCGGCGTCGGCCATGTTTGATGTGGAGCGGCGTCGGCCATGTTTGATGTGGAGCGGCGTCGGCCATGTTTGATGTGGAGCGGCGTCGGCCATGTTGGATGGGGCGCGGGGTCGGCCATGTTTGATGTGGAGCGGCGTCGGCCATGTTTGATGTGGAGCGGCGCCCCTCAAGCTTTAGCTCTGGCAGCAGACTAGTGACCTGTTGCAGGAATGACTAGCTATGGAAACAGGCAAAGTCTGCCTTCATGGGGGTGTGGGAAGAGAAACAACAACAAATTTACACTCCCCAATTTACACTCCCCAATTTCACATTCCATTGAAGACAGTAAAGGGAAGAGTAAAGGTTTGGGTGTAATTTGGGAGGTACATTTAAAGCTTGCGTCCTGGGTACATATCAGGGGGTGGGGATTATATTGGGGGTGTAAATTAGGCTTCAATTTGACAGTATCATTACGAAGATCCTCTAACAATTGACTGCAGCAGGAACTCATTTGCACAAAAATTCCGTCTCCATCCAGCACGGTAGCACAAGTGGCTAGCACTGTTGCTTCACAGCGCCAGGGTCCCAGGTTTGATTCCCGGCTGGGTTACTGTCTGTGCGGAGTCTGCACGTTCTCCCCGTGTCTGCGTGGGTTTCCTCCGGGTGCTCCGGTTTCCTCCCACAGTCGGAAGATGTGCAGGTTAGGTGGATTGGCCATGATAAATTGCCCTCAGTGACCAAAAAGGTTAGGAGGGGTTATTGGGTTATGGGGACAGGGTGGAAGTGAGGGCTTAAGTGGGTCGGTGCAGACTCGATGGGCCAAATGGCCTCCATCTGCACTGTATGTTCTATGTTCATTCCAAGGTTCCTGCTTTCACTTGGCCATCCAGTCTTCAGTCTGTGCGTCGCTCGCTCGATGACGGGAAAGGGGCGGATGGTGGAGCCACCTGCTGTGCAATAGCCTTCGGGCAATCTCTTCCCAGCCCCAGACGCGAGGAATGGTCGGTTGGTTGCATGAGGCATGGGGGCCACCACAAGGGAGGGGGCGGTGGGGGAGGTGGGAAAGGACCGAGGAAAGATCATGTTGGGGCATCGACATCTTCTGAGATTATTGAAGAAACGCAACGACAAATTCAATCGTCCTCGGCAACGAATGCATGATCCCTGTGAAGGGGACGTGCCTCATAAATAATCGCACACATTGATTGAGCGGCTGTGATTTCACCCTCTTTCAGCAATGATAATACTCGATGCAGCTACAATCAATCTTTCTAACATTTCACAGGTCAATTCACAGTTTATGTTTTCCCTGCTATTATTTTCTATAATCTCGGGGTATTATCACTGTTTTATTGTTTATCATTATTATCCCTGATCTGTGAGTTATTTTTGTTCTCACAAGATTGTTTTGCTAAATTGGTGAGCAAATACAGCTTTGAGTGGAAGCCAATCTCTGCCTCAGTTTTAACTCTCTCTGACAGAGAGCCAAGAAGCAGTCAAACATAAGGCAGCTCCCAGCCAAAAGTTAAAATGCTGTGGGTTTCAAATCATAACGTTTATAACACTGCCCAAGGTTCTCACAGTAACACCCATGCTGTACCTGTCCTGGGAGTGTTTGATGGGGACAGTGCAGAGGGAGCTTTACTCTGTATCTAACCCCGTGCTGTACCTGTCCTGGGAGTGTTTGATGGGGACAGTGCAGAGGGAGCTTTACTCTGTATCTAACCCCGTGCTGTACCTGTCCTGGGAGTGTTTGATGGGGACAGTGCAGAGGGAGCTTTACTCTGTATCTAACCCCGTGCTGTACCTGTCCTGGGAGTGTTTGATGGGGACAGTGTAGAGGGAGCTTTACTCTGTATCTAACCCCGTGCTGTACCTGTCCTGGGAGTGTTTGATGGGGACAGTGTAGAGGGAGCTTTACTCTGTATCTAACCCCGTGCTGTACCTGTCCTGGGAGTGTTTGATGGGGACAGTGTAGAGGGAGCTTTTCTCTGTATCTAACCCCGTGCTGTACCTGTCCTGGGAATGTTTGATGGGGACAGTGTAGAGGGAGCTTTACTCTGTATCTAGCCCCGTGCTGTACCTGTCCTGGGAGTGTTTGATGGGGACAGTGTAGAGGGAGCTTTACTCTGTATCTAGCCCCATGCTGTACCTGTCCTGGGAGTATTTGCTGGGGACAGTGTAGAGGGAGCTTTACTCTGTATCTTACCCCCGTGCTGTACCTGTCCTGGGAGTATTTGATGGGGACAGTGTAAAGGGAGCTTTACTCTGTATCTAACCCCGTGCTGTACCTGTCCTGGGAGTGTTTGATGGGGACAGTGTAGAGGGAGCTTTACTCTGTATCTTACCCCCGTGCTGTACCTGTCCTGGGAGTATTTGATGGGGACAGTGTAGAGGGAGCTTTACTCTGTATCTTACCCCCGTGCTGTACCTGTCCTGGGAGTATTTGATGGGGACAGTGTAAAGGGAACTTAACTCTGTATCTAATCTGCTTGATTGAGTGGTGCACACATTAATGCAAACCTTACTTTTTCTTTATTTGTGTAAAATGGAAACGGACACATTTTATTGAGCCTGTTGTTATGTAACTCGCCCTCTTTCCCAACTCTTGTGGAAATGGACTTAACTCTGGATGAACTTTTATTGGAATCTTCACTTTTCCCAAACAGGTGGAACCAGCTGGATCTGGCCATCGTGCTGCTGTCTGTGATGGGGATTACACTAGAGGAGATCGAGATAAGTGCAGCTCTCCCCATTAACCCCACCATCATCCGCATCATGAGGGTCCTCCGTATCACCAGGGGTAAGCCGTGGTTCTTACCCGATGATATTAATGCCAAGGGGTGTCGTTGTACACCAGGGGCCAGCAAGCAGGGGGCAGTAAATGTTCTCTGAAGCCAACCATTCAGCTTTTAGAGACTGCTCACCATGTTTGTTATCTGTATCAAATCTATTTTTGAAATCCAGCTCCTCGTTCTTTTCACCATTGCCCTCGGTATTCTTAACGCCCCCCCCCCCCCCCCCCCCCCCACCCCCCTCTTCCTTTACAAACAATTTGGTTGATTGCGAATCTGTGACCTTTTTGAGCGCGTCTCCCATTGTCACAATTCTTTGCTTCATGTTATATTTCCGGGAGTTTCTTTCGTCACCTGGCATGTCTTCTCTGAATTTCCTCCCCATCCTGCCACACCCCTTCATTGTTTTAAATGTGCCAGTCTGATAGAATCAGACGATGGTACAGTTGAGGAGGAGGCCATTCAGCCCCAAAGTGTATGTGCTGGCTCTGTGGGCGGCACAATAGCGCAGTGGTTAGCACTGTTGATTCACAGCTCCAGGGTCCCGGGTTCGATTCCCGGCTCGGGTCACTGTCTGTGCGGAGTCTGCACATTCTCCCCGTGTCTGTGTGGGTTTCCTCCGGGTGCTCCGACAAGTCCCGAAAGACGTGCTGTTAGGTGAATTGGACATTCTGAATTCTCCCTCTGTGTTCCTGAACAGTCGCCGGAATGTGGCGACTAGGGGATTTTCACAGTAACTTCATTGCTGTGTTAATGTAAGACTAATTGTGACACAAATAAAGATTGTTATTTGCAAGAGTTGTCCAATTCTCTTATCCCTAGGGATACATAACTCATTTTCCAAATCCCTCACCGGAACTTCATTGATACCAAGTATTGCTACTTTATAAATTTCCAAATCCTCCAAAGAGCGGGCACCCAGAACTGGGCCCAGCTGATGTCCACATAGCGGCTGGCTAATTCCAGGAGCAGCTCCACATCTCAATATTCTCTGTGGAGAGGAGCAGGATTCCATTAACCTTCCTGATGGCCTTTCACTTCAGCCAGCTTGCCTTTTTTACAGCATAATATTCTACTGCCCTGCTCCCAGCACTTACTGAACTACACACATCAGGAAATTGCACAGCTCCCAGCCGCCGACTTTCTGCCGACTACTTTTTAATGGTCGGGAAATTGCAGACTGGGAACTGTGCAATTTCTCGATTGAAAAGCTGAAAATTTACCCTTTAATGTCGTTATCTCAGGCCGCCCTCATTCTGGGTCACTTCCTTATTCAGTCTCTGCCCTAATGCAACTTTTCCCTTTGCAATTTACCACAACTCGCAGCTCAGTTACATCTGTAAGCTTCGACTTAATCCTGTCTCTACCCGCATTCTTATTCTCTTCTTTTTTCCAATTAAGGGGCAATTTAGCGTGGCCAATCCACCTACCCTGCACATCTTTGGGTTGTTGGAGCACAACCCACACAGACACGGGGAGAATATGCAAACTCCACATGGACAGTAACCCAGAGCCGGGATCGAACCTGGGACCTCGGCGCCGTGAGGCAGCAGTGCTAACCACTGGGCCACCCTGACAGCAGATCCTTCTGTTTCTTTTGCCGTCTCCTGTTTATCGGGGGCAACACGGTAGCACTGTGGTTAGCGCAGTTGCTTCACAGCTCCAGGGTCCCAGGTTCGATTCCCGGCTTGGGTCGCTGTCTGTGCGGAGTCTGCACGTTCTCCCCGTGTCTGCGTGGGTTTCCACCGGGTGCTCCGGTTTCCTCCCACAGTCCAAAGATGTGCAGGTTAGGTGGATTGGCTATGCTAAATTGCCCCTTCGTATCCAAAAATGGTTCGGTGGGGTTACGGGTATAGGGTGGAGGTATGGACTTGGGTGGAGGTATGGACTAGGGTGGAGGTATGGGGTTGGGTAGGGTGCTCTTTCCAAGGGCCGGTGCAGAATCGATGGGCCGAATGGCCTCCTTCTGCACTGTAAATTCTATGATTCTATGATCCAACTTCCCCTTAAATGCATCTCCGCTCTTCACCTCAATTACTGCGTGAGTGTCATATCCCACATTCTCACCTCTCTCTGGGTGGAGACATCCTCCCCAGCGAGGAGCTGAACCCGGGTCACCCACTTGGCAAGTCGGTACACTCATGACCAGACTGACAAGGTGAAAGGTTCCACCTGAAACAGCAGACTATATTTCTTCTCCCCTGCCTGGAAGTGAGAGCGATGTTCGCCAATCTCCCTCTGGCAGAATATTCAATTCTAATTGCACGACATTTCACAGAGCAGAAACACATCTTTTAATGCACAATGCAAGGGGATGATGATTATAACGCGGCGATATCACCGGACTAGTCATCCGCTGAAACCACCACTAATACTCTGTGGGTGTGAGGTTCAAATCCCACCACAGTGGCATTTCAATTCAACTTGTTTTAATTAAATCTAGAAAATAAGGCTAGCCTCGGTAATGGTGTCCATGACAACTATCTTCGATTGTTGTAAAAACTCATCTGGTTGACTAACTTTCGTCCTTCGGCCTAATCTGGTCTTCACTCCAGACCCATAGCAATCTGACTCCGAACTGCCTTGTGGAATGATCCACTGAGAGTTCACGAGAATTAGGGATGGGTAGCAGATGATGACCTGACCACTGACACCCACAAAGTATTTTTTTTTTTTAATCCTCCTCCCTTCCATCTCACCCTAACTTTCATTTTGATTTTCTCAGTGTTGAAACTGCTGAAGATGGCCACTGGAATGAGAGCTCTCCTGGACACCGTAGTACAGGCCCTGCCTCAGGTAAACCCACAGGCCTTAGCTGGAAACACGTCTAGCTTTCACGGTGCAAGCCTCAAATCGTGAGGGATTTTCTCCAGGTTGGATGGTGATGAGGTTTCCGATGACCGACTGGACATTATTCAGCGACCCAGGGATCTCCTGTTGGATGCTCAATTGGTTCAGAATCAGCCAATCTCACCCAAAGTTTTGCGGGTCACAAATGACAATTAGGCATCTTGCTTGAGGGGTAAAATCAGTCCGGGTTCCCGACAGGGGCTACCGAGATGCCAACTCTTGCCCCGGAGTGCCCAGGAATTGGAGATTATTCCCTGGATGCCGCAGTGGTCAGATCCAGGATGAAAATACTAAGGGTATTTAAAAACAAAAATTGCTCAAGTTCCACGAGCACTTCCGTTGGTTAGCTGCAAAGATTATTGGAGATGGGGGTTGGTTAAAAGGCTGTTTACTTAGTTGGTCACTTGGTTGGGTAGGGGGTGGAAGGATGGTGTGGTAGACCCTTCAGGAAAACATCTGAATCAAATTAGTAATTAGGAACGGTTTTGGTAGATCTGGTATTATAAGAACTATCAGCATTACAAGGGTTAATGTAGTACCATGGATGGCCACTATTGGGAGCTGCAGAAACAATTATATAAAGCAGTGATGCTAGACCTTCGGGGAGGAGTGTATGCAGGAGATAGCTAGTGAAGGTCATCAGAGTAGATAGTGTGAGAAGGTTAAATTATAGTTAAACCAGCTAGTGAGATTAGCAGTAGGTGCGTGTAGTCAGATGTTATTGATCAATTCTGCATTCTAAAAGGACTAAGTCTCAAAACCCAGTTTAGTAGTGTAAATAAAATCATAGCTTTGTTTAAGTAAAAGCGATACTGTGGTCTTTGTGAAACACTCCGCCAGCCATCCTAGATAAGCAATACAAAGATCACCACAGTAGGAGGACTTGCCCAGATGATGGTAGACTCTGGGAGCGTCTAAAGAGATGGATATACATCAATGAGTCCTTGGAGCAATAGGGGACTGTCAAGCATCCAGGACTGCTCTGGAATCTCCAGGAAAATTATAGGGGGCATTTTCAAAGCAGTTTGTTTGTTGTTTTCCTTTCCTTTAATTCGTTCAAAAAATATCTGGGATCGGGCAAAGAAAAGGCTGTAACTGGCAGTCAAGAATCATCCAATTGGATTGAAAAGAATCTGTTCAATTTCAAATTGGAACAGGGAGGGACATGTTAAGCGACATTGATATTGATATATTGCACCGATTGAGAGGATACACAAGAGGGAACATTCAGAGTGATGGACAGATGGGATTATGAGGTGAAGGCTGAGCATCTCTTCGTTAAGGAAGGGGTCAGGGGTGAGGCCCTCCAGGGCAGCATGGTGGCGCAGTGGGTTAGCACTGCTGCCTCACGGCGCCGAGGTCCCAGGTTCGATCCCGGCTCTGGGTCACTGTCCGTGTGGAGTTTGCACATTCTCCCCATGTTTGCGTGGGTTTCGCCCCCACAACCCAAAAGATGTGCAGCGTAGGTGGATTGGCCACGCTAAATTGCCCCTTAATTGGAAAAAATGAATTGGGTACTCTAAATTTTTTTTTAAAGGGGTGAGGCCCTCCAAGATTCTAGATAATGCCAACCGTGCAAAGCTGTTTCACTTCGCCCAGAACAGTAGACTGAGAGGGCACAGCCTGCATTTGAAGTGGTTAAATTCAAAAACTAATCTGCGGAAACAATATTTCGGTGAGTGAATGAGCAACCTGTGGAACAGGTTCCCCAGGGATGCATTGATGCAGCGAGCATGATTCAGTCCAATACAAATTAGATGGTTTTCTTTCAGAAAATAATCTTTTGGGACATAATTGTGCGATGGAAAGGTAGTTGAGGCTTTCAGCTGAGTAATGATGTGACCATGGCAAAAGGTTTTATTCCCCAGATATGGTACAGCGCAAGGTTAGATACAGAGTAAAGCTCCCTCTACACTGTCCCCATCAAACACTTCCAGGACAGGTACAGCGCAGGGTTAGATACAGAGTAAAGCTCCCTCTACACTGTCCCCATCAAACACTCCCAGGACAGGTACAGCACGGGGTTAGATACAGGGTGAAGCTCCCTCTACACTGTCCCCATCAAACACGCCCAGGACAGGTACAGCACGGGGTTAGATACAGAGTAAAGCTCTCTCTACACTGTCCCCATCAAACACTCCCAGGACAGGTACAGCACGGGGTTAGATACAGAGTAAAGCTCCCTCTACACTGTCCCCATCAAACACTCCCAGGACAGGTACAGCACGGGGTTAGATACAGAGTAAAGCTCCCTCTACACTGTCCCCATTAAACACTTCCAGGACAGGTACAGCACGGGGTTAGATACAGAGTAAAGCTCCCTCTACACGGTCCCCATTAAACACTCCCAGGACAGGTACAGCACGGGGTTAGATACAGAGTAAAGCTCCCTCTACACTGTCCCCATCAAACACTCCCAGGACAGGTACAGTACGGGGTTAGATACAGAGTAAAGCTCCCTCTACACTGTCCCCATCAAACACTCCCAGGACAGGTACAGCACGGGGTTAGATACAGAGTAAAGCTCCCTCTACACTGTCCCCATCAAACACCCCCAGGACAGGTACAGCACGGGGTTAGATACAGAGTAAAGCTCCCTCTACACTGTCCCCATCAAACACTCCCAGGACAGGTACAGCACGGGGTTAGATACAGAGTAAAGCTCCCTCTACACTGTCCCCAACACTCCCAGGACAGGTACAACACGGGGTTAGATACAGAGTAAAGCTCCCTCTACACTGTCCCCATCAAACACTCTCAGGACAGGTACAGCACGGGATTAGATACAGAGTAAAGCTCCCTCTACACTGTCCCCATCACCGCTCCTGATCATGTGTTTATTCTGTTTTACATTTGTCAACTTTTGAAGGAGTGTCACTGCTTGGAGTCGGTTACTGTCGAATCAATAATCATACTCACCAGATGTAAGTCTTGATAGTCAAACAGGGAGATCAAAGGCCAGATAGAGACTTTGACGGAGAGACAGGTGGTCAGTAAGACATACAGCAGGCAGACAGATACAGAGAGTGAAGAGAGGCTTTATCGACAAACAACCAAATAAGTAGCAAAAAGAAACAAACTTATCTGGAGATAGATATCTAGCGAGACCAGCATGTAGAGATGACGAGATATGGATGTGTTTTGTCCGCACTAAGTTATCATTTTAGTGCCTCAACCCTGAAAGCCAGATAGTGGAATTTGACTTTGTTTTTCCCATTTAGTTAAAAGTCTCCCTGCTCGTGTCACCAATACCCTGGTACCAGGAACAGAGGCCGTGCTGAGCACCGCCCAGTCTGTTCTTGAATTTTTAAGGCCATTGATGTCGGTGACTTTCTTTCGACCTTTCGAACCAGTCGCTTCTGGAGAAAGGTCAACAATACGCTCCGATCGCTGGCAACACCCCTCTCTCACCTCCTGTTCAAAGCAGCCAGAATTAATCTCCTTTGTGTGCTTCCTGTAGGTGGGGAACCTTGGCCTGCTCTTCATGCTCCTCTTCTTCATTTACGCCGCACTGGGAGTTGAGCTGTTTGGCAGATTGAGTAAGTGACGGTTTGAAGCTTTCGATCAATTGGTACAATCGCCGCGTGGTTATGGTACCGGTCCAACAATCAGAAACCCGTGAGTTCATAATCCTGCCGTTGACAAGTTGAGAAACTGGAGTCAGGGTGTGGGCTGGCACTGAGTGACCAAGAATGGTTCGTTTACACCTCTTGTTCGATAAGGTGCCAAAGCACAGCAGTTAGCACTGTTGCTTCACAGCGCCCGGGTCCCGGGTTCGATTCCCGGCTTGGGTCACTGTCTGTGCGGAGTCTGCACGTTCTCCCCTTGTCTGTGTGAGTTTCCTCCAGGTGCTCCGGTTTCCTCCCACAAATCCTGAAAGACGTGCTTGTTAGGCGAATTGGGCATTCTGATTTCTCCCTCTGTGCACCCGAACAGGCGTTGGAATGTGGCGACTAGGGGCTTTTCACAGTAACTTCATTGCAGTGTTAATGTCAGCCTACTTGTGACAATAATGAAGATTATTATTATTATTAGATGGTGTTGGGGGTGGTATATTTGCAGGGATAGATAGGATTGGCTAATTGATAGAAGACGGAGGGTTGGGATAAGAGGGGCATTTTCAGGATGACGACCTGTAACTAGTGGATTGCCTCAGGGATACGTGGTGGGATAACACTTAAGAGATTTGGGGGTCCTCATGTATAAATCACAAAAAGCTAGCAGGCATGTTCAGCAGGTATTTGGGAAGGCAAGTGAAATGTTGGCCTTTATTTCACAGGGAATTGAGTATAAAAATAGGGAAGTGCTGATAAAACGATACAAGGCACGAATTGGACCAACCCTGGAATACTGTGAACAGTTTTGGTCTCCTTATCGAAGGAAAGATATACTGGCATTGGAGGCAGTCCAGAGGCGGTTCACTCAGTTGATCCCGGGTATGGAGGGATGATCTTATGAGGCAAAGTTGTGTAGCTGTGCCTGTGCTCATTGGAGTTTAGAAGAATGAGAGGCGACCTTATTGAGACGTATCGGATTCTCAGGGGATTTGACAGGGTCGATGCTGAGAGGTTGTTTCCCCTTGTGGGAGAGTCTTGGACCAGAGGGCATCATCTCAGATTGAGGGGGGGGTCACCCATTTCAGACAGAGATGAGGAGGAATTTCTTCTCTCAGAGGGGAGTGAATCTGGGAAATTCTTTACCGCCGAGGGCTGTAGAGGCTGGGGCGTTAATTATGTTCAAAGCTGAGGTAGATTTTTAATCGGTGAGGGAATCGAGGGTGATGGGGAAAGGCAGGGAAGTGGAGTTGAGGATTATCACATCAGATCAGTCAGAACCTCATTGAATGGCGGAGCAGACTCGATGGGCCGAATGGCCTGCTCCTGGTCCTACATCTAATAGTTATGATCTCAGGGAAGGGAAACTCCATCCCTACCCAGACTGGCCTCCACACCCAGCCTCGTGTTGCCTCGTTTTGTGTGGGAATTAGCGAGCAGCTTTCAGCATTCCCAATTGGCAGCTACGTTCGCTGGGAGCCCTCCTCAGGGAATAACAGCCTCCCCGTGGCTTCACACCGCGGATGCTGAATGGTGGAACCCCCGCCAATTCGATCCAGTGACAGACTTTCCTTTGGCTTTGACTCTTTCTCTTTGTTTCCCAGTTTGCGACGTGGACCATCCCTGTGAGGGAATGAGCCGTCACGCCACCTTCGAAAATTTCGGCATGGCGTTCCTGACGCTGTTCCAAGTGTCAACTGGAGACAACTGGAATGGGATAATGAAGGTAGGAAGCTTGGAATTGATTTCTTACTTGGAGACGGGCAGACGGGGAAGATGCAGCGGTGCCTCCTGGTGTGTGTGTGCGTCTATATACCTGCGTGTGTGTGTCTGCATCTGTGTGTGTGTGTGTCCATGTGCCTACATGTGTGTGCGTGTGTGTGTGCATCTATATACCTGCGTGTGTGTGTCTGCATCTGTGTGTGTGTGTGTCCATGTGCCTACATGTGTGTGCGTGTGTGTGTGCGTCTATATACCTGCGCGTGTGTGTCTGCATGTGTGTGTGTCCATGTGCCTACATGTGTGTGCGTGTGTGTGTGCGTCTGCATATGTGTGTGTGTGTGTCCGTTTGTGTGCCTACATGTGTGTGCCTGGGTGTACCCTTTCAAACGGAGGTAAATATTCTGTCATCACCTGGGGTGAAGCAGGTCATTGGGCACTTATGAGACTGGAGGATTGATATTCCCAAATAACTATGGGGAATGCACACTCCCCCCGCTTGAGGGACAGGGCACTCCGTTCTACATCCTGTATAAAATTGGAGTAGAATAACTGCTCTGTACTCTTGTTCTGTTGCATTGAACCTTTTTCCTTTGACCCAACCTGTTTGTCTCGGCTACATTTTCAACCTTGTAATATATTCCTTGGGCACTATTTCAACAAAGAGGAGTGGACTTGTCCCCGTGCCCTGCGTGTGTCTGTCTGCATGTGTGTGTGTGTGTTTGTGTCCGTGTCCAGGTAATCAAACATTCACCAACAAATATTCACCCCAAAAAACAGATAATCTGATCATTTATTATAATCGCTGTTGGTGAGATCTTCCTGTGCAGTGCTGGCTGCTACAGTCCCTGCGTCTCGACAGTGTCGGTGTTTCAGAAAGTGCCTCATTGACTTTGCGATGTCCCAGGGTCCTGTACCGATGCCAGGGTCAGTCTTGTAACCACTTTCCCAGGTTCGATCCCGGCTCTGGGTCACTGTCCGTGTGGAGTTTGCACATTCTCCCTGTGTCTGCGTGGGTTTCGCCCCCACAACCCAAAAATGTGCAGAGTAGGTGGATTGGCCACACTAAATTGCCCCTTAATTGGAAAAAATAATTGGGTAATCTAAATTTAAAAAAGAAAAGTCTTGTAACCACTCTTTCTTCACACAGGACACTCTTCGCGATTGTTCGAACGATGACCGAGGATGCTTCAGTAACCTCCAGCTCATCTCGCCGCTGTACTTTGTCAGCTTTGTGCTGACGGCCCAGTTCGTGCTGATCAATGTGGTGGTCGCGGTCCTCATGAAGCATCTAGACGATAGCAACAAAGAGGCACAGGAAGATGCCGAATTGGACGCCGAGATAGAGATGGAGCTTGCACAGGGCCTCTGCTCCCAGCCGTCGAGCGCGCCGGGCCCCGGGATTGGCAGCGGCGTGGACAGTGGCCACAAAGGGAATAAGAAGAAAGGGGAGAGGCCAGATCCTGGGAAACACATTTCGCCCGCGCAGGTAATCAAACATTCACCAACAACACTCAAAATATCTGACACCAGCCAGGGGAAAGCATCCCACTCGCTTGGCACCACATTCCCTCCCTCCGCCTCTGATTCACACTGACAGCCGTGTGTACCATCTACAAGATGCGCTGCAGCAACTCACCGAGGCACCCTCGACAGGCGCCTTCCAAACCCACGACCTGTACCAGCTAGAGGGACAAGGGCAGCAGACACAAGGGGAACCCCAGCAGCTGGAGGTTCCCCTCCAAGTCACTCACCTTCCAGACTTGGACATATATCCTCCCTAACAGTACTACATCACACAGACCCCTGCAGGTGAAGAAGGCGGCTCAACACCACCTTCTCAAGGGGCAGTTAGGGCTGGGCAGTAAATGCTGGCCTAGCCAGCGACGCCCTTGTCCCGTGTCAGGCTGCTCCATGAGCAAAAATGAGGAACAGGTGTTCATTTTTACTCACTAACATCACCACCTTGTCTCTCCTCTCTGCTGATGGTCTGATGCTGTCACATGGAGACATCCAACATTATTAAAGCTTAAAAGTTGAACAAAGTCTTTGTAAACACCCGAGGTGGGATACCCCGATCCCGTGCCGGGTTGGAGAATCGCCGGGGGGGGGGGGCGCGATTCACGTGATGCCACCCCGACGCCGGTCCGCCGATTCTTCAATGACCGGAGAATTGGCGCCATAGGTTGGCTCCACGCAGCCCCCCCCCCCCCCCCCCTCCCCCAGCGATTCACTGCGCACGATGGGCCGGGTGCCCGCCAAGATAGGTCGAGTCCCGCCGGTGCCATTCACGTATGGTCCTACCCGGCAGGATCTCGCCATTCATGTTGCGCAGGGCGGCCTGGTTGGGGGGAGGGGGGAATCTGACCCTGGGAGGGGCCTCCACGGTGGTCTTGCCCGCGATCGGGGCCTACCGATCGGCGGGAGGGCTTATCCTGGTGGGGGCCTATGTTCCTCCGCCCCAGGACCCTGTAGCTCTCCACCGTGCTGCGTCGGGGCCGGCGCGGAGAAGGCAACCCATGCGCATGTGCGAACTCGCGCCGACGGTAGCGCACATGCACGGACCCGCGCCGGCCGTCCTCGCGCCCGTATCGGCAGCCGGGGCTGCGTGAGTTGCTCCGGCGTCGTGTTGGCCCCCTGTGCGGTGCAGGATCGCTGATCCTAGGGGCCTGTTGACGCTGGCGTAAAACGCTCCGGTGATTACCACGGCGTCAACACTTAGCCCCAGGATCAGAGAATCCCGGCCCCTGTATTTACAGAAGTGGACAGAATTGTAATGGACAGACGGGTTGTCCTGTCTGAATGGAAGGATTGTTTTATGTCTTTCTGTGTTTGGCACTGCAGGAGAGTCTGTGGTTAGACAGCGTTTCACTCATCATACGAGACACTTTCGAGAATGAGCTATTAATGATTGACAATCTCTCCGGGTCCATCTTCCACCATTACACCTCTTCGCCCAACTGCCGGAACTGTCAACATGACAAGCAAGAGGTTAGCAGATTCTCCTTCATATCTTTAATCATAGGGGATTAACAGAAAAACGCCAATCTTCCCGTACTGCACTGTCTAGGAGACATTCCAATG
Source organism: Scyliorhinus canicula (assembly GCF_902713615.1). Lineage (NCBI taxonomy): Eukaryota > Metazoa > Chordata > Chondrichthyes > Carcharhiniformes > Scyliorhinidae > Scyliorhinus > Scyliorhinus canicula. The sequence continues at coordinate 3,759,694 of NC_052168.1, read as the reverse complement.
TGAATGAAAAATGAAAACGAAATAAAAATTGCTTATTGTCACGAGTAGGCTTCAATGAAATTACTGTGAAAAGCCCCTAGTCGCCACATTCCGGCGCCTGTTCGGGGAGGCTGGTACGGGAATCAAACCGTGCTGCTGGCCTGCTTGGTCTGCTGTAAAAGCCAGCGATTTAGCCTGGTGAGCTAAACGAGCCCAATATACTGTAACTGTCTCACTAGAGGTGTGTGAGCTGCCTGCGTATTGTCCAATAGTCGAATCATAGAATCCCTACAGTGCAGAAGGAGGCCATTCAGCCCATCTAATCTGCACCGACCCCCGAAAGAGCACCCTACCTAGGCCCACTCCCCCGCCCTCTCCCCGTAACCCCATAACCCCACCTAACCATAAGGACATAAGAACTATGAGCAGGAGTAGGCCATATGGCCCCTCAAGCCTGCTCCACCATTCAATGAGATCATGGCTGATCTTTTGTGGACTCAGCTCCACTTTCCGGCCTGAACACCATAACCCTTAATCCCTTTATTTTTCAAAAAACTATCTATCTTTATCTTAAAAACATTTAATGAAGGAGCCTCAACTGCTTCACTGGGCAAGGAATTCCATAGATTCACAACCCTTTGGGTGAATCCTCAACTCAGTTTTAAATCTACTTCCCCTTATTTTGAGGCTAGGTCCCCTAGTTCTGCTTTCACCCACCAGTGGAAACAACCTGCCCGCATCTATCCTATCTATTCCCTTCATCATTTTTAATGTTTCTATAAGATCCCCCCTCATCCTTCTAAATTCCTATGAGTACAGTCCCAGTCTACTCAACCTCTCCTCGTAATCCAACCCCTTCAGCTCTGGGATTAACCTAGTGAATCTCTTCTGCACACCCTCCAGTGCCAGTATGTCCTTTCTCAGGTAAGGAGACCAAAACTGAACACAATACTCCAGGTGTGGCCTCACTAACACCTTATACAATTGCAGCATAACCTCCCTAGTCTTAAACTCCATCCCTCTAGCAATGAAGGACAAAATTCCATTTGCCTTCTTAATCACCTGTTGCACCTGTAAACCAACTTTTTGCGACTCATGCACTAGCACACCCAGGTCTCTCTGCACAGCAGCGTGTTTTAATATTTTATCATTTAAATAATAATCCCTTTTGCTGTTATTCCTACCAAAATGGATAACCTCACATTTGTCAACATTGTATTCCATCTGCCAGACCCTAGCCCATTCACTTAACCTATCCAAATCCCTCTGCAGACTTCCGGTATCCTCTGCACTTTTTGCTTTACCACTCATCTTAGTGTCATCTGCAAACTTGGACACATTGCACTTGGTCCCCAACTCCAAATCATCTATGTAATTTGTGAACAATTGTGGGCCCAACACTGATCCCTGAGGGACACCACTAGCTACTGATTGCCAACCAGAGAAACACCCATTAATCCCCACTCTTTGCTTTCTATTAATTAACCAATCCTCTTTACCCTTAATGCCATGCATCTTTATCTTATGCAGCAACCTTTTGTGTGGCACCTTGTCAAAGGCTTTCTGGAAATCCAGATATATCACATCCATTGGCACCCCGTTATCTACCACACTAGTAATGTCATTTTCCAATAAAATAATAAAAGATGAAAAGAAAAGAAAAGACGATGAGAAGGGGAAATAAATTCCGCCTTTGGCGCCAAGCCGTCCTTCCCAACCCTTTAAAAAAAATATATTTATAAATTACATGTCTTTTAAAGGGGCGGGAGTGGAGGTGACTGATTTCCCTCAGTCGATGGACAACTCGGGAGATGACGAAAAAGAGGGAAATACTTCCAGGGCCGCCTCACCCACCTAGGCCCCGGTTCCGCCCTCCCGCTGCCCATTGCCGCGTTTGAAAAACATCCCGCCACCCGGTTGGCCGTTCCACCTGTCCGTCAGGGTTAGAGGGGGCGGGGCCGGGTTAGAGTGGGTGTGGCGAGGGGCGGGGCCCTGATGGAGGGGGAGGAGGAGGAGGGGCCGCTGGACATTGGACACTAAGGGGCAATTTATCATGGCCAATCCACCTAACCTGCAAATCTTTGGACTGGTGCATTAAGAATCTCGTCCTTGCTTCTCACGTCTTGGCCGAACTCCATCACAAACTACCAGCTTCCTCCTATCCACTCCAATTAGGACCACCTGAGATGATAACGTGCGCAGTGGAGATTCGAATTGTTTTGAACAGCGTGACGGTTAATTATAGAGCCCGCGATCCACCCATTCTCATAATATCGGCTGTCAAACTGTGACATGTTTTCAATACTGTCAAACACTCTTTTGTGACCAAACCCGTTTTGTAGAATCGTCAAACAGTAGGGCACAGGAGGAGGCAATTTATCCTTAAAAGAGCTGCCTCAATTTGCCCCATTTCGCCATAACCCTGAAAATGTACCCATAGAATTTACAGTGCAGAATGAGGCCATTTGGCCCATCGAGTCTGAACCTGTCCTCGGAAAGAGCGCCCTACCCAAGCCCACACCTCCACCCTATCGTCGTAACCCAGTAACCCCACCCAACCTTTTTGGACACTAAGGGCAGCAGCTTCCAGAGTTTAATAAGTCTCTATGGGGCTGTTTAGCACAGGGCTAAATCGCTGGCTTTGAAAGCAGACCAAGCAGGCCAGCAGCACGGTTCAATTTCCGTACCAGCCTCCCCGAACAGGCGCCGGAATGTGGCGAATAGGGGCTTTTCACAGTAACTTCATTTGAAGCCTACTCGTGACAATAAGCCATTTTCATTTCATATGAAAACAAGTTTCCCTCGTAGTATTCTGCCTCAATGGATGGCATCCGGAATTCCGGCTGTGCCCCCACTCGGTCTCGATCGTATCGGAAGCCGGGACTTGGCGGTGACCCTCCAACTTTCATTGTGCCTTTCCCAGGTTCACCTCGCTGAGACAGAAGCTTTCTCCCTGACCTCGGACTTCCTCTCGGACAAGTCGTCATCCGTGGTTTTGGCCGATGACCTGAGCTCGGACGACAGCGCGCCTCAGCTGACCGCCAGGGAAAGCGATGAAAAGGTACGTGGAGTGGGAGCCAGAGAGAGTTCCTCCTGCAACGGCCAGTCCGCCAAGGTCGTGCCAACTTGCTGCCAGGGGTTTGTGCGGTGGGGCCCAAGTCTTAACAGGAACTGGACTTAAGTCATCCAACCATAAGACATAAGACATAGGAGCAGAATTAGGCCACTCGGCCCATCAAGTCTGCTCCGCCATTCAATCATGGCTGATATTTTCTCATCCCCATTCTCCTGCCTTCTTTGGGGCAGCACGGTAGCATTGTGGATAGCACAATCGCTTCACAGCTCCAGGGTCCCAGGTTCGATTCAGGCTTGGGTCACTGTCTGTGCGGAGTCTGCACATCCTCCCCGTGTCTGCGTGGGTTTCCTACGGGTGCTCCGGTTTCCTCCCACAGTCCAAAGATGTGCAGGTTAGATGGATTGGCCATGATAAATTGCCCTTAGTGTCCAAATTGCCCTTAGTGTTGGGTGGGGTTACTGGGTTATGGGGTTATGGGGATAGGGTGGAGTTGTTGACCTTGGGTAGTGTGCTCTTTCCAAGAGCTGGTGCAGACTCGATGGGCTGAATGGCCTCCTTCTGCACTGTAAATTCTATAACCCCTGATCCCCTTAATAAGCCCATAAGACAGGAGCAGTACTATCAGTAATCATCAGTAATATCTTCACATAACTTGCATTGATATAGCGACCTGTTACACAAGTGTGCTCAGAGCAGCCTGCACCCAGACATGTCACTTGGGCAAATATAACCATAGAGGCACTGCAGAAGGAGGCCATTCGACCCATCGAGTCGTCACCGACCGTCTGAAAAAGCACCCTACCTAGACCCACTCCCTTGCCCTATCCCCATAACCTTGCCCAACGTGCACATTTCTCGACACTAAGGGACAATTTTATCATGGCCAAACCACCTAACCTGCACATCGTTTGGACACTGAGGGGCAATCTACATCACTTGCACGTTTTTGGACTGTGGGAGGAAACCGGAGCACCCGGAGGAAACCCACGCAGACACGGGGAGAATGTGCAGACTCCGCACAGACAGTGACCCGAGGCCGGGAATCGAACCTGGGACCCTGGCAACAGTGCTAACCGCCGTGCCGCCTACGGATTGCATTGCCTTCGTGGATTTCAAGGAAGTAATGACGGGTGTGCTTTCTGTTCGCAGGAAGGAACAGATAGTCCTGGAGTTCCTGAGAACGTCGGCGTGGGTATGTTAACAGCAAAGGAGACAGTGATTTGCAGAACAAACTCGCTGCCAAACAACAGTTACATCTCACAAATCGAAAACCCAGATTCAGGCCAAACGGTGACAGAGACACAGCCAGTGCCTGCGGAGCAGATTGCTGGTGAGGCATTCTTCCGAGCCCTGGCTTTTAATTATTTGTCTGCAGTTTAGAACAGCGGAGCTTAGCTGCCGGCGTCTCATTCAGATCGATGGTTTGGTCTTAAAGGGGCCGCCCTCTACCCAACGGTTAGTTCTTCTGTCCCGCCCTTGTTTTGGGAAAGGAGGTGGGCCGGGAGAAAGGGGGATGAGGGAGGCGCCGGAGGATGGCAGGGCAGAGCTCCCTTCATATCTGAGAGAGGTGCCATCACGCCGCACTTCTCATCCTACATGTGTACCTTCCAACTGGGGCCCATATAGGATCAAGGACCCCCCCCTCTGATTGGTTCCCTCCCTAACTAGGGGACTGAGATGGACTTTTCCATCGGAGGGGGGAATCCTTAGGACCTGCCGTGCATGGGCAAATTGGCAACGTGTCTGAAATCCGGCCAACAGCCGTCAGTTACGCACCTTCCAGCGGGGCAGTAATTTGCGAATAACGACGCAAGCGCTAATGCCCCCATCCCTTGGCGAAGGGCTCCTGAGGCTAACCGACGTGCCCATGACAACCACCATCACCGGGCGCCAGCGGGTTCAAAGATGGTCCGGGTCCCTCAGTAACTCTCCTCCCTCTGGATGAATAAAGTCCCTGCAGAACCCAAAATTTGTTTTTTTTGTGAACGAATGCATTCGGACGGCGTGGCATTTCAGTTTCAAGCATTTGAGTGGCCGTGTCCCGTAAGGTTTGAACTGTTGACGTTTTTTATCAATTCGTGAATATCGAATTGTAAACCGACTGAATTTGTGAGCGGGGCTGGATTTGTAATTAGGTATTCATGGAACCCAGTTATATTTAAAGCTGCTCGCATTGATTATGCAGAAGCAAGTTTTGCAAAGAGATTTTAACGTGTAAAATCCGTGGATAAATGTTATGGCCGGAATCTCATAAATAAATGTCTACTTTTGCAATTTAATTTAACTGAGCTGTCAATTTCACACCAACCATTTGATGTGTGGAGCAGGATCCCATTAGGAGTGGGTAATGGATGTTAATTATCTGCTTTCGAAAGAGCACAGTGAAACTGCAGTTTGAAGAGACACACTCACCTATTAAGTGGTGAGGGTGTCTGGGAGTCGGGGTTACTGTCTTGACATGTATTTTTAAATCCGTGATATAGTCTGGAGCTATGGGTGGTGATAATGGAGGCAACCACCATTCTTTCCATCGCATGACTGACCAGGAATCTCTCCCACTCTCACCACTGACCAGTGGCCCGTGTTTGGAAGGGTTCGGCCTAACTTGTCCATGCCATCCAGTTTTTACCACTATGCTGGTTCCAATTGCCCACATTTGGCCCATATTCCTCTATACCCATCTTACCCATATAACTGTCTAAATGCATTTTAAAAGACAAAATTGTACCTGCCTCTACTACTGCCTCTGGCAGCCCATTCCAGACACTCACCACCCTCTGTGTAGAAAGAATTGACCCTCTCGACCCTTTTGTATCTCTCCCCTCTCACCTTAAATCTATGCCCTCTAGTTTTGGGCTCCCCTATCTACAGGAAAAGATGTTGACTATCTACCTGATCCATGCCCCTCATTATTTTATAGGCCTCTATCGATTACTCCAAAGGAAGGATTTTGCAGTTGTTCACTCAACCTGTTTGGCCGTGTTGTGAATGCACCTTCCTTGGACATCAGGTCCTGGGGCAGGATTCTGCCGTAATCGGTGGGGTGGAAACTCCGGCGGGACGGAGTGGCGTGAACCACTCTGGCGTCGGGCCGCCCCAAAGGTCCGGAATCCTCCGCACCTTCAGGGGCTGGGCCTGCCCCGGAGTGGTTTGTGCCCTGCCGGCCGGCGGGGAAAGGGTTTGCCGCCACGCAAACCGGCGACGAAGGGCCTCCGCCAGCCGGCGCGAATTGGTGCATGCGCTGGATCGCCAGCGTGGGCTGGCGTCATCCCCGCGCATGTGCAGAGGGCTTAGTTTCCGCACTGGCAATGGCGGACTGGTACAGCCGCCGGTGCGGAACAATAGAGTGCCCCCATGGCACAGTCCTGCCAGTGGATTGGTGGGCCCCGATCCAGGCCGGGCGACCGTGGGGGCACCTCCCGGGACCAGATCCCCCTCGCGCGCCCTCCCCCAAGAGCCCCGGAGGCCGCCCGCGCCGCCAGGTCCCGCCGATAAGGGACCTACACTAATTTACGCTGGTGGGACTTTAAAAAACGGGCAGGACTTCGGCCCATCGCGGGCCAGAGAATTCGGAGAATCCCGCCACTTGGGTGGGACTCGAGCTCAGAGCGTCTAGACTCAGAGGCAGAGACACTACCCACTGTGCCACAAGACCTCCTTCTGGCGACTGTACCAGTTCCTTACATGACCTGTGGGGGAGCCGGTTAGCTCAGTTGTCTACAGTTAATGAGCGGATCGGAATAACGCCAACAGCGGGCTGTCTCACGTCCTCCCTCCTCCCCTAAGCCCGCAGCAAAGAATCGCAGCACATATCCAGGTGAGGAAATGCTGGCATCGGCCCTTCAGGTGGGGAACTGTTGAAGAAGAAAAAGAAATGCCCCACAATCCAACAATGAGTCTAGAAAGGAGGCCAGTGGCCGAAGCAGAAAGGAGATGAGGAGATTAGATTAAGAAAGAATTCACATTTGGACATGTATGAGCAACGTCAGACGTGAGAGAAGATATGCAAGGAAAAGTGACAAAATGTGTTGTGGAAGATCCCATTAACCACAATCGGATGATTGACAAGTTCATCTGTTTTTAGTGAGGTTGGTTGAGGCTAGAATGTTGGCGAAGACATTGGAGGAACCTTTCGAATAATATCGAGGAACGTTTAGTGTCCCCCTTGACCACCAGGACTGACAATCTGAGGGACAGGCCTCTTGTGTTGCAGCAACCTCTCAATACTTCACCATCAATCAGGTGATTAGGTTGTCAAGCGAAGCCTTGGGGCACAGGATCCCAAACTCAAAGAAAAGAATGTTATTAACCCAGCCAAACTGCTGCCTGCTTTGACGTTATTAGTGTTGCTGTGATATTGTGTGTATGGTTGTGATAGAAGTAACATAGAACATACAGTGCAGAAGGAGGCCATTTGGCCCATCGAGCCTGCACCGACCCACTTACGCCCTCACTTCCACCCTATCCCCGTAACCCAATAACCCCTCCTAACCTTTTGGACACTAATGAAACGAAAATGAAAATCGCTTATTGTCACGAGTAGGCTTCAAATGAAGTTACTGTGAAAAGCTCCTAGTCGCCACATTCCGCCGCCTGTTCGGGGAGGCTGGTACGGGAATTGAACCGTGCTGGTGGCCTGCCTTAGTCTGCTTTCAAAGCCAGTGATTTAGCCCAGTGTGCTAAACCAGCCAACCAGCCCCTGGGCAATTTATCATGGCCAATCCACCTGGGGCTGGTTTAGCTCACTAGGCTGCAGAAAACGCGGCTGAGTGCAGTGTCCACAGGGTGTTCCCCGCACAGGCCCCCCATCTACCCGGATGGGCGTTAGATAATGGGGTGTTTCTCAGCGCTGGGAAATGCCTGACCAATCTCACGCTATTGGGACTCTGTCCCCATCCGCGTACATCACTCCCCAGTCTTGATTTGTTTCTAGATGTCATCCTAACTTCCTCCATCCTCCACGCTACCCTCGAGCCTGTTAAGCATTAAGAACTGTGGCAAAGACAGAATTATGCAAGTATTTGGAAAGGACAAGATGGTGCAAGCAAAGGGCATAGAAACAGGATTACCGTTCGTGGCTTCAGTTGAAAAGCTAGAAGTGATGATGGGCTGAATGGCGCTCAAGCTTTGAATTGTAAGAGCTGGAATTCCCCCTCTAAAACTCGTTGCCTCACTCTCTTCCTCTGAGAAGCAGTTATCTGTCTAGCAACCTGACATTTCCTATTTCCATCACAGTATGACTAGATCGAAGAGCATACCCGAGGTGGTTCCCTGTTGCCTTCCTCGTGTGTGCTGAAGGGAAACACCAGCCTTCGCAAAGGACACTGTGTGTAGGCAGCGATGACCCTCGGTTCCTAGTGGCTCATAACTCTGAGTGTAGGACCTTTACCTGGGCCTGGGGCAACCCGCGACCACCCCCTGACATCTCGAATAACCCTGCTAACCTCCATTAAGATGCTTATTAAAATCCACCTCATTGACTAAACTTTTGGCCAGTGTCAAAGTGATTTTGGATATAGGATGTCGCGGAGCGTTGGACAGTGTTAAAGACGCATTATTGTTGTTGTCGATGCAAGCTCCGAGGGACACGTGGCCTGACTTAACTCTTGGTTGCTTTTCTCAGTGACACCTCTCCAGACGCCCTCTCCCGCTGCTTGCCTTCAATTCGAGACAGAGCTCTTCCATCCTGTGACCCTCCCCTCCGCAGAGCAGAAGCACAGCAGTCAGCTGCCCAAGATGCCCTCGTCGGGCTCCTGGACCCTGTTGCAGTCTCCGGGCATGGCCTGGTCTCTCCAGCGGCAGGTGGGTCTCCAGAGGTTAGGTTTATTAACAGCTGGAACTGGGTCCGAGGGGGGATGATGGAGGGTGGGGCAGCGGACGGGATTAACAAACAGGTTAGAACTCTCCTGGTCCACGTGCCCTTTAACTCTGGAGTCTGTTAAGTTCTAGTGCGTTGAACATCTAGTTTGTGACTAGTTAAGATTTGCTAACGTGGATAGAAAACAATACTAATACTGCTAACAAACTGTTAACAACTAGAATACGAGAGCTAATACTAAACACGACAATCCACAACGACTCCTCATTCAGACTCCCCAAGGTGGCAGTGTCATGTGGTGTCGTTCTACTGCCACCTGCTGGTTGGAGGTCTAACATATTAACATACAGAATTGCTTAGGCATATCATGACAGAGTATGGCACCTAAAACTGTCTATTTCCCTCTTCTCAGCTTTTCTTTCCCAAGCGGTTTAACTTACTGTTAGGAGCCCTTCAGTTTAAGGAGTTTTAAACTCTTTTGGCCAGCACACACATTTTCAAATGAACTCCGCTCGAAAGGGATATTTCTTGCAGAAAACTCCTTCTAAACTAAAACATAAGACCTAGTTTGAGACCAGAGCCACATTCACAATCCACTCATTCCTATACTTAACTTCTTGTTGACCCTTTGCTATCCTCTTGTTCATTGAGTAAACTTTGTTACTCTTTTAAAAATACTTTGCGTAAAAATATTTTATGCAATTAAGGGGCGATTTAGCGTGGCCAATTGACCTACCCCGCACATCTTCTTGGGTTGTGGGGGTGAGAGCCACGGAGACACGGGGAGAATGTGCAAACTCCACACGAGTTAATTTTGTTACATGAAAAAATGAAATGAAAATCGCTTATTGTCACGAGTAGGCTTCAATTAAGTTACTGTGAAAAGCCCCTAGTCGCCACATTCCAGCATCTGTTCGGGGAGGCTGGTACGGGAATCGAACCGTGCTGCTGGCCTGCTTGGTCTGCTTTCAAAGCCAGCGATTTAGCCTCGTGAGCTAAACCAGCCCATGATCAGTTACTGGAACCCAGGTGCTTTGCCATAAAGCATCTCCAGAGGAATCTGGTTCTTAAGACGGACAATCATCCCAACATAAAGCATCGACCTTTCCCCCAAAAGAACATGGGCCTTACTGATGACAATTGTTGCGTAAATATTGGCCCAGAATTTCCACTTCCTGATAATGGCAGAGAGTGGGGCATTGTAATAGCTGGGTAACGGCATCTCTGGGTCAGCAGTAATCGTGTGTGAGTGACTGTGAGGATTGCACATTCTTGGCTCTTGTGCGAGAGGCAGCACGGTAGCATAGTGGTTAGCACAGTTGCTTCACAGCTCCAGGGTCCCAGGTTCGATTCCCGGCTTGGGTCACTGTCTGTGCAGAGTCTGCACGTTTACTCTGTGCCTGTGTGGGTTTCCTCCGGGTGCTCCGGTTTCCTCCCACAGTCCAAAGATGTGCGGGTTAGGTGGATTGGCTGTGATAAATTGCCCTTAGTGTTCAAAAAGGTTGGGTAGGGTTACGGGAAGGGTGGGGGTGTGGGCTTGGGTGGGGTGCTCTTTCCAAGGGCCGGTGCAGACTCGATGGGCCGAATGGCCTCCTTCTGCACTGTAAATTCTATGAAATCGGACTCGCCAAAGACTTCCCTTTGGTTGAGAGCTGGATTGGCTCTTTTGTTGATCTCCACAGAACATGACGTCGACTATTTTACTAACGGGTGCTTTAATCTCTCCTCAGGTGGCAATCAGCGATACCTCACTGAGTGACGGCTCAGTGGACAGCCTACAGACAACATTGGAGGACAGGCTGAGGCTAGCGGTGTCGCCTCAGTGCACCCTGGCCCTGCCGATGGTCTGCACCGACCTGTCAGCCCAAAGAACCGCCTCCTCGTTCACTCCCCCTCTCCGGAAAAAGAACCTCCAACGCCGGAGGGGACTGGGGCTCCAGATGATGAGGGGTCGCCAGAGAAGCCAAAGCAGCGGGGGCAGCACCAGCCCGGGATGCACCTATCAGGACTCCATGGACCCCTCAGACGAGGAAGGGATCGCCCACTCACTGAGAGCCAACAGTGAGCAGTCGGAGACCTTGAGCAGCCTCTCTCTAACCTCCCTCTTCTCTCCATCGCGATCGCCGCCCTCTCCAATTAAAAAATGTAATAGCACAGGTACTTTGGATGCTGCCTCAAGGGGCAAAGGTGGCAAACAATTTTATACTGTTGACCAACAGGGGTTCCTGACAGCGCCCTCCTGGGTGGCCGACTTCTGCAGAAATAATCATCCGGCCAGTGGCTTAGAAGGTCAAGGGACTGACCCGGGGTCACAAACAGAGGACGTTAAAATAGCACAGGGCCGCCCGTCTTCCCAGGTCCAATCTGGGTCCGGGTACAACGCCACAATGCAAAAGAAGAAAAGATGACTTTGCAACACCCGTTTGTTTTTTTTTTACGAGAAAGAAGATGTACTGGCTGAAACACTTAGTTTACCTCATCACGTGAGAGTTTACCTCATCATGTGAGAGTTCTGCAGTCCAGCTATCTTGTGGCGTTTGGTGTGGACGGGATGAAAGGTCACAATTAATCCAACTCTAGGTGTGTGGAGTCGGTCTCGGAGCCTAGGTGGCGGAAACGTTTTCTCCTTTTTATTTTTGTTCTCCCAACTTCCAAAATCAACTAAGAATGTGACGTTACTTGACGCGATAGTCGCTAAGGTCCAAAAGAGGACAGGCCAAAGTGCATTCTGAGAAAGTTCTGGAATCCCCTCAGATTGGTAAAAACGAGGGAGGGAGAAATAGCTCCATTTAGGCTGTTGCTTCGGCAACAGTGTAGGCCCTAAGCGTTGACAGCAGATAAACCAGTGAGTTAAAATGAAAAAACAGAGGATGTACATTTTCAGGTTGCAATAAGGAGAGAAATGGGAGTTAAGACTTTGAAATAAGCAAGACGGATCGCACTGGAACCATTTGGGATTCAATAACGGAAGTCTACTTACAAAAACCATTCGAGCTTGCTGGAAACGGTTCTGTGGTCGGAGATTTTGGAGAGATTGCTTCAAAGAAGTGTTCATACAAATATTATTTTTTTAAGCATTTGTTTATTCCCATTTTATTTCAGTGCATGCTTTGAATATTTGGTTTATGCCAAATCAGACTTATTCTTCTAGATGTACCAAATGTAATATTTATACAGAAATAATATATTAAAATATGTCAAGCCTGTAATTTTTGTAACCTTCTGCGGCAGTAGATCAAACCGGGAGGGTAAGTTTAAGGTTGAGGGCTCACGTGTAGAAGGAGCTGGGTGCGTCTTGCTGAATATCAGCATCCGGCAAAGACAGACCTTTCTTCCTCTCTCTGTCTCAAGTGACCTCTCTTGGTGTGTGTTACAGTTTATGGTTTTGTGCTCAGATAAATCTGGTTCAATTCGTGCCTCAGGAGGGGGCTTAATTTGTCAAAGACACGAATAGGATGGGAATAGAGGGATACGCACCCAGGAAGTGGAGAAGATTTTAGTTTAGACGGGCAGCATGGTCGGCGCAGGCTTGGAGGGCCGAAGGGCCTGTTCCTGTGCTGTGCTTTTCTTTGTTCTTAATGTGCCGGGAACCGTTGAGTTAGGAAGGCTATGTTCGATGAACAACACTTCCATCCTTCCTGGTTGGGCTGGATACAAAAGCTTGCGTTTACATAGCACCTTTAATATGCCAAAACACCCCCAGGTGCTTCACAGCAGCATGATTCGGATCAAATTTGACACGGGGCCGCATAATGGACAGATAGGGTCATAGATAGGAGCTTCAGGGAAATAGTTACACCAAAGACTGGAGATAGATGGGTAACTGTAAGAGGGACTGGGAAGAAGCAGTCAGTGCAGGGACCCCCTGCGGTCGTTCCCCTGAGTAACAAGTATACCGTTTTGGATACTTGTGGGGGGGACGACTTACCAGGGGTAAGCCATGGGGTACGGGCCTCTGGCACGGAGTCTGTCCCTGTTGCTCAGAAGGGAAGGGGGGAAAGGAGTAGAACATTAGTAATTGGGGACTCAATAGTCAGGGGCACAGATAGGAGATTTTGTGGGAGCGACAGAGACTCACGTTTGGTATGTTGCCTCCCAGGTGCAAGGGTACGTGATGTCTCGGATCGTGTTTTCCGGGTCCTTAAGGGGGAGGGGGAGCAGCCCCAAGTCGTAGTCCACATTGGCACTAACGACATAGGTAGGAAAGGGGACAAGGATGTCAGGCAGGCCTTTAGGGAGCTAGGATGGAAGCTCAGAGCGAGAACAAACAGAGTTGTTATCTCTGGGTTGTTGCCCGTGCCACGTGATAGTGAGATGAGGAATAGGGAGAGAGAGCAATTAAACACGTGGCTACAGGGATGGTGCAGGCGGGAGGGATTCAGATTTCTGGATAACTGGGGCTCTTTCTGGGGAAGGTGGGACCTCTATAGACAGGATGGTCTACATCTGAACCTGAGGGGCACCAATATCCTGGGGGGGAGATTTGTTAGTGCTCTTTGGGGGGGTTTAAACTAATTCAGCAGGGGCATGGGAACCTGGATTGTAGTTTTAGGGTACGGGAGATTGAGAGTATAGAGGTCAGGAGCACAGATTTGACTTCGCAGGAGGGTGCCAGTGTTCAGGTAGGTGGTTTGAAGTGTGTCTACTTCAATGCCAGGAGTATACGAAATAAGGTAGGGGAACTGGCAGCATGGGTTGGTACCTGGGACTTCGATGTTGTGGCCATTTCAGAGACATGGATAGAGCAGGGACAGGAATGGTTGTTGCAGGTTCCGGGGTTTAGGTGTTTTAGTAAGTTCAGAGAAGGGGGCAAAAGAGGGGGAGGTGTGGCGCTGCTAGTCAAGGACAGTATTACGGTGGCGGAAAGGATGCTAGATGGGGACTCTTCTTCTGAGGTAGTATGGGCTGAGGTTAGAAACAGGAAAGGAGAGGTCACCCTGTTGGGAGTTTTCTATAGGCCACCTAATAGTTCTAGGGATGTAGAGGAAAGGATGGCGAAGATGATTCTGGAAAAGAGCGAAAGTAACAGGGTAGTTGTTATGGGAGACTTTAACTTTCCAAACATTGACTGGAAAAGATATAGTTCGAGTACATTAGATGGGTCATTCTTTGTACAATGTGTGCAGGAGGGTTTCCTGACACAATATGTTGGCAGGCCAACAAGAGGCGAGGCCACATTGGATTTGGTTTTGGGTAATGAACCAGGCCAGGTGTTAGATCTGGAGGTAGGTGAGCACTTTGGAAACAGTGACCACAATTCGGTGACCTTTACGTTAGTGATGGAAAGGGATAAGTATACCCCGCAGGGCAAGAGTTATAGCTGGGGGAAGGGCAATTATGATGCCATTAGACATGACTTAGGATGTGTTGGTTGGAGAAGTAGGCTGCAAGGGTTGGGCACACTGGATATGTGGAGTTTGTTCAAGGAACAGCTATTGCATGTTCTTGATAAGTACGTACCAGTCAGGCAGGGAGGAAGGGGTCGAGCGAGGGAACCGTGGTTTACCAAAGAAGTGGAATCTCTTGTTAAGAGGAAGAAGGAGGCCTATGTAAAGATGAGGCGTGAAGTTTCAGTTGGGGCGCTTGATATTTACAAGGAAGCGAGGAAGGATCTAAAGAGAGAGCTGAGACGAGCAAGGAGGGGACATGAGAAGTCTTTGGCAGGTAGGATCAAGGAAAACCCAAAAGCTTTCTATAGGTATGTCAGGAATAAAAGAATGACTAGGGTAAGAGTAGGGCCAGTCAAGGACAGTGGTGGGAAGTTGTGTGTGGAGGCTGAGGAGATAAGCGAGATACTAAATGAATACTTTTTGTCAGTATTCACTCAAGAAAAAGATAATATTGTGGAGGAGAATGCTGAGACCCAGGCTATTAGAATAGATGGCATTGAGGTGCGTAGGGAAGAAGTGTTGGCAATTCTGGACAAGGTGAAAATAGATAAGTCCCCGGGGCCGGATGGGATTTATCCTAGGATTCTCTGGGAAGCCAGGGAAGAGATTGCTGAGCCTTTGGCTTTGATTTTTAGGTCATCATTGGCTACAGGAATAGTGCCAGAGGACTGGAGGATAGCAAATGTGGTCCCTTTGTTCAAGAAGGGGAGTAGAGATAACCCCGGTAACTATAGGCCGGTGAGCCTAACGTCTGTGGTGGGTAAAGTCTTGGAGAGGATTATAAAAGATACGATTTATAATCATCTAGATAGGAATAATATGATTAGGGACAGTCAGCATGGTTTTGTGAAGGGTAGGTCATGCCTCACAAACCTTATCGAGTTCTTTGAGAAGGTGACTGAACAGGTAGACGAGGGTAGAGCAGTTGATGTGGTGTATATGGATTTCAGTAAAGCGTTTGATAAGGTTCCCCACGGTCGTCTATTGCAGAAAATACGGAGGCTGGGGATTGAGGGTGATTTAGAGATGTGGATCAGAAATTGGCTAGTTGAAAGAAGACAGAGAGTGGTAGTTGATGGGAAATGTTCAGAATGGAGTTCAGTTACGAGTGGCGTACCACAAGGATCTGTTCTGGGGCCGTTGCTGTTTGTCATTTTTATAAATGACCTAGAGGAGGGCGCAGAAGGATGGGTGAGTAAATTTGCAGACGACACTAAAGTCGGTGGAGTTGTAGACAGTGCGGAAGGATGTTGCAGGTTACAGAGGGACATAGATAGGCTGCAGAGCTGGGCTGAGAGGTGGCAAATGGAGTTTAATGTGGAGAAGTGTGAGGTGATTCACTTTGGAAAGAATAACAGAAATGCGGAATATTTGGCTAATGGTAAAATTCTTGGTAGTGTGGATGAGCAGAGGGATCTCGGTGTCCATGTACATAGATCCCTGAAAGTTGCCACCCAGGTTGATAGGGTTGTGAAGAAGGCCTATGGTGTGTTGGCCTTTATTGGTAGAGGGATTGAGTTCCGGAGCCATGAGGTCATGTTGCAGTTGTACAAAACTCTAGTACGGCCGCATTTGGAGTATTGCGTACAGTTCTGGTCGCCTCATTATAGGAAGGACGTGGAAGCTTTGGAACGGGTGCAGAGGAGATTTACCAGGATGTTGCCAGGTATGGAGGGAAAATCTTATGAGGAAAGGCTGATGGACTTGAGGTTGTTTTCGTTAGAGAGAAGAAGGTTAAGAGGTGACTTAATAGAGGCATACAAAATGATCAGAGGGTTAGATAGGGTGGACAGCGAGAGCCTTCTCCCGCGGATGGAGGTGGCTAGCACGAGGGGACATAGCCTTAAATTGAGGGGTAATAGATATAGGACAGAGGTCAGAGGTGGGTTTTTTACGCAAAGAGTGGTGAGGCCGTGGAATGCCCTACCTGCAACAGTAGTGAACATGCCAACATTGAGGGCATTTAAAAATTTATTGGATAAGCATATGGATGATAAGGGCATAGTGTAGGTTAGATGGCCTTTAGATTTTTTCCATGTCGGTGCAACATCGAGGGCCGAAGGGCCTGTACTGCACTGTATCGTTCTATGTTCTATGGCGAAACCGGCTCAGCCTCGGACATAGATTTCAGGGACGAGAGCGACGCAGGTGAGTCTAAGGGAGCGAATTCCGGATCTTGGGGCCCAGTTGAAGAATCCCCGCTGGGAATTTAGCCTCAAAAGTCAGGAATGCGTTAGAACCCAGTATCAGAGGGGAGCAGCTGCCCCAGAGTTTGGTCGAGGGTTGGAGTCGGTCACAGAGATAGGGAAGGATCAGATAGGGAGAGACTTGAATGCAACAATGAGAATTTAACATCCCAGATCTTAACGCAAGACACCAGCTCGACACCAATTAAACCTCTTTATTAACCCCATTAGAATTTGGAATCTCGTACGTGCAGGAGAATATTAACTGTGTTTCAAATTGTCTGTTCGATCTCGGCTATTTAGTAAATTCACCTCTCTCCCTGTAATGAACTCCAATTGGCTTTATTGGTTGGCCAATTGGAGTATGAGCTCCCTCAATGATAGCTCATTGAGGGGGCCCATATAATCACCTGTGTAGGCTTTGTGAGCCAGTCTTAAGTTGACTGGACTGCTCGCAGCACTGTTTGTAGCTGCTCCTGTAATATCGTTATTGTAAATAAATATTGGTGTGGTGACGGAACTCCTGCCTCCCGTGGATTACTACAGTGGATCCCATCCTCGTCGCCACTGTAGTAATCCACGGGAGGCAGGAGTTCCGTCACCACACCAATATTTATTTACAATAACGATATTATAGGAGCAGCTACAAACAGTGCTGCTAGCAGTCCAGTCAACTTAAGACTGGCTCACAAAGCCTACACAGGTGATTATATGGGTCCCCTCAATGAGCTATCATTGAGGGAGCTCATAGTCCAATTGGCCAACCAATACAGCCAATTGGAGTTAATTACACTCCCCGTTAGAGTTTTTTTAAATTTTCAAACATTTATCCAAATCCCTTTTTGAAAGTTTCTATTTAATGGACTTCCCCGGCCTTTCAGACGGCACACACTCCAGATCGCAGCAACTCGGTGAGTGAAAAGGTTTGCCTCCAACCCTGCTGCAGATCATCTTAAACTCCTTTGAGCCGAGTGTTAACGTGCTTCACTGTAGCTTCCTGACAGTAACTCGAAGGGGACCACGGGTGTAGAAATGACCATTTCCATGGGAACCTGGATCCAAACTGGGAAGAACTGCAGCAGAGGTTGATGATTCTGACTGGGCATAGGTGCTCAGGAACAGGAGTGGGCCATTCGGCCCCTCGAGCCTGTTTTCCCATTTGACCAGAGCACCCCCCAATCTGAGCCACTGAAGTGTTTTCAAACCTGAGGTGAATAGATGTTTGGGTGCTGAGGGACTCAAGGGCTTATGGAGAGCAATAGGACAGTAAAATTGAGGTAGAAAATATTAGTATTTGGAAGAGCTTACTGTGCAGTGCTGAATGGTCCTCTGAATCACAGAAGCTATAGAATCCCTACAGTGCAGGAGTCCATTTGGCCCGTCGAGTCGGTATCGGCCCTCCGAAAGAGCATCTAACCATGGCCCACAGACCCGTCCCATCCCCGTAACCCCACCTATCCTTTTTGGACACTTAGGGCAGCACGGTAGCATTGTGGTTAGCACAACCGCTTCACAGCTCCAGGGTCCCAGGTTCGATTCCGGCTTGGGTCACTGTCTGTGCGGAGTCTGCACATCCTCCCCGTGTGTGCGTGGGTTTCCTCCGGGTGCTCC
Source organism: Scyliorhinus canicula (assembly GCF_902713615.1). Taxonomy (NCBI): domain Eukaryota; kingdom Metazoa; phylum Chordata; class Chondrichthyes; order Carcharhiniformes; family Scyliorhinidae; genus Scyliorhinus; species Scyliorhinus canicula. The sequence goes on along the minus strand of NC_052168.1, from coordinate 3,741,634 downwards.
GGTTTCCTCCCACAGTCCAAAGATGTGCAGGTTAGGTGGATTGGCCATGATAAATTGCCCCTTAGTGTCCAAAAATTGCCCTTAGTGTTGGGTGGGGTTACTGGGTTATGGGGATAGGGTGGCAGTGTTGACCTTGGATAGGGTGCTCTTTCCAAGAGCCGGTGCAGACTCGATGGGCCAAATGGCCTCCTTCTGCACTGTAAATTCTATGAGATCAGTAGCACAGTGGTTAGCATTGTGGCTTCACAGCTCCAGGGTCCCAGGTTCGATTCCTGGCTTGTCACTGTCTGTGTGGAGTCTGCACATTCTCCCCGTGTCTGCGTGGGTTTCCTCCGGGTGCTCCGGTTTCCTCCCACAGTCCAAAGACGTGCAGGTTAGGTGGATTGGCCAGGATAAATTGCCCCTTAGTGTCCAAAAAAGGTTAGGAGGGGTTATTGGGTTATGGGGATAGTGTGGAAGTGAGGACTTAAGTGGGTCGGTGCAGGCTCGATGGGCTGAATGGGCTCCCTCTGTACTGTATGTTCTATGTTCTGCATATCTTTGGACTGTGGAGGAAACCGGAGCACCCGGAGGAAACCCACGCAGACACGGGGAGAAAGTACAGACTCCGCACAGGCAGTGACCCAAGCTGAGAATCGATCCTGGGTCCCTGGTGTTGTGAGGCAGCAGTGCTAACCACTGTGCCACCGTGCCGCCCTCTTTGCAGCTCCTATTTCTTAGATTTTTATCTTCTTGTCCATTAACACAGCAGCAGCACTACCCCAGCATGTTTTACACGAACAAATCAGTCCTATTTATCCTGGGATTGACAGCAGCTCTTGAAATAATGGTTTTATTTTTGGGACTGGCGCATGGTATTAATGATTGCACACTTCTAAAAAGCTGGAAGTTTGAAACAAAAAGCAGAACATAGAGTAGGCCAGTCAACAGCTCCAAAAAAAAACACACGGGGGAGTTAGATTTGCTGTTAATTTCCCACGTTTTCCGATGTTCCCTTCCGGTGTCAGCTGATTGAATTGTGATGGCAAAACAGGCTCAAGGGGCTGAATGGTCTCTTCATGCCCCCGTGTTCCTGTGGTGCCCGGCCGGGGAAATACCGGCTTGGCGACAATTGTCACCTGAAATAAGATCTGTCACCTGTAGGCTACGCCATGGGCCCCTTGTCCTTTCGAAGAAACATCTTTTACGTTCCTCTTACGATCAATGTAGAACAAGAACAACTCGCGCTTATGAAGAACGAGCTGGGCTTTGTCAGTAATTGGTTTGTCTGAGTAATCATCCCTTTTCAGCGTTCCCTGGGCTGGCGTCTAGTGACAAATTGATCTAAAATAATGTAGCTGTCAGCTGAAAATATAAACCCTATAAAGTGCAGTTGAGCTACAATGTCAATGTTCCATCAACATCCAAACCTCGCGTTTTCAGAATCCAAGAAAAATTATTCCTTTTAAGAGGAATACTTTACGGAACTAATTGGTGGGGGTGGGGGTGGTAATGGGGAGGGGTGGGAACAGACTGATCTTTGAAAGAATTTATCAAACTTTATTAAAATTAACATGGGCGTCACTGGGTAGGCTAGCATTTGTTGCCCATCGCTAATTGCCCCTTGAGAAGACCCCCCCCCCCCCCCCCCCGCCCACTCCTCCGCGGAGGGGCCATCTTTCAGACGTGACACCAGGGTCTGGTTTAGCACACTGGGCTAAATCGCTGGCTTTGAAAGCAGACCCAGGCAGGCCAGCAGCGCGGTTCAATTCCCGTACCAGCCTCCCCGAACAGGCGCCGGAATGTGGTGACTAGGGGCTTTGCACAGTAACGTCATTGAAGCCTACTCGTGACAATAAGCGATTTTCATGTTCATAGCCCTGGGTGCTCTTCAAAGTGAATATAAATGATCCCATGGCGCTGTTTCAAAGAAGAACAGGGTGAATTGTCCCTGGTGCCCTGGCCAATATTTACACCCCCCCACCTCCCGTCTGTGGGATCTTGCTGTGCGCAGATTGGCCTTTCCTACGTTGCAGCAGCGACCCCACTTTGAGCCAGCGTCATTAGCTCTAACGCGCCTCGGGAGGTCCCAGTGTGGCATGGAAGGTGCTATAGAAATGCAAGTTCGTTAGCTGCAGGGGAGCCGCGTTCCAGTTCTGAGGAACGCGAAAAGGCACCAAGGGGATTCCGTCCCAACTATTCGGCTGTGTGTTGCATCGGATCTAGTGTCGGACAGGAATGTTTGTTTCACACGCAAAGGTTGCTGAAATGAGGGGAGGAGGGGGGGGGGGGGGAGCGAGAGAAAATAAACACTGTTTCATAACAACTCACAAAACAAAAAATCATTCAATCATATTGATTTCAGCTTTTGAAAACTGGTGTATAAGTTTGTTTTCCCCATTCCACAGCACACAATCAGAATGAGCCAACACAGGCAGCATCTGTCTCTCAGGGGAAGGCTGAAGGGGAAACTTCTCAGGCAACAATTTTCAAAACTTTCCAAACCAATGTTTCACGGGGAATTAATTAACCGACCCTCTGCCTGGCTTTCGAAGCTGCAGCCAGGTTTGTTGGCGTTTGCTATGTTTTGCAAACTGGACAAACACACAAGGCTCTGAGTCAGACTCCAGTGTGCTCATTAACTGTGACTTGGCTCAGGAATTATTCAACAAAAATAGATAGGGGATCCCAGAAACCAGGCAATGTAACGAGAACAATATCAGCATGCCCCCCCCCCCCCCCCCTCACTAGGGCAGCACATATTGGTTAGCACAATTGCTTCACAGCTCCAGGGTCCCAGGTTCGATTCCCGGCTTGGGTCACTGTCTGTGTGGAGTCTGCACATTCTCCCCGTGTCTGCGTGGGTTTCCTCCGGGTGCTCCGGTTTCCTCCTTCCACAGTCCAAAGATGTGCGGGTTAGGCAGATTGACCACTCTAAATTGCCCTTAATGTCCAAAATTGTTCTTAGTGTTGAGTGGGATTACTGGGCTATGGGGATAGAGTGGTGGTGTGGGCTTGGGTAGGATGCTCTTTCCAAGAGCCGGCGCAGACTCAGTGGGTCGAATGGCCTCCTTCTGCACTGTAAATTCTATGAAATCTATGCCATGTCGGTCTATTGCCTTCGCTAGTGACACCTACTGGTAACAGGACTCTGTATTGGAAAGTGAACTCCAACCCACCTAACACTTTCACTCAGCTAGGCGTTAATCTCTGGTGATAGTTAACACGCGTGCTTGCACTTGAGAAGAGGATGAATTGATGGGTTCCGTGTCTACTGTTTAAGGACATGGCCTGGTACATGCCAGAGATTCCGGGTTAGCTGATTCCAGCCAAGATGGCAACGGGGTGTCACAATCTATGGAGCATAAGATTGTCGACGGGATATCCCGACCCCAGACAGACCCCACTTCTCGCTGGGAGAATCAAGACTAAGTTTGAGTGCGGATGGCCGATGGAGATGGGATTGGAGTTGACTGCGATGCAACTTGTAGCCAATCAGCCCTCCATTTGGACCCACCTTAGAGATATGGGCCTGTGGGTGAGGTGCCAGAAGGTGGATTTATCCAACATGAGGGAGTGCCTTACAGAACAGGGAAATGAGGAGAAGTGGAGTGACTGGGGAGGGTGATGGATGGGGGATGGCCTGTAATTGCAATGTGTATCAAACACTCAAAAGTGTAAATTCCTGATCCGGAATGAAAACATGTTTTTATTATTCGAATGCGGTAACAATTCAAGGCACCATGTTTTGGGTTTGTGCCTTCGAGGCACCTTCTCGTGCATTACGATACACACGGTGGATTCTAAAACCACCCTTGTCCAGTATTGTAGAAGAGTAATAAATGTGTTTACGTGACTTCAAATCCTGAAAGGGCTCAACAGGAACTGGAAAAGAGCTCCCGGGCCACAACAAAGGAATTGGCAACGGTTGGGAACCATGAGCCCTGGACAGCTGCGCTGGAATTTCGACATTTCCCCTCCTGGCGTTAAAGCTGCAACCAGCTAAACAACAGGCCCAGTTACACAAACCGTCACTCGCCCATTGCGCAAAAGCCGCTGACTCCACGGGAGTGAGGATCGTGTCAAATAGTTTGCAGAAAGCTTGAAGCACTGGCCGTCAATGGCTCGTGTGGACCAGCCATACTGGTAGCACAAGTGGCTAGCACTGTGGCTTCACAGCGCGGGGGGCCCCAGGTTCGATTCCCGACTTGGGTCACTGTCTGCGCGGAGTCTGCACGTTCTCCCCGTGTCTGCGTGGGTTTCCTCCGGTTTCTTCCCACAAGTCCCGAAAGACGTGCTGTCAGGTGAATTGGACATTCTGAATTCTCCCTCTGTGTACCCGAACAGGCGCCGGAGTGTGGCGACTAGGGGCTTTTCACAGTAACTTCATTGCAGTGTTAATGTCAGCCTGCTTGTGACAATAAAGATTATTATTATCCTTTTTTTGGACAATCAGAAGCGCTCTAAAACCCTGCAACGTTTTAAATCGGAAAATAAATGAATGCCTCCCTCTTAAACAACGTAATCAGATTGTTAATTTGGATATTGAAACTAATTTCACAGACCAGGTGGTGCGTTACATTGCTCTCAATTCTCGCCATCTCGTTGCACACTTCCTCTCTCACTTACCACCCCCCCCGCCCCTCCCCCCCACCCCGCACACACCACACAGGCTCCATCTTTTAATTCTATTTCTTTCCATCTTTTTCTCCCTTACTGGCTCCAGATCTTAATCAAATTTCTCCTTTCACCATTTCTCCCTCGTCATGCTACATCTCGTTTATTCTGGGGGATTCCAACCTTTCGCTCCCACCGACTCTTCGCCACCCCCCCCCCCCCCCCCCCACCCCCCCTCCGCCTCTCAACAGATTTACACGCCATCCACAGTATCTCAAAGTGAAAAAAAAATGTTTTTCGATATTAACCCTTCGATCAACATCACTAAAAACAGAACCTCTGACAGTCATTGCATTGCTGTTAGTGGGAGCTTGCTGTGCACAAATTGGTTGTCACGTTTGCTACATTAAAACTATGCGGGGCGGGGAATATTCCGCGTGCCCGCGCGCCGTGTTTCTCGTTGGCCTGTCATTGGTCGGCGGCTGGATCGTCTGCTCCCAGCGCTGTCGATAAGAATTCCCATTGAATCCACCCCCACACTGTCGGGAAACCCCCGGAGGAGGTCCGCTGTCAGCCGGACCGCTGCCGAGAATGGTTGGAAAATCCCCCTCCCCCTCTCACACCTTCATTGGCTGTAAAACGCTTTCAGATGCCCTGGGGAGCGGGGGGGGGGGGGGGGGGGGGGAGACAAGTAAACGGCGCTATAGAAATGCAAGTTCATCTTCGCAGGTGGAATTCCTCACCCACTGTTTGAGCTTGGCCATTGGGAGAAGCGGATTGATAGAGCGGAGAGATACAGAAGGGGTGGGGGAATGGGAGATGGCGGGACTCTTAGGAAAATACATCCCGCCCATTCGCTGGTCCCACACTGCGACCGCGATCTGATTGGCCGCATCCAATCAGAGGCAGCACGGTAGCACGGTGGTTAGCGCAATTGCTTCACAGCTCCAGGGTCCCAGGTTCGATTCCGGCTTGGGTCACTGTCTGTGCGGAGTCTGCACATCCTCCCCGTGTCTGCGTGGGTTTCCTCCGGGTGCTCCGGTTTCCTCCCACAGTCCAAAGATGTGCAGGTTAGGTGGATTAGCCATGCTAAATTGCCCTTAGTGTCCAAAAAATTGCCCTTAGTGTTGGGTGGGATTACTGGGTTATGGGGATAGGGTGGAGGTGTGGGCTTGGGTAGGGTGCTTGTTCAAAGAGCCGATGCAGACTCGATGGGCTGAATGGCCTCCTTCTGCACTGTAAATTCTATGATTCTATGTCAAATCCAATTCTAACTCAAATCCATGATGGTCTCTGCATCCCTTTCCCTCCCCTCCTCCATTTCATCCCAGTGATGTTATCTCCTGGGAGAGGATTGTGGCTGGACAAATTGAACCGGATCGACACTTCATGCGTCTCCTACATTCGACCAGTGACTACCCCCTTCAAAAATACTTCATTGGCCGCAAAGTGCTTTGAGAGATCCCGATGTTGAACAAGGCGCTTCGGAAAATGCAGATTTACTCTTCCTTTCTCTCGCCCTCTGCGCGGTTCCCTCTACCCTCCCCCGTCACGATGCTCCCTCTGTTGCTCCCAATCCAATTCTTGAGCTGATTGCCAATAAAACCTTGCAGATTCCTTTATTGTGGCTCACATTTTCAATTGACGAGAGACCCCTCTGTAACTGATCTCTCTATCGTAGGCTGTGTTCTGACTGGTGTCTGTAGACATTTACCGACTAAAACCTTTGTGTATACAGTAGGTCTTCCAACTAACTCATCACTCTGTGTTTAAAGATACAAAGTGACCCAAGTGAACCTTCTATCCAGAGGGGCAATTCTGTTGTCACTTTGAATCTTAATGGGGAGTTCGCTTTGATTTTATTTTTCTATCCAATAATTGTCTCTCTGGGTATTATGATGAGTGGAGAGAGTGAAGCTCCTTTAAAACATATATATATTATATATATGTATAGTGTATATATTTATCAAGCATTATGTATGTCACTTATATTAAAGTAAAGGAAAAATTCAAGTGTAATTTGTTTTGGAGGTATTGGGGTTGGTGAGTTGACCCTCATAATATTCTTGTCTTCTTCCCTCAACAACTCCAAGGAATGAATATCCGAACCTTGGCAAGATCACCTCATCCCTTCCCCTCCATTCCTATGTTCTCAATTTCTGACTGGACGTTACAGAGACTATCTAGTGGCCTAGGGTGGTACAACCCGTGAAAGAGGCCCTCTGAGCCACCTTGTCTGCTCTTGGACTAATTTAGTGACTGCCTTACAGCCATGGTTCTGGTTTTGGTAATGCCCAAAAGCTACTCTCTCCAAACCCTTTCATCAGGACCTCAATCAGGTCACTCTCAGTCTTCGCTTCTCTGGAGAAAACAAGCCCAACCTGTTGAATCTTAAAACAGCACAACTCCGGTATCATTGTAGTTCCTTTCCCAGTGCCTCAATGGCCTTTTGAATACATGGAGACCCAGAAATATTCACAACGTGGTCTCACCAAGGCGAACATACAACCTCTCTGGTTCTTAACCCTCGCCCTTGAGAAATTAAACTCAGTCATTTGTTTTTCTCATGTGTTTATTAATCTGCATCGCTATGTTCAGTGACTTGTCTATCTGTAACTCTGGATTATTTTGTTTGGGCTGTTTCGAAGCAATATGTGGCTTCCTTAATCTTCCTACCAAAATATATTACCTCACACGTATTTCTATTAAAGCTCATTCGCCAAATTCCTTCATTTATTCTTTCCGGGGATGTGGGCGTTGCTGGCTGGGCCAGCGTTCGCAGTCCATCCCTAATTGCCCTTGAACTGAGTGGCTGACATACCCATTTCAGAGGGGCATTTAAGAGTCAACCACATTTGCTGTGGGTCTGGAGAAGCATGTAGGCCAGACCGGGTAAGGACGGCAGATTTCTTTCCGTGAAGGACATTAGTGAACCAGATGGGCCTTTCCAACAATCGATGATAGTTTCCTGCTCACCATTGCTGAGACTGGTAATTCCAGATTTATTAATGGAATTTAAATTCCACCGGATGCTTTGGTGGGGTTTGAACCCGTGTCCCCAGAGCATCCGCCTGGGCCTCTAGACTACTACAGCGACAATACCACTACATCACCTTTTAATTTAATAATGCCTTCCTACATTATTTACAATCAGTTCTCCTCTACATTATTTATTTCCTCTGATTTGTTATCAGTTGATTCCTGAGTCCAAGTTATTCGTGTAAACAGTTAAACGACAGTGACCCCAGCACCGATCCCTGTGGAACAACACGTCACAAGATTTTGTTTCACCCCGAGTTACTGCCTGCAACCCCTATCCATTCTCCTACTTGTCCCCTGTCTCCACATGTTCTAACCTTAATTATCAGTCTGCAATGCGGTTCCTTATCAAAGTCCGAATACATTACATTGACTACACTATCCTTATCTACCCTTTCTGTTATTCCTTAAAGCCTTCAGTAACGTTGGTCAATCTTGGCTCTCCCTTTTGGAATCCACGCTGGCTACTTTTTTCTATTTATTACATTGAAGTTGAGATCATTCCTCGGTCTCAGGATTTCACACCATCGAATGGCCTCACACTCCTTTTCCTTTTACAAGCTACAGGGTTTAAAAAACGAAGGTTGGCTCACCTTCCGACTGTTTCCAAACTTCTGCTCTACTCTTTACAACTTGGGACTGTTCTGCATGTTGGACCTCCCCCCCATCACCTGAGCCAATCAATGAACAATGTTGCGCTGAACAATTTTTGTCATTGCAACCTCCAGCAAAGAAAGCCCTCGCCGAACGTTTTTCCCCATCATCCATTTCAATAAAATGGAACTTGTTTTGAAGATATGTTGTTCAGTCTTTCTTCAGCACTCAATCAATTATCGTAATTGACTAAAGCATGTCTTGTGATCACAAAGCCACTCTGGCAGAGCTTATGATAGCAAGATATACAACCAGAGGTGGAGATAGTAACATTGGGGGTTCATTAAATCCTTGATATCCAATATAGATGGGGGCTGGTTTAGCACACTGGGCTAAATCGCTGGCTTTGTAAGCAGACCAAGGCAGGCCAGCAGCACGGTTCAATTCCTGTACCAGCCTCCCCGAACAGGCACCGGAATGTGGCGACTAGGGGCTTTTCACAGTAACTTCATTGAAGCCTACTGGTGACAATAAGCGATTTTCATTTCATTTCATTTATAGCCAGGTTTTCTCTCGATACCACGATTGGTCTAACTGTGTAATTCCAATGTCGCTAACTTCGCTGCAGGTGGAATTGATCGGCGTTCACAAGAGCCGTTTCGACTGGGGAGGATCTTTGGTTTCTGGTCCTGTGCTTTGCTCAGAGCGTTACTTACAACAGTAAGAATACAACATTATAAAGTTGGTGCCTCTGCACAAATTGGGAGGACAATTAGCCAGTTTCTGATCCCGATGACCCATGCCGGAATGTGTAAGGCCCAGATCGGGCTCAATTTTGACTTGCCCCTCCTTGCTGTGGCTGAATTGTTTGCTCACAAGGAAATGAGTAACAATCAGAGGAATAAACCCAGTCCCACTGTACCCCTGAATTTGTCTCTTAATTGTCTGGGCCCTTAGCTCTATAATCCCCCCTCTAAACCACTCCAGCTCTCTCCCAATCCCTCTTATCAAACCCTCCTAAATCCTTTGACCAATCTTTTTTTAAAATGTTTTCCAATAAAGGGACAATTTAGCCTGGCCAGTCCACCTACCCTGCACATCCTCGGGTTGTGGGGATGGGACCCACGCAGACACGGGGAGAATGTGCAAACTCCACACGGACAGTGACCCAGAGCCGGGATTGAACCCAGATCCTCAGCGCCGTGAGGCAGCAGTGCTAACCACTGCGCCACCGTGCCACCCTCTTTGACCAATCTTGTGGGTCACATTCCCTTATGACTCCTTATGTGGCTCAGTGGTAAATTTACTTTGATAATGATCACTCAGGAAGTGCCTTGGGATCATTTACCACGTTAATGTTACAAGACAAATACAAGTGATTGTTGTGTCAATACAAGCCCCACTGCAACGTTGACCCCTGATTCAGACACTTATCAAAGCTGATAGAATTCCTGCTGAATATTTTTCATCAGCGGGGGGGGGGGGGGGGGGGGTTATTGCCTCACAATTAATATTTGAAAAGACGTGTGTCAGTTCAGCCCATGCATCTGTTTGCACGTGTTCCCGAGCAGATTGTGACTCACTTTCTCTCATCGCGATGGAAGCCAACGCTTGATCTGTTCAGGGAGCCTTTGAGAAACATCCTCCGGATTTGTCACTCACTACCCACCAAGTGCCGAATCTGGTCGCATTGCACAGCGTCTTGTGACTGGCCCGTCCATCACTCTCTCTCATCAGCACCTGTCCCGCAAAACGACAAAATGTACTCACTCCCCGGCGTGCCATGCTGAAAACGTTTTAAAACATGTTTCGCAGATTTAGAAAGCAAACGTGGAACATTACCTTCCTCCTGGAGTTGTATGGTGCAATAGAAATCGCCGCTCACTCGTCTCAAGTGCGGCTACAACACAGGTTTAGCCACAAGGACTAATATTAGTATAAAACACCTAACGCTCACTCACAATATGGATAAGTATACTCACGCATGCATACTTGTTTGACAAATATCTCCCACATTCAGTAACAAGGGCAATTAAGGATTAGCTGTGAATGCTGACCTACCCAGCGACACCCACACCCTGTAGAGGAATGACAGAAATCTGAGGAAGTAAATCTCTCACTCAACCACCAACAAACAGCCTGCTTTCCATCCTCCATTTTACCAGACGGTCCCCCACCATATGCAGTAGCACAGTGGTTAGCACTGTTGCTTCACAGCTCCAGGGTCCCAGGTTCGATTCCCGGCTTGGGTCACTGTCTGTGCGGAGTCTGCAGGTTCTCCCCGTGTCTGCGTGGGTTTCCTCCGGGTGCTCCGGTTTCCTCCCACAAGTCCTGAAAGACGTGTTTGTCAGGTGAATTGGACATTCTGAATTCTCCCTCTGTGTACCCGAACAGGCGCCGGAGTGTGGCGACTAGGGGCTTTTCACAGTAACTTCAGTGCAGTGTTAATGTAAGCCTACTTGTGACAATAAAGATTATTATTATAAAACAGACCCCTGCCAGAAACCACCCCATATCAGAGATGCTCCCATGAGAGAAACCCCTCATCAGAGACCCTCCGTAAGAGAAACCTCCCCCCCCCCATGAGGGAGACCCCACCCCCCCCCGGCAGTAGGGAGGGTCTCAGGTGGAGGGCTCTCTTATGGGGGGGGGGGGGATCTCTAATGGTGGGAGTGTCTGGTATCACGTGAATCCCAGCGCAGAGCACTGGAGAAGCACGCAGGCTCAGATAATCCGATGCCCAGCCCGTTAATAGGATGCAAATCTTCCCACTGGCACAGGGCTTGAACCTTAATACCTCTGCCAGCGAGGGGCCAGAGCATCGGAACGGGAGCGCTGCCCCCACCCTTCGCCGATCCCGTTCATTTTGACGACACTGGATTCTCCGCCGCATCGGAAACTGGCTCCTGGTGGTGAGTGGCGGAGATTCCAGCTCTCAAAGCTATTAGTCACAGAGGTCTACAGCACAGAGAATACCCTTCGGTCCATCGCTTCTGCGCCAGTCAAAAACCACTAACTATTCCAATCCCATTTCCCAGCGCTGGCTCCATAACCTTGTCTGCTCTGGGGTTGCAAGTGCACACCTAAATACTTCTTAATGTGAGGTAGTGAGTTCCAGACTCACACCACCCTCTGGATGAAAAGGGTTTTCCTCACATCTCCTCAAGACCTCCTGCCCCTTACCTTCAATCTCTGCTCCCTGGTCATTGATCCCTCCACCAAGGGGAAAAGTTGCTTCCTGTCTCCTCTATCTGTCCCTCATAATTTTATGCATCTCAATCACATCCCCCCTCTGTGTCCTCTGCTCCAAGGAAAACAATCCCAGTCTATCCTATCTCTCTTCATAGCTAACACTCTCCGGCCAGGCAACATCCTGGTAAATCTCCTCTACACCCTTCCCAGTGGCTATCACATCCCTCCTATAATGTGGATTCCAGAACTGCGCACAATACTCTAGCTGTGGCCTAACCAACGTTTTATACAGTTCCAGCATAACCTCCCTGCTCTTAAACTCTGTGCCTCGGCTAATAAAGGCAAGTATACCATCTGCCTTCTTAACCGCTGTATCCACCTGCTCTGCTACCTTAAGGGACGGGTGTACATGCACAGCAAGATCCCTCTGATCCTCGGTGCTTCCCAGGGTCCTGCCGTTTATCCTGTATTCCCCTTGCCTTCTTCGTCCTGCCCAAGTGCATCACCTCACGCTTATCCGGATTGAATTCCATTTGCCACTGATCAGCCCGTCTGACCAGCCCGGCTGTATCCTGCTGTAATCGAAGGTTATCCTCCTCACTATTCACCACCCCACCAATTTTAATATTATCCATGAACTTACTGATCTCCATTCAGAGTTCCTCCATTCATTTATATAAACCGCAAACAGCAAGGGCCCCAACACCGATCCCTGAGGAACCCCAACACTGATCCCTGAGGAACCCCAACACTGATCCCCGCGGGACCCCAACACTGATCCCCGCGGGACCCCAACACTGATCCCTGCGGGACCCCAACACCGATCCCTGCGGGACCCCCAACACTGACCCCTGAGGAACCCCAACAATGATCCCTGCGGGACCCCCAACACTGACCCCTGCGGGACCCCAACACTGATCCCTGTCCCCAACACTGACCCCTGCGGGACCCCAACACTGATCCCTGTGGGACCCCAACACTGATCCCTGCGGGACCCCAACACTGATCCCTGACCCCAACACTGATCCCTGTCCCCAACACTGATCCCTGTCCCCAACACTAATCCCTGTCCCCAACACTGATCCCTGCGGGACCCCAACACTGATCCCTGCGGGACCCCAACACTGATCCCTGTCCCCAACACTGATCCCTGCGGGACCCCAACACTGATCCCTGCGGGACCCCAACACTGATCCCTGTGGGACCCCAACACTGATCCCTGTCCCCAACACTGATCCCTGCGGGACCCCAACACTGATCCCTGCGGGACCCCAACACTGATCCCTGTGGGACCCCAACACTGATCCCTGCGGGACCCCAACACCGATCCCTGCGGGACCCCAACACTGATCCCTGCGGGACCCCAACACCGATCCCTGCGGGACCCCAACACTGATCCCTGTCCCCAACACTGATCCCTGCGGGACCCCAACACTGATCCCTGCGGGACCCCAACACTGATCCCTGTCCCCAACACTGATCCCTGTCCCCAACACTGATCCCTGGGGTCCCGCAGGGATCAGTGTTGGGGTCCCGCAGGGATCAGTGTTGGGGACAGGGATCAGTGTTGGGGTCCCGCAGGGATCAGTGTTGGGGACAGGGATCAGTGTTGGGGACAGGGATCAGTGTTGGGGACAGGGATCAGTGTTGGGGTCCCGCAGGGATCAGTGTTGGGGTCCCACAGAGATCGGTGTTGGGGTCCCACAGGGATCAGTGTTGGGGTCCCGCAGGGATCGGTGTTGGGGCCCTTGCTGTTTGCGGTTTATATAAATGAATGGAGGAACTCTGAATGGAGATCAGTAAGTTCTTGATTAATCCAAGTGCAGATTAATTTTGTCTCTCAGAATTGCTTCCAATAGTTTCCCCTATGACTGAGGTTAGATTCATCGGTCTGTAGTTTCCTGGGTTGTCCCTTCCTCCCCTCCTGAATAATGGTACCACATTGACTATCCTCTAGTCCCCTGGCACCTCTCCTGTAGCCAGAGAGGAATTGAAAATTATTTCCCGCTCTCCTGCTGTTTCGTCCCTTGCCTCACTCAACACCCTGGGATATATTTCATCCAGCCTGGATATATGTCTACCTTTAAGTCTTCCAGACCACTCAGAACCTCCTCTCTGTCTCTGTTAATTTCTTTAATTTTATTACATCCTTCTCCCTGATTTCTATTCCCACACTATCCCTCTCACAAGTGAACACTGACACAAAATATTAATTTAGAACCCTCCCTACATCCTCCAGCTCCACACACAAATTACCCCTGTCATCTTATTAAAATCAGCCTTCCCCCAATTTATCACAGAATAGAATCATAGAATTTATCGAAACATTTTTTTTACATTTTTCTTTTAATTTAGAGTACCTAATTCATTTCTTCCAATTAAGTGGCAATTTAGCGTGGCCAATCCACCTAACCCTGCACATCTTTGGGTTGTGGGGGGTGAGACCCACGCAGACACAGGGAGAATGTGCAAACTCCACACGGACAGTGATCCAGAACCCGGATTGAACCCGGGACCTCGGCTGCGTGAGGCAGCAGTGCTAACCATTGTGCTGCCATAGGGCGAGATTCTCTGTAAATGCGGACAATCGTGAAGGCTGCCGTGGGACAGACCGTGACCCACGGCAGCCTTCACGCCCACTTCCGGGGCCGATTCTCCCCCCCCCCCCGGGCGGGGCTAGGAACGCGGCCCTGTGCGTCACGGCGGCGCGGCCTTGACGACGGTTGTCAAGGCTGCACGCCAAGCGTCACGCCGGCTGATGCGGCCGATGACGTCAGCCGCGCATGCGCAGGTTGGACAACGTCCTTTTCCATAGGAATCTTGAATCTAACTGAGTTTTGATCACTGTCTGCAAAATACTCCCCCACTATTACCTAAAATTAAGTCCAGGACCGCTCCCTCCATTGTCGGACCTTTTACGTATTGGCTTAAAATGTTCTCCTGGATACATTTTAAGAATTACGCTCCCCCTAAACCTTTCACACTATATCTACCCCAGTTAGCGCATGTTGGGGAAGTTGAAATCCCTAACTATCACTACCCTATTACTCTTACACTTTGCTCAACTTTGCCAACATTATTTGGAAGATTTATCGTGATGTTTGCATTTTTGCTTCTGTTTCTCACACTTTCTGTTGTGACGAGTATTCGCTCCGGGTGTCCGGTGGATGCCTGGTCATCATGTCTGAGTTGAGGACAAAGAAGGTCACCCACCCGAGATATTAACTCTCCTAATCTCTCCACCGATACTGCAGACCTGATGCGTGTTTCTGACATTTTCTGGTGTTTTCTAAATTTTCTGAGCTGAGGACTTGATGCTTTCATGCAGGGCGGACAGTAGTGTCAGGCGTGATTCTCAGTGTGTGCTCGGATCGAACCTCAGGGCAGAATGGTCTGCTGCCTGTCGTTGGCCGGGCTCCTGTATTGAGTGTGGTGTTCAGGTGTCGGAGGTCGCCCTCTGCTGGGCAGTAAAGAAAGAAAAAGACACTGACCGATGTTGTCAAGATGTCCTCACATCCTCCACTGGACTCCGGAGAGTTTTCCCATCATCGCATTGTATTCACAAACATATGAATTGGGAGCAGGCAGGAGTAGGCCATTCAGCCCCTCGCACCTGGTCCGCCAACCAATAAGATCATGGTTAATCTGACTTGGCTCATTCCTCAGCTTTTCATAGTTTGACACCCATTGGATTGATAGTAATCCAGACCGTGCAGAAGGAGGCCATTCGGCCCATTGTGTCAGCACTAACCTTCCGAAAGAGCACCCTAACTAGGCCCACTCCCCTGCCCTGTCCCCGTAGCCCCAGTTAAGCTGCAGATCCCTGGACACTAAGGGGCAATTTAGCACAGCCAATCCACCTAACCTGCACTTCATTGGACTGTGGGAGGAAACCGGAGCACCCGGAGGAAACCCACGCAGACACGGGGAGAACGTGCGGACTCCCCACAGACAGTGACCCGGAATCGAACGCGGGTCCGTGGCGCTGTGAGGCAGCAGTGCTAACCACCGTGCCGCCCTCGTTAGTCTGCCATAACCCTCAATCACAGTGCCCCATATAAAAAATGTTTACCATACACGCAGCCCCTAAGCTGGAGAGGGGATTGAGAATCCCAAACAGGCAGGTATATGGCACCTGCTAATTTCGAAATGGGTTCGGAAGGGTTGCCTGAATTTAAAGCAGATTTCATTGTGACAGTGAGGCACCCTCAATTACGACGCGAGAGCGAGGTCGGTAATCAAAAGGCTTCAATCGACAGAGAACTGAACAGCATCCGAGAGAAGTGTGCTCACCACATGGAGCCTTATCCTATATACCGTTTCCTGGGGGCGTAGCCAGAGGCGGAGTCCCCCAGGGTTCCAAGCATCTTAAAGGGGCAAGGTATTAAAGGTCAGGTACCGTTTACAGCAGGTATTAATACCGTTCATCACAGACAGGCTCATAAAGTGTCAGGAACAAATAAATAAATTTTTATGGTCACAATTATATTGATGGCTTCTGTTGGTCTGGTGTTGTGACTGAGTAAGGAACAGTTACAGAATCGTAAATATGTCTGAACAACAACTGGATGAACATAAATATTTGCAGATATAGCGAAACAAACGGTAGAAATACAAGACCAGAAGGTTACTCACCCTTTGTCCAAACTTACATAGAACATAGAACAGTACAGCACAGAACAGGCCCTTCGGCCCTCGATGTTGTGCCGAGCAATGATCACCCTACTTAAACCCACGTAACCCGTATACCCGTAACCCAACAATCCCCCCCATTAACCTTACACTACGGGCAATTTATCATGGCCAATCCACCTAACCCGCACATCTTTGGACTGTGGGAGGAAACCGGAGCACCCGGAGGAAACCCACGCAGACACGGGGAGGACGTGCAGACTCCACACAGACAGTGACCCAGCCAGGAATCGAACCTGGGACCCTGGAGCTGTGAAGCATTGATGCTAACCACCATGCTACCGTGAGGCCCCTTTGCTACCGTGAGGCCCCTTAGTCGTGTGACTCTCTCTTGCATTATCATGTGAGCAGTACTGTTTCTCCACAATCCCCCCCTGCATTAACCCTCACAGTTCTGAACACTCTGAACAACTAGTTTCCAGACTCTCATTGGTGTGTTTTCCCTTCCTGGGGTAATTGGGAAGATCTGTCATGGAGATAAGTCAATAGTCGCAGGAGAGCGGGCCAGGAGGACACTGATTTCACGGCGTGAACCCTACGTAGATGACACCATGTAACGGGCACCATGTCAGAGAGCATCGGCACATTAGCGGCAAGAAAGAGCAAGCTGGTTGACGCTCTTTATTACGTGCTGAGGTGATTTGAATCGAAAGATTTGCATTTAGGTATCACCTTTCTTGATCTCAGTACTCCCCAAAGCACTTTATTGCCAATGAAGCACTCTGAAGCACAGTTGGCTTGTTGGTCTTCACAGCGAGAGGATTCGAGTACAGGAGCAGGGACGTGTTGCTGCAATTGAACAGGGCCTTGGTGAGGCCACACCTGGAGTATTGTGTGCATTTTTGGTCTCCTTTTCTGAGGAAGGATGTTCTTGCTATGGAGGGAGTGCAGCGAAGGTTTACCAGGCTGATTCCTGCGATGGTGGGACTGACGTACGAGTAGAGATTGTGTCGATTAGGATTGTATTCGCTGAAGTTCAGAAGAATGGGGAGGGGGAATCTCATAGAAATTCGAACAGGACCAGACAGGAAGGATGTTCCCGATGGTGGAAGTGTCCAGAACCAGGGGTCACAGTCTGAGGATACGGGGTGGACCATTTAGGACAGAGATGAGGAGACATTTCTTCACCCAGAGAGTGGTGAGTCTGTGGAATTTGTTATCACAGGAAGTGGTTGAGTCCAAAACATTGATTGTTTTCAAAAGCAGTTAGATATGGCACTTGGGGTAAAGGGAATCAAAGGATATGGGGGAAAGCGGGGTTAGGCTGTTGAGTTGGATGATCAGCCATGATCATAATGAATGACAGAGTAGGGTCGAAGGATCAAATGGCCTCCTCCTGCTCCTATGAAAATGAAATGAAATGAAAATCGCTTATTGCCACGAGTAGGCTTCAGTGAAGTTACTGTGAAAAGCCCCTAGTCGCCACATTCCGGCGCCTGTCCGGGGAGGCTGGTACGGGATTTTCTATGATTCTATTCTCTATGATTCTTCGAATGTGTGGTTACTGTTGCCATGTGGTGGTCAATTTACACGCAGCTACATTTCACACACAGCAAACTGTGATCATTCCTGGATAATCTGATTCTAGAGTGACCTTGACTTCCCTCCCTACAGCTCTCCACCTCCCCCAGTATTTCCTACTCAGGTTCAATGCTAAGCCTTATTTGATCATCACTTCTGTGAAGTGCTTTGTGATCTTTTACGACTTTAAATCGCCAGATACATGCAAATTGTTTCTCCATAGTTCTCCTGGATTGTTATCCTTTGTAATTGAGGGTAATCAGGTGATATGGGAGCAAGGTCTGTGATGTAATGTTTATACATGGACGCATTGTGTAACAGATTGTATATGTGAGCTGAGCTGTGTCCTGTCATTGCAATAGAATGAGCCACTCATATAACTTTGGTGAGCGCTGTTGTGTAAGTGTCTTGGGATGTTTGACAATGTTTCAGGCACTATATTATCGCAAATTGTTGCTGCTGTATTTTCAGAGTGGAGGGGGTCTGTGTGAAAACGGAGGCTCAGATTTTTGCCCTGATGGAGAGGATCTCCGTTATGGCAAAAAAGGCAAACAAGCCCCAGAAAGTTTAGGGACCGCTCCTGAACACAGCACTACCTACTTTCACGGGAGGGGGAAGCGGGAGGGTGGAACTAGAGTTAGGCCAGTGTTTGCGTTGCGCATGTGTGGTTTATGAGGGCCGTTGCCTATTTAAGCCACCAGCTTCCTCCAGGAGGAAACCCAGGAGGCTGAAACCCAGAATATGTAGATTAAGCCAGATAAGAGTGGTACAAATGTGGTGAATTGTTTCGAAAGCCACGATACTCCTTTGGAGAGGTAAGGTACCACTTTGGACAAGATCCCAGGACAACTTTGGGAGAGGTAAGGCAGTATTTGGGATTGTTTGAAGTAAACATGATTCTGCATAAAACGTGCATCCACTCATTCAAACTGTCAAAGCTGTCAAAGAACTGTCAAGCTGACAAAATTGTCAAAGAGGTATCAAAGCTGTTGAAGAATTGTCAAATCTGTCAAAGGTTTTAAGTGAGCTGGCATAGAGGGGAAAACAGTGATGAGTGGGGGCATATGTTAGCATCGGGGTATGAGGAGCAATGGGGGTTGGCTGGTGAGCATGAGTTGACATGGATGGACATGGGGAGTGAATGGAGGGATGAGATGGGGTGAGGGCTGGAGGGCAGTTTTTTTCTTTTAATCTTCCTAAATTTAATCCAACAAAGTGCCAGACCGCAGAGGTTGTAAGCCTTCCATCCGTCCCTCCCCTGCACCCAGCAACCTCTGCCCTCATTCCAGGGAGAAGTCTTACAACACCAGGTTAAAGTCCAACATGTTTGTTTCAAGCACTAGCTTTCGGAGCACTGCTCCTTCCTCAGGTGACTTCTCACTGTGCTCACCCCAGTCCAACGCCGGCATCTCCACCTCATTCCAGGGGTGATTGGCCCAATTTCTGACCCAGCTTGCTCCACTTCCCGCTTACTCCCGGAAAGTTAGGACTGCAGGAGTTTTAAAGGTTGGTTTTGCAAAGCCGTGAATCTTCCCATGTCTGTGTGACCAAGCCAGGAGTAAACATCTGGGCTAGAAGCTATTAAAAGTTTTAAAACCTGATTTGTTTTTCAAGAAAACACGGGATAAGAGATGACCATACCCCTTTAAGATTCAGACATGCATCACTAATTGTAATGCTTGTAAAGGAAGACAATACAATATCTGGAATAAATTTGCTGAGTTTGATTTCTTTGGGGCTTAAGACGCCATTTCTGGAATAATTTCAGAATTGACAGGTGCACGATCTCTTTATTTTAAAAATGCATTCGCAATGTTAATATAACACACTGTCCGCTGGGTCTTGAAGGAAAGATTGACGTTTAATTTGGCGCTCAATGTTTTGCAGCTTTGGAGAGCTTGAAACCGATTTTAAGTGTATTTGGGATCAATCCGTTGGTTTTCCGATGATTTCCAAAGTCCTGGAATGATCCTTGTGAAACAGGAACGGGGATTCGGTACAAGTTGTTAAGTCCCAATGGGCCCCCGAGGAGACCAACAGTCATCCGGTTCGGCAAAATCGCCAATAGCTTCAACTCTTACAGAAGGAAGTGGCCCATCATTTGTAATTGCCAGGATTATTCAATTATCCTCATTCTCCCACTCCTTTTCCAGTAATTTTTCATCGGGCCTACAGTGCAGAAGGAGGCCATTTGGCCCATCGAGTCTGCACCGGCCCTTGGAAAGAGCACCCTGCTTAAGCCCACGCCTCCACCCTATCTCCATGACCCAATAACCCCCTCCCAGCCCTTTTTGGGTACACAGAGGGCAATTTATCATGGCCAATCCATCTTTGGACTGTGGGAGGAATCCGGAGCACCCGGAGGAAACCCACGCAGACACGAGGAGAACGTGCAGACCCCACACAGACAGTGAGCCAAAGCGGGGATGGAACCTGGGACCCTGGTGCTGTGAAGCAACAGTGCTAACCACTGTGCTACTGCGCCATACCTATTCAGTTCCCTTCTGAAAGTTCCGACTGAATCCGTTTCCACCGCCCTTTCGGGCAACGCCTCCCAGATCACAACTTGCCGAGTTTACAAAAATAAAGCTTCATCTAACCCCGGCTCTTTTGTCAATACACCCAAACCTATGTTCAACCCTCCCTGAAAGCCCAACAAGATATCGGGCACGTCTATTCATCCCCTCTCTTCCCACACCTGGTCACGCGCCAAAGCAGTCTTTCATCTGTTTCCATAGCTGGTTAATCCCGGAACAAATCGCTAGTCTGTCTTTGGAGGCTTATAGCTTGAGAGGCCGTACTCCACATCAAGTGTGTTTGACACCGCCATCCATTGACGTGTTCGGAAGGAATTACAGGTTGACACTCAACCTGCGTGTCTATGTGATGAACGCACCAGCCTTGATCATCAAGTCCTGGGCTGAGACTCGAACCTAGAGCTCCTGGCTACCCACAGGACCTCCAGCTCTACTAAACCTCCCCATAAACCTCCCCAATGGGGCAGCACGGTAGCATGGTGGTTAGCATAAATGCTTCACAGCTCCAGGGTCCCAGGTTCGATTCCCGGCTGGGTCACTGTCTGTGCGGAGTCTGCACGTCCTCCCCGTGTGTGCGTGGGTTTCCTCCGGGTGCTCCGGTTTCCTCCCACAGTCCAAAGATGTATGGGTTAGGTGGATTGGCCATGCTAAATTGCCCTTAGTGTCCTAAAAAGTAAGGTTAAGGGGGGGGTTGTTGGGTTACGGGTATAGGGTGGATACGTGGGTTTGAGTAGGGTGATCATTGCTCGGCACAACATCGAGGGCCGAAGGGCCTGTTCTGTGCTGTACTGTTCTATGTACTCTATGTTCTATAACATTCCCCGCTTTGAGAAGAACAACTCCGACTTCTGCGATCTCTGAGCTTATTTTAATTGTTTAACCTCCCCAACCGTGTCTGTTACTATAATGAATCCAGGTATTTTTCTTTTCTTTTTAAAAACATTCTCCTGCAATGAAATTCCCTTTGGGAAAGGTAGCCCATGTGTTGCTTAAGGTGAGAATGATTTTGGCAAATTAAGATTTTGTTTCCAACGGATCTGGGGGCAATTTTTACGTTATCCTACTTTCCGCACAGCGCGTGTGCAATCTTAGACCAACGAGAAATAAAGAATTTGAATCACAGCAAGCACACACTCGAGTACAGACCGCTACCAACTTGTGACTTCAGATTGTGTTGGAGATACATTGACAGAGACTCACTGATGTATGACTGCATACTGAAAATATCCATAAGTGACATCTATCTATATACTCACATGTAGGAGGGTCATTGGAGCATGCAAATGACCCATTCTTTTCCAGTTTGCAGTACTGGTGCATAACCTGAGCTGAAAATGATTCGTATTGATCCAACTAACAAACCAGCATCACTCAGCTGTTTTTACTTCCCCACAGCTGCTGATATTGTATCTCCTGTTGTAACCTTACCTCCATCAAATCATTCTAGATCCCTAATCTG
The DNA here is from genome assembly GCF_902713615.1 of Scyliorhinus canicula. Lineage (NCBI taxonomy): Eukaryota > Metazoa > Chordata > Chondrichthyes > Carcharhiniformes > Scyliorhinidae > Scyliorhinus > Scyliorhinus canicula. The sequence goes on along the minus strand of NC_052168.1, from coordinate 3,720,004 downwards.
AACGCTAGTCTCTCATTTGTGCCTGACATGACTTTGATGAGTTAATTTTCGTACTTTTCCATTTTTCTTCCACTAATTTGTCCCTTAGTTAGTTGCCTACCCTACATTACAACACTGACTACGCTTTGGAAGTGCTTGACATTAGCTGAAAGGCACTTTGCGACCTCCCAAAAAGTTCTTTACAAATGGAAGCAACCCTTACTTTGCTTTTGTCTAAACTTTAGCAATTTTCAATAGTCCATGAGATAAAATCATACAAACCATGCTGGCCAAATCCCAACTCAAACAAGTCCCAAATGTTGTGAGATGCTTTTGAGGGATAAGAGCATGACCTCACTACAAGGGGAGTGTCATGCAATCCAGTCATGGTTTCACTTTTGCTTTTGAGCAGAGCGCAGACACACAACTCTGTTGCTGATGTCTTCAATCTTTCTACCTATATATAAATGTTTTCATGTGCCTAGTCTTAATAAGTGAACCCATAATATGTTCACCCAATCCCTTATGAGGGTATGGCGCCTTTATATCATTATAAAAATGCAAGATGGGGGTTCAGCAGTGATCAAACAGCCTGGCAGCAAGGTGACGTACAGGTAGGATATGGCAAATAGCCTTCGATCACGCTACATGGCACGAGATGACACTCAACGTTCTGCTCAGGCTACAATGGAATCGCAGCATAAGCGAGGGTTGAAACTGCCGAGTGATCACGACTCGGAGACACAATGCCAGAATGGTGCTCAAATAAAAAACTGGTAAACACACTCCTGAGGCATGTTTGCGATACATACATAACTTCGGAAAAGCATGTGACATTCATCCCATGTGCTAAAGGGGAAGGAAGATCAGAAGGATATTATTAAAATTTCCACAAAATTCCCCAATTTGGATGGGGTTGCTATCTAATTTCAGAATGTTTAAACAGTGCACAGGACTGTGGTTTCAAGATTCTGGTTAGTCTGAAAATTCACCTGCCAATTTCGAATGAAGGTCCGTACAGCTGAACATGTCAGGATTAACGGCAGAAGAGCTAAAGAGTCCCTATCAGCTGTGGACAAGATTGGAAGACCTGTCCAGGGTCAGGTTAAACTCACGTAATCGTAGACTAGAGTTCAGAGCATTCTGGCAACAGGCTGCGGAATCTACAGCCCACTTCATCAGTGGATATAGAGAAAGGGGTGGGTACTGTGCTTTTACAGATGCAGAGCCAACAGACAGAACTATTGCGCTGGTGAATGCATCCAGTCGCATGGAAACATTCCAGAAAGATCCATGAGAGAAGACCAAAACATATAACATTGAACTTACAGCTACTGAAGGATGGGAGCAAATGTGAAGCGATACAGGGTGACCAAGGTCAAAGGTCCTAAATTCTACGGCAGGAGTTCCAGTGGAACTATTGATGGGTTAGGACCAGACTACATCTGGTGTTTTTGAGTTTACCGAGGAGGGTCAAGGCCAGTCAGAAGAAAAACGTTGTTGGTCGTCCAAGGCGTGAGGTCCTGAGTCAACCTGTGATGGGGGAACCTGCCGTTACCACGGAAACGGACGAGGCCAGTACCTGAGGAGATACCTGGTACAGCAGCTTCTGTAGAAGGTTCCCCGGCAGAAGCACCCAAGCCGGTGGGGTTACGCCGCTCTACCAGAAAGCAGAGACCACAGAGAGGCAAAGGGCGCGGTTTAATGACCTCACCGCGACCGACGGGGTGTCGCAAAGAGGCCGTTGAATCTCGCAATTCGTGACGCTCGAAGCATCTCGTGGGATTCAACCGATCCTCGTTAGACGTCGGGATCTGGGTCTCCCTCGCTCATTTAAATATGCATGCGTTGCATTCTTGGAGCTCCTGGGAACCAACGGCCTCCCCAATGAGGCCTCGATTGTGGACCAGGCGTAAAGACACCAGGTGGGGGCAGAGGGGGTTCCCTGGCTATTGGAGATCCCTGGTGGGGGTGGAGGGGATTCCCTGGCTATTGGAGATCCCTGGTGGGGGCGGAGGGGGTTCCCTGGCTATTGGAGACCCCTGGTGGGGGTGGAGGGGGTTCCCTGGCTATTGGAGATCCCTGGTGGGGGCGGAGGGGGTTCCCTGGCTATTGGAGACCCCTGGTGGGGGCGGAGGGGGTTCCCTGGCTATTGGAGATCCCTGGTGGGGGCGGAGGGGGTTCCCTGGCTATTGGAGACCCCTAGTGGGGGTGGAGGGGGTTTCCTGGCTATTGGAGACCCCTGGTGGGGGTGGAGGGGGTTTCCTGGCTATTGGAGACCCCTAGTGGGGGTGGAGGGGGTTTCCTGGCTATTGGAGACCCCTGGTGGGGGTGGAGGGGGTTTCCTGGCTATTGGAGACCCCTGGTGGGGGTGGAGGGGGTTCCCTGGCTATTGAAGACCCCCTGGTGGTCGGGGACAGGGTAGGGTGACACCCTGGTATCCCTTCCGGCACTCGGGTATTTTGGCACTGCCAGCCTGGCGCAGGGTGCCAGAGCAGCACTGCCAGGATGCCTGGGAATAAGGGTGGCACTGCCAAGGGGGGACTAAGGGATTCCATGCCCATAAAGGGGGATGATGGGAGGGATGAAGGGTGGTGGTGGGGGGGGGGGGGTGAAGGGTGGGTATGAAGGGACCTTATAAGGTTTAGGGGCATGGGGATGCCTGAAAAGGGGGGCCCCTCAGCGACCCCTTAGCATGATGCCCTCGCTTGGGGGAGGGTAATGCCCATGTGTGTTGGGGTTCACATTACCCCCTGGGTTTAGCTACCCCCAAGCTCAGTTAGAGATCCCTTTCAAAATGGCAGCTGAACTCTGAGGAGCCGATCTCCTCGGCGGGTTCAGCTCCCCACTGCGGAAAAAATTCCCAAGTGTGGGCTAGACTGGGGAGAAAGTCAGAAACCCCCCCTTAGCCCCCCCCCCCCAAGAAATGGGTGAAAATCGATCTGGATCTCACCCAGAAAGCGGACGCGACCCTGCCAAATTCACCCAAAATGACACTTAGAATTTATTTGATTAAATTGTGGCCTAAACCTATGATGGAGCGGCTGAATGGGTTCGATGTTAAGTTTATCGGGAGCTGTTTAGTTTAACCGTTATTACGGTACAATAGTACAAAGTCTTACAACACCAGGTTAAAGTCCAACAGGTTTGTTTCGACCCACTAGCTTTCGGAGCGCAGCTCCTTCCTCAGGTGAAGAACCACTCATCAGCACTCACCTGAGGAAGGAGCAGTGCTTCGAAAGCTAGTGATTCGAAGCAAACCTGTTGGTCTTTAACCTGGTGTTGTAAGACTTCTTACTGCGCTCACCCCAGTCCAACGCCGGCATCTCTACATCATTGTACAAAGGACTTAGAGGGGGGAAGGATGTGGCGGCTGAGCCTTCAAAGGGGCGATCGGCCGACAGGGTCACATGACCAAGGAAAACCAATCAGGGGACCAGGGTGTGGGGGGGGGGGGGGTCACCGTCGGTCACAAAGCTGCAAGACTCTGTCAGAGAGCATGTTGTAAATAAGTGTTAGTTGTTCCTTACCCAGTTGACGAGCCAAAGTCATTGCAATCTCCTGCCCCAAATCCTTGACTCTGTGTCAAATGGTGTTTGCTAAACGCCCCAGAGAATCGGCTTGGAATATTTTGTTACGGCCAAGGAGCAATATAAATGCAAATTTCCGCTGTGGAACTGCTTTCTGCTTCTGGCACGTTTACGACTGTAAATTAGCCGTATTCCACTGCGCATATTCTGACAGCAGGTATTTTTTTGAACCGTGCTCGCTCCTGCCGAAGGACTCTACATAAACAGAGGCTGGCAGTGCAACTACACCATGGAAAACTTGTTCATTCCCATCATGTTCCTCCCTTGTTCTCGGTAATGAAAGAAACCTAGTCAAATTATGTGAAATCAATAGGCTAGCCTGGGCTCATATTTTCCAATTCACCAGCGTGAAATGACTGTCTTCTGTTTATTTCAGAGCACATTTTGTTGTAAAAGGTGGTGAGTGAAACAAATGATTAATTTTGTAAGTTTGCCCTTAAGTAAGTGGCAATCAAAGCAGTCAGCTGATTAAATCTACGCTTCCTGTTTCAATCTCCAACTCTGCTGTTTTAATGGTGTGAGTTTTTTTGGCCAAGTCATAAACTCCACAAACTCAGAAACATGTCCCACAGGAGTGTCTCTTTGGACCTGCAGAGGGATGACCGACCTTCCTTGTCCGTGCTCTCGCGATTTGGGATCATTTATAATATTCATTACAAAACGAATGTGAGAACTTGTCAAAATGTTCACAATCAATATTGTGAGCAGTTTTGGGCCCCATGTCTAAGGAAGGGTTTGCTGGCCTTGGAAAGGGTCCAGAGGAGGTTCACAAGAATGATCCCTGGAATTAAGAACTTATTGTCTGAGGAACATTTGAGGACTCTGGGTCTGTACTCGTTGGAGTTTAGAAGGATGAGGGGGGGATCTTATTGAAACTTACGGAATACTGCGAGGCCTGGATAGAGTGGACATGGAGAGGATGTTTCCAATTGTAGGAGAAACTAGAACCAGAGGACACAATCTCAGACTAAAGGGACGATCCTTTAAAACAGAGATGAGGAGGAATTTCTTCAGCCAGAGGGTAGTGAATCTGTGGAACTCTTTGCCGCAGAAGACTGTGGAGGCCAATTCAATGAGTGTCTTTAAGACAGAGACAGATAGGTTCTTGATTAATAAGGGGATCAGGGGTTATGGGGAGAAGGCAGGAGAATGGAGATGAGAAAATATCAGCCATGATTGAATGGCGGAGCAGACTCGATGGGCCGAGTGGCCTAATTCTGCTCCTAAGTCTTATGGTCTTATGATCTTATGGAAGAACATCAAGTAGCTAGAGCTGGGTGGGACTGGATTGAGATCAGTTCACACAATCTGCTCGGTGGAGAGTTAGTAGGAGTAATAATAATAATAAAAATCTTTATTGTCTCAAGTAGGCTTACAGTAACACTGCAATGAAGTTACTGTGAAAAACTCTTAGTCGCCACACTCCTACGTGTGACTCCAGACCCACAGCAATGTGGCTGACACTTAACTGACCCCCCCCCCCCCCCCCCACCTCTGAAATGGTCTTGCAAAGCATTTGGTTCAAGGGCAATTAGGGACAGTTCAATGGAGATTCAAGGCAGGGAAACTTCCTCTTACCTCACGCCTGCCCCCCCCCCTCCTCCCCCCCCCCCACCCCCAGCGCTGTGCTTCTAAACCTGCTGCTTTTTGAAGTGTCAGAATCACCCTACAGAGCCCACAACACTTGAAAAGTTTTGAACAACCCCTGTTCCTTTGAAACAGGAAACACTCATTCAATTTCACAAGAGTTCCTGCCACTAGCCTTTGTTTGACTGCTTAGTGGTTCAAACACAGCTGCCAGATTTATTGATTTATCTTTCCCTTCCCGCTGAAATGCATTCATTTGTGGAGGAGGGGCTGGTTTAGCACACTGGGCTAAATCGCTGGCTTTTAAAGCAGACCAAGGCTGGCCAGCAGCACGGTCCAATTCCTGTACCAGCCTCCCCGAACAGGCGGTGGAATGTGGCGACTAGGGGCTTTTCACAGTAACTTCATTGAAGCCTACTCGTGGCAATAAGCGATTTTCATTTTTCATCTGAAGTAACCTTCATTGATCCCAACTGCAATGTTTATAAACGTTCTTGTTCTGATTGGCAGCTGCTGGCCACTTCAACAACGCTAAGTCCTTTCTGCCTTTAGCGGTGGGAACGGAGAATCCCGGCCACAATTGGATTCTCGTTCCCACTCCTGCAGCGAGTATTTCCATGATTATTGATAGCGGTCATAGGGAAGAATGAATTGAAGTGTTCAAGATGATCAAAAGATTTGATACAGGGATAAGTTGGGCTGGATTCTCCACAAATGGGGCTCTGGCCCCAAGCCACCAAAAACATTGGTGTTTCACTCCAGACTTTCCTAAACAAAAAGACCAATTCACCTACCTGCAGGGGGCTGGCAGGGGCCCGGGGGGCTTCACGTAGCTTTGGCTACGGATGCGAGCCCCCGCACTTCTGGTTCCGAGTCCGCACATGCGCACGGCGGTGGGCTCCAGCGGCCACGCCGAACACGATGGCGGACACAGCCGGCAAACCTGGAACAACAAACAAGGTCCCACCGATCTGCCCCGTGCCCGGCCGATCGCCGTCCCGGCCGCCCATGAGGCCCCCTCCCCGGTGCTCGATCCCCCCACCAGGACGGCCGCCGGCTGAGTCCGCAGCCGCCACGCAAGAGTCCCGACTGGCCAGACGTGGTTAGCACCAGGTCGTCGGGAATTCGGCCGGACCGGAGTATCGCTGGGTGGGATTCTGGCAATGGCCCCCCAGCCGCGTCGCGTAATCCGCGCCGGGCCCGATTCGGGCGTAAATGTCGATTCCCCACCCCCGCGCCAAACGCAATTTTGGTGCGGGGCTGCGGAGAATCCAGCCCATTATTTCCTCTGGAGGAGTGTCCATGATTACGTCAGACAATTCCTAACAAATAGCGGGGAGTGAATTTCCGGAACTCTGTCCGTCAAAACGATGTCGGGGCTGGGGACTGATTGAAAATTTCTAAACTCAGATCGGGAGGTTTTTGTTGGACAAATGCGGCACAGGTCGGGTTCGTGTAGCGTCGGGCAAGGGGTTTGATTACAAGATGCTGCCGAAATTGGAGAGGATGGTGAACTCCACAAAATCCCGCAAAACCCTCCAATGACGTTGTTGCAAAATGCGTGACATTACACCAGCCAATGGTGTTACTCTAAAACGTAACACGTGACATTACACCAGCCAATGGTGTTACTCTGATATGTAGCACGTGACATTACACCAGCCAATGGTGTTACTCTGATACGTAACATGGCTTGAATACATGGCTTAGAAAGGATGGACGCAAAGAAACTGTTTCCGTTAGGCGAGGAGTCGAGGACCCGTGGGCACAGCCTTAGAATTAGAGGGGGTAAATTCAAAACAGAAATGCGGAGACATTTCTTCAGCCAGAGAGTGGTGGGCCTGTGGAATTCATTGCCGCAGAGTGCAGTGGAGGCCGGGACGCTAAATGGCTTCAAGGCAGAGATAGATAAATTCTTGATGTCGCGAGGAATTAAGGGCTATGGGGAGAATGCTGGGAGGTGGAGTTGAAATGCCCATCAGCCATGATTGAATGGCGGAGTGGACTCGATGGGCCGAATGGCCTTACTTCCACTCCTATGTCTTATGGTCTTATGGTAACACGTGACATTACACCAGCCAATGGTGTTACTCTGATATGTAACACGTGACATTACACCAGCCAATGGTGTTACTCGGATACGTAACAGAAACAAAGAACAAATTTGGGGGGGGGGGGGGGGGGAAGAGATGCAAAATCACTCATTTCCCCAAATGCCGTGACCTTCAGGGCTACGGATAAAATGCTGGAAAATGGGATTAGTCTGGGGGTTGGGGTTGCGGGGGTGGGGGGGATGTCTCGTTTACTGGCCGGCGCCGTCACGATGGGCCAAGTGGGCTCTTTCTGTGCTGTAAACCTTTCATGATCCTTTGATTCTATTCTTACGATTAAGACGGAAAGGAGGAACAGGGGACGGAGGAAGAGAGAAAAAAATATTTGACAAAGAAAACCTTAAGCCTGGGAAACTCAAATCTGAAGATGTCACTGAGGATGAGGAAGGAATGTGAAGGTGGAATATGTTAAACGGAAGATGCGAATGAGCTGCTGACTCGCTGAGCAAGTTCAGACAAGCTCCCTGTGCTAATGTGTGTGCCTAACGGCACGCTGCCTCTGTCATTTCCATCTCAGGGCACAAAGTTCCCTTTGCAATCTCCGCCAGATGATTTACTACGCTTCCAGTAATTCAGACAGATGATTGCTTCCGAAAATCTTTATTAATTTCTGATTAAAAACCGCCGCATGTGACTCCGTTCCTGCCTTCCTTATAACCATCAGAAAAGACTGAACATGCCAGGCTCCTTCTGCTAGAAAGGTAACGAGGAGCCTGATAGAAGAGGTCTTTAAAATGGAGAAGGAGTTTGACAGGATCAATGCCATGAGGATCTTTCGCCAGTCCCCATAAATGTGCGATAGTAACTGTAAAAACAGTTCATTCCTGTCCGGCGCAAAAGTAGAACAGGAAAGGCGGCCAAACCATGACGAGGATAGCAAATGTTGTCCCCTTGTTCAAGAAGGGGAGTAGAGATAACCCCGGTAACTATAGACCAGTGAGCTTTACTTCTGTTGTGGGAAAAGTCTTGGAAAGGTTTATAAGAGATAGGATGTATAATCATCTGGAAAGGAATAATTTGATTAGAGATAGTCAACATGGTTTTGTGAAGGGTAGGTCGTGCCTCACAAACCTTATTGAATTCTTCGAGAAGGTGACCAAACAGGTGGATGAGGGTAAAGCAGTTGATGTGGTGTACATGGATTTCAGTAAAGCGTTTGATAAGGTTCCCCACGGTAGGCTATTGCAGAAAATACAGAGGCATGGGATTCAGGGTGATTTAGCAGTTTGATCAGAAATTGGATAGCTGATCAAGGGTGATGGTTGATGGGAAATGTTCAGACTGGTGTCCAGTTAGTGGTGTACCACAAGGATCTGTTTTGGGGCCGCTGCTGTTTGACATTTTTATAAATGACCTGGAGGAGGGCGTAGAAGGATGGGTGAGTAAATTTGCAGATGACACTAAAGTCGGTGGAGTTGTGGACAGTGCAGAAGGATGTTACAAGTTACAGAGGGACATAGATAAACTGCAGAGCTGGGCTGACAGGTGGCAAATGGAGTTCAATGCAGAAAAGTGTGAGGTGATTCATTTTGGAACGAATAACAGGAAGACAGAGTACTGGGCTAATGGTAAGATTCTTGGTAGTGTGGATGAGCAGAGAGATCTCGGTGTCCATGTCCATAGATCCCTGAAAGTTGCCACCCAGGTTGAGAGGGTTGTTAAGAAGGTGTACGGTGTGTTAGCTTTTATTGGTAGAGGAATTGAGTTTCGGAGCCATGAGGTCATGTTGCAGTTGTACAAAACTTTGGTGCGGCCGCATTTGGAGTATTGCGTGCAGTTCTGGTCGCCGCATTATAGGAAGGATGTGGAAGCATTGGAAAGGGTACAGAGGAGATTTAAAAGAATGTTGCCTGGTATGGAGGGAAGATCTTACGAGGAAAGGCTGAAGGACTTGAGGCTGTTTTCGTTAGAGAGAAGAAGATTAAGAGGTGACTTAATTGAGGCATACAAGATGATCAGAGGATTAGATAGGGTGGACATTGAGAGCCTTTTTCCTCGGATGGTGATGTCCAGCACGAGGGGACATAGCTTTAAATTGACAAGAGATAGATATAGGACAGATGTCAGAGGTAGATTCTTTACTCAGAGAGTAGTAAGGGCGTGGAATGCCCTGCCTGCAACAGTAGTGGACTCGCCAACACTAAAGGCATTCAAATGGTCATTGGATAGACATATGGATGATAAGGGAATAGTGTAGATGGGCTTTAGAGGGGTTTCACAGGTCGGCGCAACATCGAGGGCCGAAGGGCCTGTACTGCGCTGTAATGTTCTATGTTCTATGTTCTATGTACAAGGGAAATTGGATCCAAGGAAGAGGCATACAAATTGGCTAGGATTAGCAACAGATCCGGGGATTGGGAGCAGTCCCTTTAGTCTGAGATTGTGTCCTCTGGTTCTAGTTTTTCCTACAAGTGGAAACATCCTCTCCACGTCCACTCTATCCAAGTCTTTCAGTGTCCTGCAAGTTTTAATAAGATCCCCCCTCATCCTTCTAAACTCCATCGAGTACAGACCCAGAGTCCTCCACCGTTCCTCACATGACAAGCTCTTCATTCCAGGGATCATTCTTGTGAATCTCCTCTGGACCCTTCCCAAGGCCCAGCATATCCTTCCTTAGATACAGGGTTCAAAACGGCTCACGATATTCCAAATGGGGTCTGACCAGAGCCGTATACAGCCTCAGAAGTACATCCCTGCTCTTGTATTGTAGACCTCTTGACAGGAATGCTTACAGTGATATGTATATATAGAGACATGTAATGGGTTAATGATTACATCTTAGTGTAACACAACCACTAGAGGGCAACACTAGATTCCACTATAAATATGAGAACTCAAAGGATCTTGGGTCTCTTCGAACCAGGAGTGATTAGACAGCAGAGTGTTAGAGAGATAGATCACAGTATAGTTAGCACATGTAGTTTAAATTAGTTGCTACTTTATTCTAGATTACTTGATTACTACTTCGAGTTCTGTATAGTGTGCAAACTCAATATTAATCAACTCGTTATTCATTAAATCTGTTTTGCTTTAAGCTGAAGATTGGTGGTTTCTTAAGAATCACACCATCCGATCATTCTGGATATATAAAGCAAAGAGTAACAATATATTACCAAAGAGTAATATAACAATGCTAACATTGCATTTGCCTTCTTAACTGCCTACTGAACCTGAACATTAACCTTAAGGAAATCCTGAACTGGGACTCCTTATTCTTTCAGATTTCCAAAGCCTTTTCCCATTTAGAAGTTGTTTCATGCCTCTATTCTTCCGACCAAAGTGCATAACCTCACAATTTCCCACATTGTATTCCATCTGCCAGTTCTTTGCCCACTCTCCTAGCCTGTCTAAGTCCCTCATGCACAAGGACACCCAGGTCCCTCTGCATCTCAGAGCCCTGCAATCTCTCACCATTTCAATAACATGCTTCTTTCTTATCCTTCCTGCCAAAAATGGACAATTTCACATTTTCCCACATACATACTCCATTTGCAAGATCTTGGTTCACTCATTTAACCCTTTCCCATTCACGTAACCATTTAGCTACCCTGATGGCCCGTGGTAGGTGTCTGGAATTTGCTGCTAGGATCGGTGTTTGAGCCCGAAAATCCTCAACTCATTTAAAAGGCACCGGGAACTGCAGCTGAAGTCCCGGAACCAGCAAGGCTGTGGGCCGGGTGCTGGGAGGTGGGATTAGAATGGGCGGCGAGTTAATTTCTTCAGCTGGTGCTAGATACAAGGGGTTGAATGGCCTCTTTCTGTGCCTCGAATAAATAGGGGTAGATGGAGCATAAACACAAGCACAGACATGATGGCCTTTGTTCTGTGCCATTAAATTCGAAGTGGTTTCATGTAATATTTGAGCCACTTGTGGTTGAGTTACGCAAAGGGAGTTCGTTACCTGTTACAAGGTTTGTTCTCAATATTATGTCAGGGACCTTGAGCTTCTGGCTATGAAACTCTGATTCATTTTAAAATTAGTGACAGCAATTTGGAGTAAAATAGTTCAACGCCATTCTGTTTTCTAAACACCATTATCTGTCTGCTTACTGACAATTAAATTATTGATGTCCTGGAGCCCTTTCTACATCTACTTTCAAAGAAGGGCAGAGAAGGGAGAGCTTAACCACATAAATACATCAAACAAAACTCTGGGGAGCTTGGCAGAATGCCATTTTAACACTGTGCAGGTTTATCTGACAGGCTCGGTACATCTCTCTCCCAATAACTGTGCAGTTTCCAGACTGAACGCATTGATATTTTGGAATATTAACAAGTTTCTGCAGTAGCAGAGATCAGAGTCTGTTCCCCAGCAGTTTGGTGCTGTATTGGTGACATTTGATGCCTTAATAAGCCAGGCTCAGTGAGACTTTTTCCATTATTGTCTTATCATTTTTGCTCCATAGATATTTAATGGGTATGTACCTTTAAGTCAAGAAGAGGAAGTGAAGAACTCAAAAATTGCAAAATAGTAATAATAACAATGATCTTTATTGTCACAAGTAGGCAGCACGGTAGCATTGTGGTTAGCACAATCGCTTCACAGCTCCAGGGTCCCAGGTTCGATTCCGGCTTGGGTCACTGTCTGTGTGGAGTCTGCACATCCTCCCCGTGTGTGCGTGGGTTTCCTCCGGGTGCTCCGGTTTCCTCCCACAGTCCAAAGATGTGCAGGTTAGGTGGATTGGCTCTGGATAAATTGCCCTTAGAGTCCAAAATTGCCCTTAGTGTTGGGTGGGGTTACTGGGTTATGGGGATAGGGTGGAGGTGTTGACCTTGGGTAGGGTGCTCTTTCCAAGAGCCGGTGCAGACTCGATGGGCTGAATGGCCTCCTTCTGCACTGTAAATTCTATGTATGTATTACCGCTGCAATGAAGTTACTGTGAAAGCCACTAGTCGCCACATTCCGGCGCCTGTTCTGGTACACAGAAGGAGAATTCAGAATGGTCCAATTCACCTAACAAGCACGTCTTTCGGGACTTGTGGGAGGAAACCGGAGCACCCGGAGGAAACCCACGCAGACACGGGGAGAACGTGCAGACTCCGCACAGACAGTGACCCGAGCCGGGAATCATACCTGGAACACCGGTCTCTGGCGCTGTGAAGCAACAGTGCTAACCACTGTGCTACCGTGCCGCTGTGCTTTTGGAGATTTAGATTTTGAACAGAAGAACTCAGACTTTGTGGCACCCTAGAGATTTGAGGGAATCAACAAATTTAACAATCATAACCGTTGATATTTTCACCCAAGTCATTAATATAAATTGTAACTAGCTGAGGCTCCATCACTGATCCCTGTGGAACTCCACCCGTCACATCCTGCCAACCTGAATAGGACCCGTTTATGCCAACTCCAGTTCACCGAACCTGAGAGTTTTTCGGTATGGAAGGAGACCGTTCGGCCCATCGAGTCTGGGCCAGTTCTTTGAAAGGGCTATCCAGTTAGTTCCAATCGTCCCACTCCCCGCCGAGTCAACTTGTCAGGAGAGACTGAGTGCTGGCGGGTGCTGTTAGAATGCTGCGATTCCAGAGACAGCCTCAGGTTAAGGATCGTTGCGGCTGATGTTTATCCAGCTCACTCACTCAGTGAGTACCGCCAGCTCCCAGCAATCACACAGGAAAAGAAAATCGGACAAAGTTTGGCATCTGTGCTGCGGATTGTTTATTTTCCGGTTTGAGGAGCATCCCCCCCGTTCCCCCCCTCAACCCCCCTCCCCTCAGCAAGGAGCAATCACATCCCAACATGCCCTTTTTTCAGAGAGAACGCAATCAATTTCGATCACCGTTCCTCATAATCTAAGGTCTCCGTCCTCCCATTTATCTGGTTACGCTCCCCTTTATCGTTTCAATCATTGGAACATCCTTTCTGCACCAGGACTATGCAGAGGTCGCGCCAATGATTGTCCTATAAAAGTGACAGAATAACCTCACTATTTCAGTTCAATATTGACCTTTCAGTAAATCCCCAAATCTGATTTGCTTTGCTCGTCTCCTCCCGGCGTCACTGAGATGTAATTTAGTGTCAATCATCTGTCTGTTATTTCCCAACCCACATTAATTTCTTCCAGTTTTGTTATTTTGAATTATTCACAAAGATTGCGTGTGGTTGTTTTCATATTGTTTCAGTTTTACTGCTACGCCACTCCGAGGGAAATCGGCATGTCCACATTAACCATTACCAACTTTTACAGATGCACTATAGAAAGCATCCTATCTGGCTGCATCACAGCCTGGTATGGCAACTGCTCGGCACAAGACCGCAAGAGACTTCAGAGAGTCGTGAACACCGCCCAGTCCATCACACAAACCCGCCTCCCATCCGTTGACTCCATCTACACCTCCCGTCGCCTGGGGAAAGCGGGCAGCATAATCAAAGACCCCTCCCACCCGGCTTACTCACTCTTCCAACTTCTTCCATCGGGCAGGGGATACAGAAGTCTGAGAACACACACAATCAGGCTCAAAAACAGCTTCTTCCCCGCTGTTACTAGACTCCGAAACGACCCTCTTATGGACTGACCTGATTAACACTACACCCCTGTATGCTTCACCCGATGCCGGTGTTATGTAGTTACATTGTGTACCTTGTGTTGCCCTATTATGTATTTTCTTTTTATTTTCTTTTATTTTCATGTACTTAATGATCTGTTGAGCTGCTCGCAGAAAAATACTTTTCACTGTACCTTGGTACGCCTGACAATAAACCAATCCAATTCCAAATGCATTTGTTGAAATAATCCAGTGGCAGAGTGCGTACTTTTGGTGTGTTGTAAACCTCAGAGCGATGCAGAGATGATCCACCAGCTTTGATGTGTTCAGGGGTTCTATTCAATTCTTTAAAATGTCAGCTCTCTCATGCTTACAAGTAGGGGCTGTTTAGCACAGGGCTAAATCGCTGGCTTTGAAAGCAGACCAAGCGGGCCAGCAGCACGGTTCGATCCCCGTACCAGCCTCCCCGAACAGGTGCCGGAATGTGGCGACTAGGGTCTTTTCACAGTAACTTCATTTGAAGCCTACTCGTGACAATAAGCGATTTTCACTTTCACTACAGCCGTTTGCTTCGGTTTAGTTCCTTTGCCAAGTGGCCATGCCCCACCTTAACTAATCATACACAGTGAGCCATCAACAGTTGGCAGGCAAACATATTCAAACACTGAACAATTCAGCACTAGGGCCTGGGTTTTTCGACACTGAGGCAGATAGCGGGTGTCTGAAAAATTCCCGACACAGCCCACTTGCAAAGGAAGGAAGTTCCTACAAGGATGGTAACTTAATTGCCAGGGGGTGGGTGTGGGCAGCAGGCAGACCAGTGGACCCGGGTAAGAGGAGCCACAGGGTTTGCTGGCTGAGGAGGTGGGCTGTTAAACAGGCCCACCCCAGTGCTGCGGAATTTCACCCCAGTTAAAATAAAACAGAAAGGTCCTCATCCCACACTCCCCATGCCTCATCAATGCCGACTCGTTACTCCCACCCACACCCTATGGCCCCTCACGCCCCCAAGACAAGCTATGCTCCTCCACCCACGCTCCAGCCCACCATGCTCCCTCCGCAAAGCTGTGGCATTCCACCCACCCCTCATGGCCCCTCTTTCCCGTAATACCAAGCTCTGGCACATCCATACCCATTAACTCACGATACATGCGTAAATCAACATTATGAATAAACGGCAGAGATCAGAGAGCCGAAGCTGTCAACCAAACAATGTTTTCGCTGGGGATCAGGTGTTTCAACAGTGTAATGGATATCTGAGCTCTCAGCCTAGCATACAGAGTGTTACATATTCTGCAAAATTAGCTCAGATCATTGACCCCTTGAAATTATGGTTTTTGAAGATCCTTTTGATGTGATGTAAAGCCTCCAGGATCCTGCAGGGTTAAGCGAGCACATGGATGGAGCACTCGCAACAATAATATCACCACTACTGCAATTATAGCGACAGCACCTAACTCTTCAATTCACAAATATAGGGCTCACAAGTCCTGTTGCCGTGGTTACAAGAGGGTGGGTCACCTCCATGCCTTCCTTTCAATTTTATTTTGCTGTTATCTTTTTTTGGAGAACGAATCAACATCAGCTGTCTGTTGCCACTAGCAATATTACAGAATCGGTTTATCGGGCAAACAAAGACAAATTGCTTTCATAAATATTTTTGCATAATGAGATTGTTTCATTCTTGTTCTCTGTACAAAAAAATAAACTTCAATTCTCCAAACTTCTGAGAACTAGGGGCACGGTCTTGTGTGCCAGTGTCTCCCTCGTAACTCTGCGACAAGAATTAGGATACGAGGAGTGAGAAGATAAGCCTGACTCGTAATTGGTGGAATGTCGGTGGATAAGGAGTGGTTTGATTGAGGATTTTAAGATTCTGAAAGGAATCAATAGGGTGGATAAAGAGAAATGGCGCTCACTGGCAGGGGTGGGGGGTATCTTAGCCCGGGGTACTAACCTTAAAATCAGAGTTAGACCTTTCAAAGTTAGGAAGCCAGCTTAAGGTTATGCCCCCTGGGTTCTCCTACCTTGAAAATTAATTTCCCCTCAACCATTTCAAAGGGGTGTGTAAAGATCTTACGATTTGTTGACTGATTATACATTTAAATGGGGAGAAACTGGTCCATAGAATCCCGACAGTGGAGAAGGAGGCCATTTGGCCCATTGACTCTGCACAGGGTCTCTGAAAGGGCACTCTACACAGGGCCACTCCACTGCCCTATCCCCGTAACCCTACCAAATCTGGACATCTTTGGACACTAAGGGGCAATTTATCATGGCCGATCCACCCAACCCACACATCTTTGGGCTATGGGAGGAAACCGGAGCACCCGGAGGAAATCCACGCAGACATGCCTGTTTCACTAATGCTCTTGGACAATGGAAATCTGCCACCCTTCTCTGGTCTGGCCTCCACGTGACTCCACACCTACAGCAACGTGGTTGACTCCTAAATTCCCTCTTATGGGGTGTGGCAAGTCACTTGGGTCAAGGATGATTAGGGATGGGTAACAAATGCTGGCCCAGCCAGCGATCCCAGAAAAGAATGTCTCCTGAAATTGGTGTTGCCTCCAGAGGGTGACGCAACTTGACCAGAGGCTTTTCAATTGGCCATTCAGAGTCACTCTTCGATGGGATTAGAAGTCAGATGGAAGGGGCGTCAGAGTGCAGACAAAGCACTCTTGTGGCCAGCCAGGATTACTGCCCACACCTGGGGCGGAATTCTCCGACCCCCGCAGGGTCTGGGAATCGCCCGTGGACGGCGTAAATCCCGCCCCCGCCTTGGCCGGAATTCTCCGCCACCCGGGAATCAGCGGGAGCGGGAATCACGCCCCGCTGATCGGTGTGCCCCCCCCCCCCCCCCCCCCCCCCGCGGCGATTCTCCGGCCGAAGTCTCGCCACTGACTGGCCTCACCCGCCGGCGGGAATTGTAGCACCTCTGCTGCCGGCGGGATTTGTGGCGCAAGCTGGCCCCCGGGGTCCTGGGGGGGGGGGGCGCGGGGCGATCAGACCCCGGGGGGTGCCCCCACGGTGGCCTGGCCCGCGATCGGGGACCACCGATCGGCGGGCGAGTCTGTGCCGTGGGGCACTCTTTTCCTTCTGCGGCCGCCACGGCCTTCAGCATGGTGGAGGCGGAAGAGACCCCCCTACTGCGCAGGTGCCGGTGGTGACATCAGCGGCCGCTGATGCACCGGTACATGCACGGACCGGCGAAGGCCGTTGCCGCCGGTTTTGGCGCCAGTCAGCGGGGCGGAAACCACTCCAGCGCGGGCCTAGCCCCTAAAGGTGCGGAGAATTCCGCACCTTTGGGGAGGACCGACGCCGGAGAGGTTGGCGCCCCTCCGCTATGCCGGGACCACCCTCCCCGGCGGATAGGGGAGAATCCCGGCCCTGGTTGCCCAGAGGAGAGGCTGGTGGACCTTCCAGAACATCTGAAGCCCCGACAGTGCACTCAAACTGCTGAGCACGGGAGGGCTGGTGACCCGTTAACGGATTGGGAAAAGCAGAACTCGGAAGAACATGATCTTTGCCTAATTCTCCGCTGAAGAACATTTCCGGGGTACCACAGGGTGGAAAGAAGGGAATTAGGGAAAGGGATGTCAATGCTGAAATAAGGGAATAGGAAATAGTAAAGATTGTGCAAATCATATTGAAAACATCTGGGGCGGGATTCCGGTGCGCCTCCCCACCTCCGCCGACAGCGGGATTCTCCGGTCCCGCCGACAGCGGGATTCTCCGGTCCCGCCGACAGCGGGATTCTCCGGTCCCGTCGACAGCGGGATTCTCCGGTCCCGCCGACAGCGGGATTCTCCGGTCCCGCAGCCAGCCAATGGGGAACCCATTGAGGCCACCCCATGCTGTCAGGAAGCTCGCGGTGTGGTAACACTGCCAGGGGACCGGAGGACTCCGCCGACGGGGAATTCCACTCCTTGACATTAAAATTCTCACTTTTGTTTCCAAATCCCTCCACGTCTTCACTGCTCCCTACGACTGTCACTTCCTCCAGCCCCCAACTTCCAGAAATAACCGCACTCCTCTAGTTCTGCATTCTTGTGCATTCCAAATTACAATTTCTGCACCATTGGTGGCCTTGCCTTCGCTATCAACATCCTGGGGGGTTACCATTGATCAGAAACTGAACTGGACACAGCCATATAAATATTGGGACTACCAGGGCAGGTCAGAGGCTGGGAATCCTGTGGTGAGTAACTCACCTCTTCATTCCCCAAAGCCTGTCCACCATCTGTAAGGCACAAGCAGGAGTGTGCTGGAATACTCTCCACTTGCCTGGATGAGCGCAGCTCCAACAACACTCAAGAGGCTTAACACCATCCAGGACAAATCAGCCCTGCTTGATTGGCACCCCATCCACAAACATTCACTCCCTCCACCACCGACGCACAATGGCAGCCGTGTGTACCCTCTACAAGATGCACTGCAGTCATTCACCAAGGCTCCTTAGACAGCACCTTCCAAACCCACGACCTCTAACATCTGGAAGGACAAGGGCATTAGACACATGGGAACCCCACCACCTGGAGGTTGCCCTCCAAGTCACTCACCATCCTGATTTGGAACTATATCGGCCGTTCCTTCACTGTCGCTGGGTCAAATTCCTGAAACTCCCTCCCTAACAGCGCTGTTGACGTGCCGACACCACAGGGACTGCAGAGGTTCAAGAAGGCAGCTCACCACCACCTTCTCAAGGGACATTTAGGGATGGGCAATAAATGCTGGCCGAGACAGCGCAGCCCACAACCCATAAATGAATAAACAATAATTGCCTCAGTACCAAGTTCTGGGATTCTCCCCCCCCCCCACCCCCCCCCCCCCCCCCACCCCCCCCCCCACCCCCCCCCCCCCCCCCCACCCCCACCATCCCACCCCATACCTCTTTGTATCTCTGTCTTGCTTTCCTCCTCGAAGATACCCCTTTAAGCCTCCCCTTTTGGCCAAGCTCATAGTCATCGGCTCTAATATCTCCTGATGTGGTTTGGTGACGTATTTTGTTTGACAATGTTCCAGCGATGGACCTTGGGAAGTTTCCTCATGTTAAAGGTGCTCTGTGAACATGAGTGAGTTGTTGCTGACAGTATGATCGACCGTTCAGTAACTTGGCTGCACAGCAAGTAAAATAGTGTTCCTCATTCTGAATTGCTGGATTTTTGTGACAGTTGATAATTGTCATTCTTGTTCCAGTCCTGTGCATCAGTTAATGGGCCAATAGGTGAGTTGACGCAGATATGAAGAGGCAGAAATCCCTGCGTTTGGAAAGCAGGAGATTGAAGGGTTGCTCAGATCTGTTAGCAATAGTGTGGCATGGTGGCACAGCGGTTAGCACTTCTGCCTCACGGCGCCGAGGACCCGGGTTCAATCCCGGTCCCGGGTCACCATCGTTCTGGAGTTTGCACACTCTCCACATGTCTGCATGGGTCTCACCCCCACAACCCAAAAAGATGTGCAGGGTAGGTGGATTGGCAATGCTAAATTGCCCCTTAACAGAAAAAAAAATGAATTGGCTACTCTCAATTTATAAAACAAAAAATTCTGTTCGTAATAACCAATTGACATGAAATATCAGTAAGGTTACAGTGACAGATGAGAATTATTTTAAATTACTGTTGAATGAATGGTAATGAAGCTTGTAAATACACAATGGTGTACAGCTCTGCATTAACCATGTTGACTTCTAAAATAGGCAGAATTGGACAGAATCTTTCCCTTAGACAATCATTAATTTGGATGCTCCCAGCCAAATACACCAGCAGTCCATCTCAATCCAGACTGAGGTTTACTCAAAGACCGTTCACTTGGTTTGATTCACCCCCCAATGTCCTCTTGACATACCCAAATCCATTAGATTGTTTCAAGCTCACAGCTCCCAATCTGAGCCATGTAACAAGCAATCTGTGTCAGCCACAGATCGAATGGGCAAGGCAAGAAGACGTAGGATTTTTTTATTCAATGAGTCACAATCGTTTAATTAAATTGTTCAGTGGACTTTCAAATAACATTGTGCTCACAGGAACTCCTTTAAAACCTGGGGTGAGGAACAATATTGGCTGCGACAACGCAGGGAAACCCCGACTCCTTGTCAACAGATACGGTGATGGATCTTCTTTCATAGTGACCCCGGAAAACACACTGGGCCTCAGATTTAAATCTCTTCTAAAGACAACTTTCTCGATAGTGACAACACTCCCTCAGCACCATGGACAGTGACAACACTCCCTCAGCACCATGGACAGTGACAACACTCCCTCAGCACCCTCCACATTGACAACACTCCCTCAGCACCCTCCACATTGACAACAGACCCTCAGCACCCTCCACACTGACAACACTCCCTCAGCCCCCTCCACATTGACAACACTCCCTCAGCCCCCTCCACATTGACAACACTCCCTCAGCCCCCTCGACACTGACAACACTCCCTCAGCACCCTCCACACTGACAACACTCCCTCAGCTCCCTCCACACTGACAACACTCCCTCAGCCCCCTCCACACTGACAACACTCCCTCAGCACCCTCCACACTGACAACAGACCCTCAGCACCCTCCACACTGACAACACTCCCTCAGCCCCCTCCACACTGACAACACTCCCTCAGCGCCCTCCACACTGACAACAGACCCTCAGCCCCCTCCACACTGACAACACTCCCTCAGCCCCCTCCACACTGACAACACTCCCTCAGCTCCCTCCACACTGACAACACTCCCTCAGCGCCCTCCACACTGACAACAGACCCTCAGCCCCCTCCACACTGACAACACTCCCTCAGCCCCCTCCACATTGACAACACTCCCTCAGCACCCTCCACACTGACAACACTCCCTCAGCACCATGGACAGTGACAACACTCCTACAGCACCCTCCACACTGACAATACTCGCTCAGCACCCTATAGACTGACAACACTCCCTCAGCACCATGGACAGTAACAACACTTTCTCATCACCCTCCACACTGACAACACTCTCTCATCACCCTCCACACTGACAACACTCCATCAGCACCATGGACAGTAACAACACTTTCTCATCACCCTCCACACTGACAACACTCTCTCATCACCCTCCACACTGACAACACTCCATCAGCACACTCCACATTGACAACACTCCCTCAGCACCATGAGAAGTCTCACAGCACCTGGTTAAATTCCAACAGATGTGTTTCAAACACCAGCTTTCGGAGCAATGCTCCTTCCTCAGGTGACGTTAACCTGGTGTTGTAAGACCTCTTACTGTGCTCACCTCAGTCCAACGCCGGCACCTCCACATCATCAGCACCATGGACAGTGACAACACTCCCTCAGCACCCTCCACACTGACAACACACCCTCAGCCCCCTCCACACTGACAACACTCCCTCAGCACCCTCGACAGTGACAACACTCCCTCAGCACCCTCCACACTGACAACACTCCCTCAGCACCCTCCACACTGACAACACTCCCTCAGCACCCTCCACACTGACAACACTCGCTCAGCACCCTACAGACTGACAACACTCCCTCAACACCATGGACAGTGACAAAGCTCCTCCAGCACCCTCCACACTGACAACACTCCCTCAGCCCCCTCCATACTGACAACACTCCCTCAGCCCCCTCCACACTGACAAAACTCCCTCAGCACCCTCAACACTGACAACACTCCCTCAACACCCTCCACACTGACAACACTCCCTCAGCCCCCTCCACACTGACAACACTCCATCAACACCATGGACAGTGACAACACTCCCTCAGCACCCTCCACACTGACAACACTCCCTCAGCCCCCTCCACATTGACAACACCCCCTCAGCACCCTCGACACTGACAACACTCCCTCAGCACCCTCCACACTGACAACACTCCCTCAGCCCCCTCCACACTGACAACACTCCCTCAGCACCCTCCACACTGACAACACTCCCTCAGCCCCCTCCACATTGACAACACCCCCTCAGCACCCTCGACACTGACAACACTCCCTCAGCACCCTCCACACTGACAACACTCCCTCAGCACCATGGACAGTGACAACACTCCCTCAGCACCCTCCACACTGACAACACTCCCTCAGCACCATGGACAGTGACAACACTCCCTCAGCACCCTCCACACTGACAACCCTCCCTCAGCACCATGGACAGTGACAACACTCCCTCAGCACCCTCCACACTGACAACACTCCCTCAGCACCCTCGACACTGCAACACCCCCTCAGCACCCTCCACACTGACAACACTCCCTCAGCACCCTCGACACTGCAACACCCCCTCAGCACCCTCCACACTGACAACACTCCCTCAGCACCCTCCATACTGACAACACTCCATCAACACCATGGACAGTGACAACACTCCCTCAGCCCCCTCCACACTGACAACACTCCCTCAGCACCATGGACAGTGACAACACTCCCTCAGCACCCTCCACACTGACAACACTCCCTCAGAACCATGGACAGTGACAACACTCCCTCAGCACCCTCGACACTGACAACACTCCCTCAGCACCCTCGACACTGCAACACTCCCTCAGCACCCTCCACACTGACAACACTCCCTCAGCACCATGGACAGTGACAACACTCCCTCAGCACCCTCCACAGTGACAACACTCCCTCATCATCCTCCACACTGACAAGCCTCACTCAGCCCCCTACACACTGACAACACCCCCTCAGCACCCTCGACACTGCAACACCCCTTCAGCACCATGGACAGTGACAACACTCCCTCAGCCCCCTCCACACTGACAACACTCCCTCAGCACCCTCGACAGTGACAACATTCCCTCAGCCCCCTCGACTGCAACACCTCCTCAGCACCATGGACAGTGCAACATTCCCCCAGCCCCCTACACACTGACAACACTCGCTCAACACCCTCGACTGTGACAACACTCCCTCAACCCCTCCACACCGACAACACTCTCTCAGCACCATGGACAGTGACAACACTCCCTCAGGACCCTCAACACTGACAACTCTCCCTCAGCAACCTCGACAGTGACAACACTCTCTCAACACTCTCAGCACAGACAACACTCCCTCAGCACCCTCGACACTGACAACACTCCCTCAGCACCATGAGAAGTCTCACAACACCTGGTTAAATTCCAACAGATGTGTTTCAAACACCAGCTTTCGGAGCACTGCTCATTCCTCAGGTGACTTTAACCTGGTGTTGTAAGACTTCTTATTGTGCTCACCTCAGTCCAACGCCGGCACCTCCACATCATCAGCGCCATGGACGGTGACAACACTCGCACAGCACCCTCCACACTGACAACACTCCCTCAGCACCCTCCATACTGACAACACTCCCTCAGACCCCTCCACACTGACAACACTCCCTCAGCCCCCTCCACACTGACAACACTCCCTCAGCCCCCTCCACACTGACAACACTCCCTCATCACCCTCCACACTGACAACACTCCCTCAACACCATGGACAGTGACAACACTCCCTCAGCCCCCTCAACACTGACAACACTCCCTCAGCACAATCCACACTGACAACACTCCCTTAGCCCCCTCCACACTGACAACACTCCCTCATCATCCTCCACATTGACAACACTCCCTCAGCACCCTGCACACTGACAACACTCCCTCAGCACCCTCCACACTGACAACACTCCCTCAGCCCCCTCGACATTGACAACACTCCCTCAGCACCCTGCACACTGACAACACTCCCTCAGCACCCTCCACAGTGGCAACACTCCCTCATCATCCTCCATACTGACAACACTCCCTCAGCCCCCTCGACATTGACAACACTCCCTCAGCACCATCGACACTGACAACACTCCCACAGCACCCTCCACACTGACAACACTCCCTCAGCACCCTCCACACTGACAACACTCCCTCAGCACCATGGACAGTGACAATATTCGCTCAGCACCATGGACACTGACAACACTGCCTCTGCACCCTCGACACTGTCTACACTCCCTCAGCACCCTCGATAGTGACAACATTCGCTCAGCCCCCTCGACACTGTAACAACCCCTCAGCACCCTCCACACTGCAACATTCCCCCAGCCCCTACACACTGACAACACTCGCTCAGCACCCTCCACACTGCAACATTCCCTCAACCCCCTCCACACCGACAACACTCTCTTAGCACCTTCCACACTGACAACACTCCCTCAGCACCCTCCACACCGACAACACTCTCTTAGCACCCTCCACACTGACAACACTCCCTCAGCACCCTCCACACTGACAACACTCCCTCAGCACCATGGACAGTGACAACACTCCCTCAGCACCCTCCACATTGACAACACCCCCTCAACCCCCTCCACACCGACAACACTCTCTCAGCACCATGGGCAGTGACAACACTCCCTCAGGACCCTCAACTCTGACAACACTCCCTCAGCTCCCTAAACACTATCCACTGGCTCATGGATGAACAATTTCCATCATTAAGGGAGTATTTCTGATTGATCTGATATTCATGGTATCCAGGGAACAAAAAATGCAACTTTCCTAACTTGTTTTGAAAGTCTCACTCTTCAGGGCTGTTTCCCGAAACTCAGACCTACAATTTACCTTCCAAATTTGATTTACAGGCGTGTTTTCTACAAGTTAATTTATAAAAATGTAAAATGCCCCTTCCCAGAACGCCAGACATTTCCTTCATCATTCGGCATCCACTTGCCAATCAGGAATTCACCCCTCCTCGCTAAGCTCTGGACTCCCCGCCCGTCACTTCTCCCCTCCTTTGGAGCAGCTCATTATGTAGCTCTGGCACCTGGGGGAATTTTGCGATGTCAGAGGTGCTACATAATTGCAAGTGCTTGTGCGTTCTCACCAGTTGGCAAAGCAGGAACGCATTCTGATTCAGTTTCCCTTCCTGAGGAGACGGTGCTGTGTTCGTTCCTGAGCTCTGCAGCGACACCTACTGCCGAGACATGGCTACATCGGCCCAGAGGAGTATCTCCATGAGGATCAGGGAGTCAGCGTGCAAGTAGTAGGAACCGGTTACAACCAGGTGAGGAGGGGTGAAACTCACTCCCCTGTTGGACCGCTCCAAATCTGGACGTGGCGGGGATTTCTGGGATGAATTTAGTGAGGAAATTAGCTGAGCGAGTGTTGTCAGTGTGTAGGGGCTGGGGGAATGTTGCAGTGTGGAGGGTGCTGAGGGATTGTTGCAGTGTCGAGGGGGCTGAGGGAATGTTGTCACCCTCAGCTCCAGGGTCCCAGGTTTGATTCCCGGCTTGGGTCACAGTCTGTGCGGAGTCTGCACATTCACCCCGTGTCTGCGTGGGTTTCCTCCGGGTGCTCCAGTTTCCTCCTACTAGTTCCAAAAGACGTGCTGTTATGTGAATTGGACATTCTGAATTCTCCCTCTGTGTACCTGAACAGGCACCGGAGTGCGGCAACTAGGGGCTTTTCACAGTAACTTCATTGCAGTGTTAATGTAAGCTTACTTGTGACACTAATAAAAATTATTATGTTTGCCAGTGATGTGGGAGTCCCACTCCATCTGCTTTCAAATTTTCATAGAATTTACAGAATTTACAGTGCAGAAGGAGGCCATTCAGCCCATCAAGTCTGCACCGGCTCCTGGAAAGAGCACCCTACCCAAGGTTAACACCTCCACCCTATCCCCATAACCCAGTAACCCCACCCAACACTAAGGGCAATTTTGGACACTAAGGGCAATTTATCATGTCCAATCCACCTAACTTGCACATCTTTGGACTGTGGGAGGAAACCGGAGCACCTGGAGGAAACCCACGCAGACACGGGAGGATGTGCAGACTCCGCACAGACAGTGACCCAAGCCGGAATCGAACCTGGGACCCTGGAGCTGTGAAGCGATTGTGCTATCCACAATGATGGTTTTAATGATGTGGAGATGCCGGCGTTGGACTGGGGTGAGCACAGTAAGAAGTTTTACAACATCAGGTTAAAGTCCAGCAGGTTTGGTTTGAATCACTAGCCTTCGGAGCGCAGCTCCTTCCTCTGGTGAGTGAAGAGGTCAGGTCCACAAACACATATATGGACAAAGTCAATGATGCAAGACGATACTTTGAATGTGAGTCTTTCCAGGTAATTAAGTCTTTACAGGTCCAGATGGCGTAACTAGAGAGGGATAATCACAGGTTAAAGAGGTGTGAATTGTCTCAAACCAGGACAGTTTGTAGGACTTCGCAAGCCCCGGCCAGATGGTGGGGGGTGAATGTGACGGGGATGTGAAGGTCCTGGTTGAGGCCATACTCATGTGTGCGGAACTTGGCTATAAGTTTCTGCTCGGCGATTCTGCGTTGCCACGCGTCCTGAAGGCCGCCTTGGAGAAAGCTTACCCGGAGATCAGAGGCTGAATGCCCCTTGACTGCTGAAGTGTTCCCTGACTTCACTGTTCTAGCCGGCAGATTCCACATTGCGGCATGTTTGTTCAGTTGCGTGGAGCAGATTTCCAAATTTTACTCCCGAAGGATCTCGGTTGGCAGTAGATTTCTCTTTTTAGGATGGTCACTTTGAAAATCCGTGCGCAATACTTTAGAGAGAGAGAGAGAGAGAAGCCGCTTTCTTGCTGCTCTTTAGTACAACATTCTGTTCTCTCTTGGAGATCTCATTGACTTGGTAAAACTACTCTTCAAGGCCCTGCTGGCTGTATATTCCAGAGGGATTTGATGACCGTGTGCCTGCTGCACTCATTGCTTTGCAGAACAGGTGAGTGAATTACCGATGTCTCGTCTGTGAAACATTTGAAGAACAGGGGCTGAGGGCTGGGTGCCTGCTCCCTTTTCATCCAGCTCAGGTGGAATGCCAATGTTACATTCTGGCTGGCTAGCTGTCCTCCATTGGCTTAATACGGTTACAGATTGTTTTTTAAACCCTGCCAGAAAAAGGCTACAGTCAGAAGTCTAATAGCACCAAATTAAATTGCAATCACTAGCTTTCGGAGCGTAGCTCCTTCAACAGGTGAGTAGGTTACACAAACACATCATATATAGACAAAGCCAATGATGGAAGATGTTTCTTTGAATGCGAGTCTTTGCAGGTAATTAAGTCTTTACAGGTCCAGACGGTGCGACTGGAGAGAAGGATAATCACAGGTTAAAGAGGTGTGAATTGTCTCAAGCCAGGACAGTTGGTAGGATTTTGCAAGCCCCGGCCAGATGGTGGGGGGGGGGGGTTAAATGTAGTGAGATATGAATCCAAGGTGCCGGTTGAGGTCATACACATGTGTGCAGGGAACGGCTAATTAGAAGTTGCATCTTGTTTCTGGAAAGCGCAACACTCCCTCAGCACCATGGACAATGACAATACTCAATCATCACCCTCGACACTGACAAGCCTATTCTGGAGACGTGAGCACAAAATCCAGGCTGGAGCTCTGGTTGCAGTACTGGGGGAATACTGCACTGTCGGCTGCAATGATATGTGGAATATAATTTGTGAAAATAACATAATAACCAAACTGTATATAAACATTAGTGCCTGCATGTATAGATTACAATTCTAGCATTCGACCACAGATGGTGTAGTGACAGGAGAACATAGAACTGTACAGCACAGTACAGGCCCTTCGGCCCACGATGTTGTCCGGAACTAGTCTGAATCTAAGATCAAATCAACCTACTCCCAATCATTCTAGTGCACTCCATATGTCTATCCAATAACCGCTTGAAAGTTCCTAAAGTGTCCAATTCCACTACCATAGCTGGGAGTGCGTTCCACACCCCAACCACTCTCTGAGTAAAGAACCTACCTCTGACATCCCTCCGATATCTTCCACCATGAACCTTATAGTTATGCCCCCTTGTAAAAGCCACCCAAGGAAAATGTCGTTGAAAGTCCACTCTATCTATCCCTCTCATCATCTTGTACACTTCAATTAAGTCACCTCTCATCCTGCACTGAAACACAGCCACATGTGCCTGTGTGCATAGATTACAATTCTAGCATCCGACCATAGGTGGTGTGTTGACAAGAGAACGTTACTGGAACACAGTCGCATGGGAAGCAGAACGTAGACAGCAGGCCCACTGGTCAGTTGCATATTGAGCAGCTCCTGAATCAACAATAATTAATAATAGTTAATCATGGTTGTTTGTATTTAGCCGGTCATTATCACATTGTTGCCTGTGGGGTCTTGCTGTGCGCAAAGTGGCTGCTGCGTTTCCTGTGTTACGACAGTGACTGCGCTTCGAAAGTACTTGACTGGCTGGAAAGGGGATTGCAGTGTCCAGGGCTGTTCGAAACGCTGAAGTTCTCATTTCCGATTTCCTCAAATCAATGCCCAGCGTGTTTCAGGCCTTGCTGCTTTGTCCGGGCGCTATTTTTAATATCTCCTCCATTAACGGTAAGTGTGAGTCCGCAATATTGACAGAGGATGGAATGCACCAATCAGTCCACATGGTGGCCTCCCATCAACAACAGCTGATGTTACAATGAATTGAAAATCTAGCTGATGACTCTGATTCCTGTACGGGCTCGTTAAATGGTTATCTGTGATATTATCCACATTTTACATTTATAAGTGTAAAGATCAAGGTTGGGGATTAAGATACTGGGACCTGGTGGACAGGCGCCTATTGGCCTGAGTGGCTGAAGAGTCCAATCAGCTGTAAGCTCCGTGGCCTCACCTCCCCCATTCTGTCCCCTCCTCCTCCATCGAAACATCTCCCTGCAGCCTCTGAACACTTCCCCCTCTGGCTTTATGTGAATCCCTAATTGTGCTGCTTCCTCCACCATTGGCTGTGTCTTCAGCTGTCTCGGCCCAAAGTCAGGCATTCCCTTCCGGAACGTTCCTCCTTTTAAGATGCAGCTTAAAATTTATAAAATCTACCGTTACCTGTGTGGTCTGGTGTTAAAAGTTGTTTGCTGACCGTTCCTATGAAGGAGCTTGGGGCTTGGGGCTTGGGGCTTGGGGCTTGGAGCTTGGAGCTTGGGGCTTGGGGCTTGGAGCTTGGAGCTTGGGGCTTGGAGCTTGGGGCTTGGAGCTTGGGGCTTGGGGCTTGGGGCTTGGGGCTTGGGGCTTGGGGCTTGGGGCTTGGAGCTTGGGGCTTGGGGCTTGGGGCTTGGAGCTTGGGGCTTGGGGCTTGGAGCTTGGGGCTTGGGGCTTGGGGCTTGGAGCTTGGGGCTTGGGGCTTGGAGCTTGGGGCTTGGAGCTTGGGGCTTGGGGCTTGGGGCTTGGGGCTTGGAGCTTGGGGCTTGGGGCTTGGAGCTTGGGGCTTGGGGCTTGGAGCTTGGGGCTTGGAGCTTGGGGCTTGGAGCTTGGGGCTTGGGGCTTGGGGCTTGGAGCTTGGAGCTTGGAGCTTGGGGCTTGGAGCTTGGGGCTTGGGGCTTGGAGCTTGGGGCTTGGGGCTTGGGGCTTGGGGCTTGGGGCTTGGGGCTTGGAGCTTGGGGCTTGGGGCTTGGGGCTTGGAGCTTGGGGCTTGGGGCTTGGGGCTTGGGGCTTGGGGCTTGGAGCTTGGGGCTTGGGGCTTGGAGCTTGGGGCTTGGGGCTTGGAGCTTGGGGCTTGGAGCTTGGAGCTTGGGGCTTGGGGCTTGGGGCTTGGAGCTTGGGGCTTGGGGCTTGGAGCTTGGGGCTTGGGGCTTGGAGCTTGGGGCTTGGAGCTTGGAGCTTGGAGCTTGGGGCTTGGGGCTTGGGGCTTGGAGCTTGGGGCTTGGGGCTTGGGGCTTGGGGCTTGGGGCTTGGAGCTTGGGGCTTGGAGCTTGGAGCTTGGGGCTTGGGGCTTGGAGCTTGGGGCTTGGAGCTTGGGGCTTGGAGCTTGGGGCTTGGGGCTTGGGGCTTGGAGCGTTTTACTGTGTAATATCAGTAATATCAGTGCCGGTTGCCATTGGAGACAAGGATGGCCCCAAGTTCAGCCCCTCTAGATTCCATGTTGAGTTTGATGATTTCAGCCAGGTCAGCCCTGGGGTGACTGCTCTCCGACCTTTGCTCTCTGACCTCTGCTCTATGACCTCTGCTCTCCAACCTCTGTTCTCCGACCTCTGCTCTCCAATCTCTGCTCTCCGGCCTCTGTATTCCAACCTTTACTCTCCAACGTCTCCTCTTTAACCTCTCCTCTCTGACCTCCCCTCTCCAACCTCTCCTCTCTGACCTCTCCTCTCTGACCTCCCCTCTCCAACCTCTGCTCTCTAAACTCTCCTCTCCAACCTCTCCTCTCCGACCTCTCCTCTCTGACCTCTCCTCTCTGACCTCTCCTCTCTAACCACTCCTCTGCAACCTCTGATCTCCGACCTCTGCTATCCAATCTCTGCTCTCCGACCTCTGCTCTCCAACCTCTCCTCTCCGACCTCTGCTCTCCAACCTCTGCTCTCCCCATCCGCCATGCCTTGAGATGGAAAAGAAAATTAAGCCTGGAAGACTGCTTGTTATTCCGATCTGGTGATCCCACCAGAGAAAGGATTTCAGGATGGTCAGTATCTCTGCGATGGTTCCTTCGTGCCAGATTTCCAATTCTGACTGTGTTCGATCACATGCATAAAACCACCATGAGGCCAGGTATTTGGGTTGGGTGGGCATTGGGCCCAGGTATCAGAGTGGGGGTGCCCAGATATCTGGGTGGGGTACCCAGGTATTGTGGGGTGGGGGCGCCCAGGTACCAGGGTTGGGGTGTCTAGGTATTGAGGTGGGGGTGCCCAGGTATCGGGGTGGGAGGGGGGGTGCCCGGGTATCGGGGTGGGAGGGGGGTGCCCGGGTACCGGGGTGGTGGGAGGGGGGGTGCCCAGGTATCGGGGTGGGAGGGGGGGTGCCCGGGTATCAGGGTGGTGGGAGGGGGGGTGGGAGGGGTAATGGGAGGGGGGGTGGGAGGGGTGTTGGGAGGGGTGATGGGAGGGGAGGTGGGGGGGGGGGGTGGGAGGGGTGTTGGGAGGGGTGATGGGAGAGGAGGTGGGAGGGGTGATGGGAGGAGTGATGGGAGGGGTGGTGGGAGGGGTGGTGGGAGGGGTGGTGGGAGGGGGGGTGGAGGGGTGTTGGGAGGGGTGATGGGAGGGGTGATGGGAGGGGTGATGGGAGGGGAGGTGGGAGGGGTGATGGGAGGGGTGGTGGGAGGGGTGATGGAAGGGGTGGTGGGAGGGGAGTGGGAGGGGTGATGGGAGGGGTGTTGGGAAGGGGGGTGGGAGGGGTGGTGGGAGGGGTGATGGGAGGGGTGGTGCCTAGATATCAAAGTGCAGATGCTGGAAATCTGAAATATAAAGAGAGCTGGGAAATGTTGGCAGGTCTGGCAGCTTCCACACGGACAGAGAGAGAGAGACAGAGTTAACGTTCCAAGTCCAATATTTGGGCAGCACGGTAGCACAGTGGTTAGCACAGTTGCTTCACAGCTCCAGGGTCCCATGTTCGATTCCTGGCTTGGGTCACTGTCTGTGCGGAGTCTTAGTGGGTTTCCTCCGGGTGCTTCGGTTTCCCCCCACAGTCCAAAGATGTGCAGGTTAGGTGGATTGGCCATGATAAATTGCCCCTTAGTGTCCAAAAAAGTTAAGTTGGGGTTACTGGGTTACGGGGATAGGGTAGGTACCTGGGCTTGAGTCTGTTGCTCTTTGTAAGGGCCAGTGCAGACTCGATGGGCCAAATGGCCTCGTTCTGCACTGTAAGTTCTATGATTCTATGATCTCTGAGTCTATTTCGGAAAGCAAACAAAAGCAAAATGGCACTGGAATTAACCATGTTTCTCTGCCCACATTTGCTGCCAAACCTGCTGAGATTTTCCGGCATTTGCTGTTTCCATTCCAGAGGGCAGTGCCCAGGAATCAGAGGATAGCACTTAGGAATTAGAGGGAAATATCCAGGGGTTGGGGCAGTGCCCAGTACCAGAGAGCAACAAGGGTCCATGGAGCAGAAAGGAGATTTTCCTCGGACAATGTCCACCGCAAGGGACGTGACAGACACGTAAAACCATAAGACATAGGAGCAGAATTAGACCATTCAGTCCATCACGAAGCT
The DNA here is from genome assembly GCF_902713615.1 of Scyliorhinus canicula. Classification (NCBI taxonomy): domain Eukaryota; kingdom Metazoa; phylum Chordata; class Chondrichthyes; order Carcharhiniformes; family Scyliorhinidae; genus Scyliorhinus; species Scyliorhinus canicula. Next base: position 3,688,324 of record NC_052168.1, on the reverse strand, counting down.
CCGCCATTCAATCATGGCTGATATTTTTCTCATCCCCATTTTCATACCTTCTCCCCATTACCCCTGATCCCCTTCTAAATCAAGATCCTATCTATCTCTGTCTTAAAGACACTCAGTGATTTGGCCTCCACAGCCTTCTGCGGCAAAGAGTTCCACAGATTCACCACCCTCTGGCTGAAGAAATTCCTTCTCATCTCTGTTTCAAAGGATCGTCCCTTTAGTCTGAGGTTGTGCCTCTGGTTCTAGTTTTTCCTACAAGTGGAAACATCCTCTCCACGTCCACTCTATCCAGGCCTCGCAGTATCCTGTAAGTTTCAATTAGATCCCCCCTCATCCTTCTAAACTCCATCGAGTACAGACCCAGGGTTCTCAAACGTTCCTCATACAACAGGTTCTTCATTCCAGGGATCGTTCTTGTGAACCTCCTCTGGACCCTTTCCAAGGCCAGCACATCCTTCCTCAGATACGGGGCCTAAGACTGCTCCCCCTTGCCCCTGTTGATCTTCCATCCAGTCGCTGTTATACTGTGTTGCTTCTACCCACGTTCCTGTACACAAGCAGGAAAAAGTTGAGTGGATCTTTGCAGTGGAATAATGCTGCAAACAAGCTGACTATCACAGAGCAACCCACTATCACAGAGCAACCCGCTATCAGAGCAACCCGCTATCATAGAGCAACCCGCTATCACAGAGCAACCCGCTATCATAGAGCAACCCGCTATCATAGAGCAACCCGCTATCATAGAGCAACCCGCTATCATAGAGCAACCCGCTATCATAGAGCAACCCGCTATTATAGAGCAACCCGCTATCATAGAGCAACCCGCTATCATAGAGCAACCCGCTATCACAGAGCAACCCGCTATCATAGAGCAACCCGCTATCATAGAGCAACCCGCTATCATAGAGCAACCCGCTATCATAGAGCAACCCGCTATCATAGAGCAACCCACTATCACAGAGCAACCCGCTATCATAGAGCAACCCGCTATCATAGAGCAACCCGCTATCATAGAGCAACCCGCTATCATTGAGAAACCCTCTAGCACAGAGCAACCCGCGATCATAGAGCAACCCGCTATCATAGAGCAACCCGCTATCACAGAGCAACACGCTATCATAGAGCAACATGCTATCATAGAGCAACCCGCTATCATAGAGCAACCCGCTATCACAGAGCAACCCGCTATCATAGAGCAACCCGCTATCATAGAGCAACCCGCTATCATTGAGAAACCCGCTATCACAGAGCAACCCGCTATCATAGAGCAACCCGCTATCATAGAGCAACCCGCTATCATAGAGCAACCCGCTATCATAGAGCAACCCGCTATCACAGAGCAACCCGCTATCATAGAGCAACCCGCTATCATAGAGCAACCCGCTATCATAGAGCAACCCGCTATCATAGAGCAACCCGCTATCATAGAGCAACCCGCTATCATAGAGCAACCCGCTATCATAGAGCAACCCGCTATCATAGAGCAACCCGCTATCATAGAGCAACCCGCTATCATAGAGCAACCCGCTATCATAGAGCAACACGCTATCATAGAGCAACCCGCTATCACAGAGCAACCCGCTATCACAGAGCAACCCGCTATCACAGAGCAACCCGCTATCATAGAGCAACCCGCTATCACAGAGCAACCCGCTATCATAGAGCAACCCGCTATCACAGAGCAACCCACTATCATAGAGCAATCCGCTATCATAGAGCAACCCGCTATCACAGAGCAACCCGCTATCACAGTGCAACCCGCTATCATAGAGCAACCCGCTATCACAGAGCAACCCGCTATCATTGAGAAACCCTCTATCATAGAGCAACCCGCTATCATAGAGCAACCCGCTATCATTGAGAAACCCTCTATCATAGAGCAACCCGCTATCACAGAGAAACCCGCTATCACAGAGCAACCCTCTATGACAGAGCAACCCGCTATCATAGAGCAACCCGCTATCATAGAGCAACCCGCTATCATAGAGCAACCCGCGATCATAGAGCAACCCGCTATCATAGAGCAACCCGCTATCATAGAGCAACCCTCTATCATAGAGCAACCCGCTATCATAGAGCAACCCGCTATCATAGAGCAACCCGCTATCATAGAGCAGCCCACTATCATAGAGCAACCCGCTATCATAGAGCAACCCGCTATCATAGAGCAACCCGCTATCACAGAGCAACCCGCTATCATAGAGCAACCCGCGATCATAGAGCAACCCACTATCATAGAGCAACCCGCTATCATAGAGCAACCCGCTATCATAGAGCAACCCGCTATCATAGAGCAACCCGCTATCATAGAGCAACCCGCTATCATAGAGCAACCCGCTATCACAGAGCAACCCGCTATCATAGAGCAACCCGCGATCATAGAGCAACCCACTATCATAGAGCAACCCGCTATCATAGAGCAACCCGTTATCATAGAGCAACCCGCTATCATAGAGCAACCCGCTATCATAGAGCAACCCGCTATCATAGAGCAACCCGCTATCATAGAGCAACCCGCTATCATAGAGCAACCCGTTATCATAGAGCAACCCGCTATCATAGAGCAACCCGCTATCATAGAGCAACCCGCTATCATAGAGCAACCCGCTATCATAGAGCAACCCGCTATCACAGAGCAACCCGCTATCATAGAGCAACCCGCTATCATAGAGCAACCCGCTATCATAGAGCAACCCGCTATCATAGAGCAACCCGCTATCACAGAGCAACCCACTATCACAGAGCAACCCGCTATCACAGAGCAACCCACTATCACAGAGCAACCCGCTATCATAGAGCAACCCGCTATCATAGAGCAACCCGCTATCACAGAGCAACCCGCTATCACAGAGCAACCCGCTATCACAGAGCAACCCACTATCACAGAGCAACCCGCTATCATAGAGCAACCCGCTATCACAGAGCAACCCGCTATCACAGAGCAACCCGCTATCATAGAGCAGCCCGCTATCACAGAGCAACCCGCTATCATAGAGCAACCCGCTATCATAGAGCAACCCGCTATCATAGAGCAACCCGCTATCATAGAGCAACCCGCTATCATAGAGCAACCCGCTATCATAGAGCAACCCGCTATCATAGAGCAACCCGCTATCATAGAGCAACCCGCTATCATAGAGCAACCCGCTATCATAGAGCAACCCGCTATCATAGAGCAGCTTCAAAGGGGATCCGTTGTAAATATAATCTCCTTCATTGTATAACCTGAATCGGCTGACATATCTGTGGTAAATGATACTTTCGAGCACAGTACATCTTTCTGATAAAGAGGGCAAAGGTTTTGTTTGGAAAATTCAAACTCTGGCTGTCCAAACGAGATTTCAGCAACGCAAAGTATTAAAGCTATAATTACGGGGCTGCACTTGATGCCTAAGCAGCATCTAATATTCCGCTGGCTGGTGAGAAGCGGATTTGCATTATTCATTCCCTCAGCTCGGTTATATGTCTCGAGTTTGTAAGTGCTGTTGACAGGACTGAATCTCGGGAGGGCAGCTAGAAAATCATAGGGTAGCGATCATTCACTGCCGATTCAGAGATTGTGTGTACATGAGTCACTCCCCAAGTGTGTGCATTTTTAAATAATTGAAGAAGAGATGTAGGAATACAATAAGAAAGAGGAAGAATAAGTAGTGATACAGAAACAGGAGGCAGTAATTCAGCTCTCCCACCCTACACAACCATTCATTATGACCCTGATCTGTATATTAACTCCAGGCTCAGCTTCAATTCTCTAATCCTACTTCTTATAAAAATCTTTTAATCTCAGTTTTGCAATTTTCAATTAACCTCCAGTCTGAACAGTATGTTTTTTTTCGGCCAAGTAACTTAAATCTGTGTCCTCCCAATGGGAACAGTTTTTTTCTTATTCGACGCATCGGATCTGCACCGACCCTCTGAAAGAGCACTGAACCGAGGCCCATTGCCTCGCCGTCTCACCGTAACCCACCCAACCTGCACATCTTTGAACACTATGGGGAAATTGATCATGGCCAATCCACCCAACCTAATAATAAACGTTATTGTCGCAAGTAGGCTTACATTAACGCTGCAAAGAAGTTGCTGTGAAAATCCCCTCGTCGCCACATTCTGGCACCTGTTCGGGTACACTGAGGGAGAATTCTGAATGTCCAATTCACCTAACAGCACACCTTTCATGACTTAGAACATAGAACATAGAACAGTACAGCACAGAACAGGCCCTTCGGCCCTCGATGTTGTGCCGAGCAATGATCACCCTACTCAAACCCACGTATCCACCCTATACCCGTAACCCAACAACCCCCCCCTTAACCTTACTTTTATTAGGACACTACGGGCAATTTAGCATGGCCAATCCACCTAACCTGCACATCTTTGGACTGTGGGAGGAAACCGGAGCACCCGGAGGAAACCCACGCACACACGGGGAAGACGTGCAGACTCCGCACAGACAGTGACCCAGCCGGGAATCGAACCTGGGACCCTGGAGCTGTGAAGCATTTATGCTAACCACCATGCTACCGTGAGCCCTGTGAGACTTGTGGGAGGAAATCAGAGCACCCGGAGGAAACCCACGCAGACACAGGGAGAACGTGCTGACTCCACACAGACACTGACCCAACGCCGGAATCGGACCTGTGTCCCTGGCGCTGTGAGGCAGCTGCGCCAATCGCTGTGCCACAGTGCCATCCCTAACGTCCTGGATAATATATATCCCTCAATCAACCTCACAAGAAATAGGTTGTCCGAATATCATCACATTGCTGTTTGTGGGATCGTGCTGTGCACAGTTTGGCTGCTGCAGTTCCAACATTGCAACAGTACGTCATTGGCTGCAAAGTTCTTTGAGGTGTCGATTGGTTGTGAAGCAGGGTCAAAATCCACCTCTTCCTATCAAACCTTTGACCGTAACACTTTTCAGCTCCTCAGGACATCCCATTGCAGTTTGCAGCCAATGAAGTCCTTCAGCACTTTGTGAGAGTTGGTCCTAGTTGCCTCGCTCTCGGTCCCTCATTCAGGATCCATCCATTAGTATCGAGTCTGAGATCATGAGGCATTCTCTCTCTCTCTCTCCACGTCACAAAGAACGCTCCAACTTGCACCACTTGTGATTGTTTATTGTATAGCGGGCAGAGGGTGGGAGTGAGGAGAGGGGAGGGACAGGATGCTGGAGCTGAGGGTCTAAAGCAGCTTCCGCCCAATGAGGTGGGAGCGAGCAGCCGCCACATCGAAACGGCAGCATTCGTTTGAAATCGGGGCTGGGGTTCCGACGTGAGCTTGGCAACAAATGAAAACACATCAAAATCACATCCGCCCTTGCCCTGGGCTGAGTGGGGGTACAGGTCCCGGTTTTATGGCTAACTCTTTAATGGGGCAAAATCAGACAACGGTGCTTCGTGCGAAAGGGGAGGGAAGGAAGTTGCCTTTCTGTAGAATCATCCACCTGACCACGATATCCTGAAAGCATTTCCAGCCAATAGAACATAGACATAGAACCCCACGTGGGGCCTCACGGTAGCATGGTGGTTAGCATCAATGCTTCACAGCTCCAGGGTCCCAGGTTCGATTCCCGGCTGGGTCACTGTCTGTGTGGAGTCTGCACATCCTCCCTGTGTGTGCGTGGGTTTCCTCTGGGTGCTCCGGTTTCTTCCCACAGTCCAAAGATGTGCGGGTTAGGTGGATTGGCCATGCTAAATTGCCCGTAGTGTAAGGTTAATGGGGGGATTGTTGGGTTACGGGTATACGGGTTACGTGGGTTTAAGTAGGGTGATCATTGCTCGGCACAACATCGAGGGCTGAAGGGCCTGTTCTGTGCTGTACTGTTCTAAATTCTAAACAGTACAGCACAGAATAGGCCCTTCGACCCTCGATGTTGTGCCGAGCAATGATCACCCTACTCAAACCCACGTATCCACCCTATACCCGTAACCCAATAACCCCCCCTTAACTTTACTTTATTAGGACACTACGGGCAATTTAGCATGGCCAATCCACCTAACCCGCACATCTTTGGACTGTGGGAGGAAACCGGAGCACCTGGAGGAAACCCACGCACACACGGGGAGGACGTGCAAACTCCGCACAGACAGTGACCCAGCCGGGAATCGAACCTGGGACCCTGGAGCTGTGAAGCATTTATGCTAACCACCATGCTACCGTGCTGCCCATGAACTACTTTTTGAAGTGTAGCCTCTGATGGAATGGAGGAAACGCGGCAGGTAACCTGCGTGTTGTATTACTGGGTCTAGTAATATGTATCGTTACTAGTTGCTGTTGATGGTCTGACGGTCTGATCCTGAAGAAACCGCGAGTCTTCATAAGAACATAAGAACTAGGAGCAGGAGTAGGCCATCTGGCCCCTCGAGCCTGCTCCGCCATTCAATCAGATCATGGCTGATCTTTTGTGGACTCAGCTCCACTTTCCGGCCCGAACACCATAACCCTTAATCCCTTTATTCTTCAAAAAATGTTTCTTTAAAAACATTTAATGAAGGAGCCTCAACTGCTTCACTGGGCAAGGAATTCCATAGATTCACAACCCTTTGGGTGAAGAAGTTCCTCCTAAACTCAGTCCTAAATCTACTTCCCCTTATTTTGAGGCTATGCCCCAAACTTAAAGCAAACTAATTTAATAAAGTAACGATTAATTATATTTGAGTTCAATAGAGATCACTAGAGATCAAGTAATTAAATGTGATTGAATTAATTGATTAACAACTATAAATACTAGTTAGGCTGAGAGCTATCTCTCATACACTACTGCTTACTAATCACTCCTGGGTTGATGGTCTGAAAGAGACCAAGATCCTCTGGGAGCTGATACTTATAGTGGATCTTGTAATGCCCTCTAGAGGTAGTGTTAGATGTTATAATTAATCCTTTAGTTTTATGTATATGTGTGTGTATCATTACAGTACGCACAGCAAGATCCCACAGGCAGCAAGGTGGCCATTGTTAAACGCCCTGTTTTAGGGATGTTGACTCACGGATAAATCTCAGCTCCCGGACAATGGCGGACGACTAAAACGCTCAGTTGATTTGAAACTCTGGCAGGCTTATTATCTACCATATTAGTGGGGAGGCCTTAAAGCAGGACTCCAGCCTTGAACTCGCAGTGCTACCCGCTGAGCCGCGGCTGACTGTCCAGTGGGATTAAACCTCCGCCCCCCGGCCAATGAGACAACAGCGCACTCAGTGAAGCTTTTACCTCAAGAACCTCCCCTGCACTAAAACAAAACCCGATTCGGGGACCTCAACATTTTTTTTCTCAGAATCGCTCCAAACTCCAGTTGCAACGGGGTGTGAGGGATTTCAGTGTTAGAAACTCTGACTGAAGTTTAAACAGCAATTTATATTAAAATTGACCTTTTTTTCCAATCTGAATTGACAACGGGAGGTCTGAGCGGCTTTTTAAAAAGTCAATTGGAAAAATGTATAATTTATTTAAGAGCGAATAAATAAATGATCTCAATGGCTGTTTGTGTTTGGCGGTGGTAGGGTGGAGTGGTTCGTGCAGTCGGAAGATCGTGTTAGAATCTTCAAATCCCGCCCATCAGCGGGATGGGAACTGGGATTCAGGTTGAGAAGGTGGACGAAGAAGATGGGGAGGATAAATCTCTCGCTGGAGCTGTCGGGTTAGTGCTCTTTGCTAAAGCAAATTGGTTATCCTTACCCTGGGTTTGCCTGGATAGGATGGGTATAGATGCATACGGCACTAGGAAGTACAGGCTTGGTGGGCCGAAGGGCCTGTTCCTGTGCTGCACTGTTCTTTGTTCTCTTTGTTCTTTGTTCTGTCTGCGTCTCCACGTGACTCCAGTCCCGCACCAACTCGGGGAAACTCTTAACTGGCTACTGAGTGGGCTTAGCTGGCCAATTGGTTACATCAAACTGGTCCCAACAATATTTCTGCAATGTATTTATTCACACCAAGTCACAAAGGGAGATCTTAAGACAGGCGTCTAAAGGCTTGTCAAGGTCTTAAGGAGTGCCCCAAAGGAGGTGACAGAGGTGAGGAGGTTTAGGGAGGGAATCCCAGGCAGCTGAGGCCCATTGAGAGTGGGTTGATGGACCACTAGAAGAGAGATGAAGCGCTGGAGGGGTCTTGTCACTGGACAATGATCTAGTAATTCAGGGAAATGCTTTGGGGACCCGGTTTCGAATCCCACCACGGCACGTGGTGCAATTTGAATTCAATAAAAATCTGGAATTGAAAATATAATAATCTTTATTATTGTCACAAGTAGGCTCACATTATCACGGCAGTTAAGTTACTGTGGAAAGCCCCTAGTCGCCACACTCCGGCGCCTGTTTGGGTACACAGAGGGAGAATTCAGAATGTCCAATTAACCTAACAAGCACGTCTTTCGGGACTTGTGGGAGGAAACCGGAGCGTCCGGAGGAAACCCACACAGACACGGGGAGAACGTGCAGACCCCGCGCAGGCAGTGACCCAGCGGGGAATCGAACCCGGGACCCTGGAGCTGAAAAACACCAGTGCTAACCCCTGTGCTACCATGCTGCCCTGAAACAAAATTGGAATTCAAAGTCTAATAATGACCAGGACTGTGGTTAAAACCCATCTGGTTCACTAATGTCCTTCAGGGAAGGAAATCTGCCGTCCTTACCCGATCTGGCCTACATGTGACTCCAGACCCACATCAATGTGGTTGATTCTTAAATGCCCTCTGAAATGGCCAAGCGCAACACGCAGTCATAGGGCTATCGAGTCTGCTCTGCCATTCATTGAGATCATAACTGGCCAGATATTACCCTCAACTCCACTTATCCCACCTAACCCTTGATTCCGTTGCTGATTAGAAAGCTGTCTGTCAGCGATGGCGAAGCCTCACCACCGCCCTTTTTACGGCAATCATAGAGATAATTGCAACACCAGGAGATTAGTGGCAGCACGGTAGCATTGTGGATAGCACAATTGTTTCACAGCTCCAGGGTCCCAGGTTTAATTCCGGCTTGGGTCACTGTCTGTGCGGAGTCTGCACGTCCTCCCCGTGTGTGCGTGGGTTTCCTCCGGGTGCTCCGGTTTCCTCCCACAGTCCAAAGATGTGCAGGTTAGGTGGATTGGCCATTATAAATTGCCCTTAGTGTCCAAAATTGCCCTTAGTGTTGGGTGGGGTTACTGGGTTATGAGGATAGGGTGGAGGTGTTGATCTTGGGTGGGGTGCTCTTTCCAAGAGCCGGAGCAGACTCGATGGGCCGAATGACCTCCTTCTGCACTGTAAATTCTATGATAATCATTCGGCCCATCAGGCTCTCTGCAGAACTACTTACTGTGGGACAGGGGTCACATGTGGGCCACACCAGGAAAGAGGGGCTGAGTGACTGACCCGCCTACCGAGGGTCATTAGTGCCACGCGCTCAACACTCAAAGAATATTGTGGCGTTCAGACTTTGAAGCCAAATAACGTTTCCTCATTCTTGGCTTCTTCATAGAATTTCAACAGAGCAGAAGGAGGCCATTCGGCCTTCGAGTCTGCAACGACGCTCCGAAACAGCACCCTATCTAGGCCCACTCCTCCGCCTGATCGCTGTAACCCCACCCAACCTGCACATCTTTGGACTGTGGGAGGAAACCGGAGCACCCGGAGGAAACCCACGCAGACACGGGGAGAACGTGCAGACTCCGCACAGACAGTGACCCGAGGCCGGAATTGAACCCGAGCCCCTGGCGCTGTGAGGCAGCAGCGCTAACCACTGTGCTACTGTGCCACCATTTGTACCAGGTGCCACCCTGGGCTTCTCCGGTACATTTACCCCAATATAAATGTTTGCCTTAAATAAAATGAAATCACTAGAAGACAGAAGTTCCTGCCAAAGGCCAGCAAAGGAGCTGCAGTATTAACCCTGCCCTTTGGGCGGTGCTGCAGGGCATCATTCTCTGAAAGTACCTGGACATTACTGCAGGCGGCGCTACGGGAGGGTGCTCGGCAGCGCCTCCAGCAGGAAACTAGCAGCTTTGCACCTGGTGTTGATGGGGTTATGAAGCAGATCAGAGCTCCCGTTTTGTCTGGGATTGCTGTATTACACAGGATTCCGCACCCCCCAAAATGTTTGCAGATAAAGGGAAAGACAGGTCGACCAGATACACATCATTACTTTTTATTTGTCCACAGGCATTTATTGCCCATCCCTATTGCTCTTGAACTGAATAGTTTGTTAGCCCATTGCAAAGGGAATTTTTAAGAGTCAACCCCATTGCCGTGGGTCTGGAGTCACATGTAGGCCAGACCGGGTAAGGACGGCAGATTTCCTTCCCTGAAGGACATTAGTGACCCAGATGGGTTTTAATGACAGTCCTGGTCATCATTAGACTTTGAATTGCAAATTTTTGTTGACCCTCTGACAGTGCAGCACTCCCTCAGTACTGACCCTCTGACAGTGCAGCACTCCCTCAGTACTGACCCTCTGACAGTGCGGCACTCCCTCAGTACTGACCCTCTGACAGTGCAGCACTCCCTCAGTACTGACCCTCTGACAGTGCGGCACTCCCTCAGTACTGACCCTCTGACAGTGCGGCACTCCCTCAGTACTGACCCTCTGACAGTGCAGCACTCCCTCAGTACTGACCCTCTGACAGTGCGGCACTCCCTCAGCACTGACCATTTGACAGTGTGGCACTCCCTCAGTACTGACCCTCTGACAGGGCAGCACTCCCTCAGTACTGACCCTCTGACAGTGCAGCACTCCCTCAGTACTGACTCTCTGACAGTGTGGCACGCCCTCAGTACTGACCCTCTGACAGTGCAGCACTCCCTCAGTACTGACCCTCTGACAGTGCAGCACTCCCTCAGTACTGACCCTCTGACAGTGCGGTACTCCCTCAGTACTGACCCTCTGACAGTGCGGCACTCCCTCAGTACTGACCCTCTGACAGTGCGGCACTCCCTCAGTACTGACCCTCTGACAGTGCGGCACTCCCTCAGTAATGACCCTCTGACAGTGCAGCACTTCCTCAGTACTGGCCCTGACAGTGCAGCACTCCCTCAGTACTGACCCTCTGACAGTGCGGCGCTCCCTCAGTACTGACGCTCTGACAGTGTGGCACTCCCTCAGTACTGACCCTCTGACAATGCAACACTCCCTCATTACTGACCCTCTGACAGCGCGGCACTCCCTCAGTACTGACCCTCTAACAGTGCGGCACTCCCTCAGTACTGACCCTCTGACAGTGCGGCACTCCCTCAGTACTGACCCACTGACAGTGCAGCACTCCCTCAGTACTGACCCTCTGACAGTGCAGCACTCCCTCAGTACTGACCCTCTGACAGTGCGGCACTCCCTCAGTACTGACCCTCTGACAGTGCAGCACTCCCTCAGTACTGACCCTCTGACAGTGCGGCACTCCCTCAGTAATGACCCTCTGACAGTGCAGCACTCCCTCAGTACTGACCCTCTGACAGCGCGGCGTTCCCTCAGTACTGACCCTCTGACAGTGCGGTACTGAGGGAGTCTGACAGTGCGGCACTCCCTCAGTACTGACCCTCTGACAGTGGAGCACTCCCTCAGTACTGACCCTGTGATAGTGCAGCACTCCCTCAGTACTGACCCTCTGACAGTGCAGCACTCCCTCAGTACTGACCCTCTGACAGTGCAGCACTCCCTCAGTACTGACCCTCTGACAGTGCAGCACTCCCTCAGTACTGACCCTCTGACAGTGTAGCACTCCCTCAGTACTGACCCTCTGACAGTGCAGCGCTCCCTCAGTACTGACCCTCTAACAGTGCGGCACTCCCTCAGTACTGACCCACCGACAGTGCGGCACTCCCTCAGTACTGACCCTCTGACAGTGCAGCACTCCCTCAGTACTGACCCTCTGACAGTGCAGCACTCCCTCAGTACTGACCCTCTGACAGTGCAGCACACCCGCAGTACTGACCCTCTGACAGTGCGGCACTCCCTCAGTACTGACCCTCTGACAGTGCGGCACTCCCTCAGTACTGACCCTCTGACAGTGCGGCACTCCCTTAGTGCTGCGCTGGGGGTGTCAGACAGTATTGTGTACTTACGTCTCAGCAATGAGTGTGAGACCCATCAATATTTTGGTTCAGAAGCGAGCGTGCTGCCCACTGAGGCTGAATGTACCCCGGAGGACTGAGAGTGCTCTGTGGGTTTAGTCTGTTCATGATTGAGATTGATAGATTTTTTTTGTTGGGAAGAGAGTTAAAAGATTTGGGCCGAATGGTGTACTCGTGCCCGTGTAGGTCAGAGACCCTGGGGGTGGCGGGGGGGGGGGGGGGGGGGGGGGGGGCAATACATCAGCCGCTTTGCCCCCGAACAGGGGCACAAACTGGCAGGTTGACGCCTGGAGAGGCTCCCCGAGCTTCCCGACAGCCTTTACACCGCAATGTGGATCCTGCCCGAGGAACCCTCCCCACACGTGAGATACGGCATGGGGCAGGGGTGGGGCAGGGGGGTTGTGGCTTGTGTCCGGGGTGGGGGGGGTCTTGACATTGAGGCACCATTTAACAACAGCGTCCTGGTCCTCTCTTGCACTGGGCGCTCCTCAGAGCAGGAAATGCGGCTGAATGCCCCGCCGGGTCCACAAAAACAAGACAGCTCCAGGAATGACCCCCTCATCCCAGCCAGAACAGTGCTCCGTTTTATTTTACCTGTATTTTTTGAGAAGCGCCAATACATCTGTCAGCCACTGGGTGGCAGCATTGTGTTGCACTGGAATCCTGATCCCCACTCTCCTGAACGAGCTGATCGACCTGGGACGCCAGCGCCAGCTCCCTAATCAATGGGCTGAATGCAAACAAGCGGTTTTCACATTGGCGTCATTCCACTTTTGGAAGTGCCTTAATAATAATAATCGCTTATTGTCTCAAGTAGGCTTCAATGAAGTTACTGTGAAAAGCCCCTAGTCGCCACATTCCAGCTCCTGTTCGGGGAGGTTGGTACGGGAATTGAACCCACGCTGCTGGCCTTGTTCTGCATTGCAAGCCAACTGTTTAGCCCACTGTGCTAAACCAGCCTCTTGTATCCAGGGACTCTGAGTCAGTGGTGTTACCCTCACTGAATGCCCCACTATATACATCCGGGGGGGTCGCCATTGACCAGAAACTGAATCGGACCCAGCCACAAAAATACTGAGACTGAGAACCCTCCAGCTAGTAACTCACTTCCTGATCCCCCCCCCAAAGCCTGTCCATCATCTACAAGGCACAAGTCAGGAGTGTGATAGAATGCTCTCCACTTGCCTGGATGAGAGCAGCTCCAACAACACTCAAGACGTTCGACATCTAGAGGCTGCACGGTGGCGCAGTGGTTAGCACTGCTGCCTCACAGCGCCGAGGACCCGGGTTCGATCCCGGCTCTGGGTCACTGTCCGTGTGGCGTTTGCACATTCTCCCCGTGTCTGCGTGGGTCTCACCCCACAACCCAAAGCTGTGCAGGGTCATGCTAAAATTGCCCCTTAATTGGTAAATAAAATAATTGGGTGCTCTGAATTTATTTTTAAACATTTTTAAAAAGAATCTCGACACCATCCAGGACAATGTCTGTTTGATTGTTCCCCCTTCCACAAACATTCAAACCCTCCACTACCGACGCACAGTGGCAGCCGTGTGTACCATCTACAAGATGCACTGCCGTAACTCACCAAGGCTCCTTAGTCAGCACCTTCCAAACCCACAACCACTACCATCTAGAAGGACAAGAGCAGCAGATACCTGGGAACCCCACCACCTGGAGGTTCCCTTCCGAGTCACTCACCGCCCTGACTTGCAGATATATCGGCCGTTCCTTCACTGTCGCTGGGACAACATCCTGGAACTCCCTCCCTAACAGCACAGTGGCTGTACCTACAACTCAGGGACAGCAGCGGTTCAAGAAGGCGGCTCACCACCACCTTCTGAAGGGCTCCTAGGGATGGGCAATAAATGCTGGACCAACCAGCGACGCCCACATCCCGGGAATTTCTATCCCTCTCTACCTTTGGGTTGAGATATTAAACCCAAGGGCAGCACGGTGGTGCAGTGGTTAGCACTGCTGTCTCACGGCACCTAGGTCCCAGGTTCAATCCTGGCTCTGGGTCCATGTGGAGTTTGCACATTCTCCCCGTGTTTGCGTGGGTTTCGCCCCCACAACCCAAAGATGTGCAGGGTAGGTGGATTGGCCACGTTAAATTGCTCCTTAATTGGAAAACTGAATTGGGTACCCTACATTTATAAAAAATAAAGAGATATTAAACCCAGGGGTTGCATTATTCAGAAAGAAATTCCAGAATGTGCTCCAGGCTAATGTTGATCTGTCAACCCACATCTCACAGGGGAAACAAAAAGGATGGTTTGTCCATTGCCACATCGCAGTCTGTGGGATCCTGCTGTGCATGGGTCTGCTGCCACTATGCTTCAAAAGTACTTTATTGGCCCTAAAGCGGCAATAGACAGTCTGAGGCCGGGAAGGGCACTAAAGAAATGAAAGTTCCTTCTCTTCACTCTTTCTCTCAGATAGCAGCAAGAGCAGTCCGCTGCGGCTGGAGTGAACGATGAGGTGCTATCTCATGGCTATTTCTACTCTGCTGGGCCTGTCTTCTCTTTCCGGAGCCTGGGTTTCCGTGTTCAGCTGTCCCCCCCACACTGTAAAATTATTTATCCGGAGAAATATGGAAAGAAGGAGTAAAGAAAGACCGCATTCTTATCGTGGCATTTAAGTGACGTCTGTGAATCACTCATTACCCATGATGTCAGCAGACTGTTTAATCAAGTTAAAGAAAAATCATGCACATTATAGTTTTATGAAAGGCCCATTCAAAGCTACTTTAGCCTCCAACCCAGGACCATGTGATGTTGTGCACAGTTCCACAAACATATAGCCCCTACACTGGATGTTCCCGTCAGCCAATCTCAGTCGAGATTTTCAGTGGGAGCTCGAGGATTTGTCGTCAGTATCACTAGAGGCTAGAGAGGGGAGGCAAATCAGCCAGAACTCCTAATCCTGTTCACTATCCGGGGATTGTAGACTTGCGCATGCAAGTGTGTGTGTGTGGGGGCGGCACGGTGGCGCAGTGGTTAGCACTGCTGCCTCACGGCGCCAAGGCCCGAGTTCGATCCCGGCCCTGGGTCACTGTCCGTGTGGAGTTTGCACATTCCCCCCCTGTGTCTGCGTGGGTCTCACCCCCACAACCCAAAAAGATGCGCAGGCTAAGGTGGATTGGCCACACTAAATTGCCCCTTAATTGGAAAAAAAGAATTGGGTACTTTAAATTCATTTTTACAAAATGCAAAAGTCTGTGTGTATAAGCATGTGTTTAAGTGTATGGATCACAAATGTGAGGTTATCCATTTTGGTAGGAATAACAGCAAACGGGATTATTATTTAATCGATAAAATATTACAGCATGCTGCTGTGCTGAGAGACCTGGGTGTGCTAGTGCATGAGTCACAGAAAGTTGGTTTACAGGTGCAACAGGTGATTAAGAAGGCAAATGGAATTTTGTCCTTCATTGCTAGAGGGATGGAGTTTAAGACTAGGGAGGTTATGCTGCAATTGTATAAGGTGTTAGTGAGGCCACACCTGGAGTATTGTGCTCAGTTTTGGTCACCTTACTTGAGAAAGGACGTACTGGCACTGGAGGGTGTACAGAGGAGATTCACGAGGTTAATCCCAGAGTTGAAGGGGTTGGATTACGAGGAGAGGTTGAGTAGACTGGGACTGTACTCGTTGGAATTTAGAAGGATGAGGGGGGATCTTATAGATTTAAAATTATGAAGGGAATAGATAGGATAGATGTGGGCAGGTTGTTTCCACTGGCGGGTGAAAGCAGGGGACATAGCCTAAAAATAAGGGGAAGTAGATTTAGGACTGAGTTTAGGAGGAACAACTTCACCCAAAGGGTTGTGAATCTATGGAATTCCTTGCCCAGTGAAGCAGTTGAGGCTCCTTCATTTAATGTTTTTAAGGTAAAGATAGATAGATTTTGAACAATAAAGGGATTAAGGGTTATGGTGTTCGGGCCGGAAAGTGGAGCTGAGTCCACAAAAGATCAGCCATGGTCTCATTGAATGGCAGAGCAGGCTCGAGGGGCCAGATGGCCGACTCCTGCTCCTAGTTCTTATGTTCTTATGATCTCTGCGTGTGTTTAAGGGTGTGTGTGTGTAACTGAGTGTGTAAGAGTGTGCACATCACTGTGTGTGTACCTGGGTGAGTAAGTGATTTTTTTCACTGTCTGCCTGGACAGCTCCCGAGCTTCATAGCAGGGTTTCTGTAATAGTGGGGGGGGGGGGGGGTCTCTGGTGGGGGGGTCTCTCTTTTGGAGGGGTGTCTGGTGAGGGGCTCTTTTATCAGGTGTCTCTGATGGAGGGTTCTCTGGTATGGGTGGTCCCTGCTTGGGGGTGGGTCTGATGGAGGTTGGAATGGGCAAGGTTTGCATTATTGGGGGGAAGGGGGGGGTCCCTCCAATGGTCTTTGGGGGGCACTCAGCTTGAAGACTGACCCCCTTGACCCACCGCGGGTTCCACCGCACCAGGGTCAGGCTGGTGAAGACCCGCACCAATTCTCACCCGCGTGAATCCCGGCCCAGAGGTCCGCGGAATCGCGGAGACTTGGTGATCCCGGAGACCAGACTGTTAATAGGATGCGAATGGGTCAATTCGCTTCCTATTTGCTTCCTCCCACTGGCACGGGGCGCGTACCCCGATTCCACCACCAGCGGGGGACCCGGTGACCAGAGTATCGGAAACAGATCGGCGCACGGCGAGATTAAAGTCGAACGCAGTGCCCCCCCCCCCCCTCCCAGTCTGCTCCTCTGTGAGTCTGTGAGGCCTTGAAGCCGACTTTTTACATGGTTCACACCCCAGAACTACAGCCTGCCTGTCCCCAAATCCTCTCACAGAACCTTTCTCTCGGAGAAGCAATTCACTCCCCTTGAAGTTTCAATGGGCTCTGGGGTTTCACTGTTGCAGTCTGCCTGCTTCCATCTCTTTGCCCTTGCTTGCTCATGTTCCATTTCACTCCCATTGCTTTTGCCTGACTCTTGACTGACAGCTGGAGGCTTTTTCAAAGAAGGGTGAGATAAGAAGGGTGAGATAAGAAGGGTGAGATAGATATGGTGACCACACTGGATGGGGGCGGGGGCAGCTCAGAGGCCTTTTTAGTCCCTGGGTGGTCAGGGTCATGACTGGACATTGCCCTGGGTCAGACCCCTGGCACCTATGTCAGGCCCCTGGCACCCAGGCAATATCAGAATTGAACTGTCAGGGTACCGGGCGGGGGCTAGGGGGAGGGGGGCGGGCTGAGGCGTCAGATTGGCACTACCAAGGGGCATGGCCTGAAGAGGGCAGGGCCTTTGCCTTAGATACACCGTCCCCATCAAACACTCCCAGGACAGGTACAGCACGGGGTTAGATACAGAGTAAAGCTCCCTCTACACTGTCCCCATCAAACACTCCCAGGACAGGCACAGCACGGGGTTAGATACAGAGTAAAGCTCCCTCTACACTGTCCCCATCAAACACTCCCAGGACAGGTACAGCACGGGGTTAGATACAGAGTAAAGCTCCCTCTACACTGTCCCCATCAAACACTCCCAGGACAGATACAGCACGGGGTTAGATACAGAGTAAAGCTCCCTCTACACTGTCCCCATCAAACACTCCCAGGACAGGTACAGCACGGGGTTAGATACAGAGTAAACCTCCCTCTACACCGTCCCCATCAAACACTCCCAGGGCTGGTATAGCACGGGGTTAGATACAGAGTAAAGCTCTCTCTACACTGTCCCCATCAAACACTCCCAGGACAGGTACAGCACGGGGTTAGATCCAGAGTAAAGCTCCCTCTACACTGTCCCCATCAAACACTCCCAGGACAGGTACAGCACAGGGTTAGAATAAAGCTCCCTGTACCCTGTCCCCATCAAACACTCCCAGGACAGGTATAGCACGGGGTTAGATACAGAGTAAAGCTCCCTCTACACAGTTCCCCATCAAATACTCCCAGGACAGGTACAGCACGGGGTTAGATCCAGAGTAAAGCTCCCTCTACACTGTCCCCATCAAACACTCCCAGGACAGGTACAGCACGGGGTTAGATACAGAGTAAAGCTCCCTCTATACTTTCCCCATCAAACGCTCCCAGGATAGGTACAGCACGGGGTTAGATATAGAGTAAAGCTCCCTCTACACTGTCCCCATCAAACACTCCCAGGACAGGTACAGCATGGGGTTAGGTACAGAGTAAAGCTCCCTCTACACTGTCCCCATCAAACACTCCCAGGACAGGTACAGCACGGGGTTAAATACAGAGTAAAGCTCCCTCTACACTGTCCCCATCAAACACTCCCAGGACAGGTACAGCACGGGGTTAAATACAGAGTAAAGCTCCCTCTACACTGTCCCCATCAAACACTCCCAGGACAGGTACAGCACGGGGTTAAATACAGAGTAAAGCTCCCTCTACACTGTCCCAATCAAACACTCCCAGGACAGGTACAGCACGGGGTTAGATCCAGAGTAAAGCTCCCTCTACACTGTCCCCATCAAACACTCCCAGGACAGGTACAGCACAGGGTTAGAATAAAGCTCCCTGTACCCTGTCCCCATCAAACACTCCCAGGACAGGTATAGCACGGGGTTAGATACAGAGTAAAGCTCCCTCTACACAGTTCCCCATCAAATACTCCCAGGACAGGTACAGCACGGGGTTAGATCCAGAGTAAAGCTCCCTCTACACTGTCCCCATCAAACACTCCCAGGACAGGTACAGCACGGGGTTAGATACAGAGTAAAGCTCCCTCTATACTTCCCCATCAAACGCTCCCAGGATAGGTACAGCACGGGGTTAGATATAGAGTAAAGCTCCCTCTACACTGTCCCCATCAAACACTCCCAGGACAGGTACAGCATGGGGTTAGGTACAGAGTAAAGCTCCCTCTACACTGTCCCCATCAAACACTCCCAGGACAGGTACAGCACGGGGTTAAATACAGAGTAAAGCTCCCTCTACACTGTCCCCATCAAACACTCCCAGGACAGGTACAGCACGGGGTTAAATACAGAGTAAAGCTCCCTCTACACTGTCCCCATCAAACACTCCCAGGACAGGTACAGCACGGGGTTAAATACAGAGTAAAGCTCCCTCTACACTGTCCCAATCAAACACTCCCAGGACAGGTACAGCACGGGGTTAGATACAGAGTAAAGCACCCTCTATACTGTCCCCATCAAACACTCCCAGGACAGGTACAGCACGGGGTTAGATACAGAGTAAAGCTCCCTCTACAGGTACAGCTTAATGTAAATAATTTTGGACAGGGTCTTGGAATTAATTTCTGTGTAAGCTGCTATTCCCAGGCCAGCTCACTATCACCGAATATCGCAGGCTCTGTGTGTGCATGCATGTGTGTCGGTACATGCATGTTCGTTTGCAGGTGTGTGAATGTATACATGTGTGTGTGTAGATGTGCATATGTGTGTGCCTGTGTGCATGCATATAATATAATATAGAATAATCTTTATTGTTACAAGTAGGCTTACATTAACACTGCTATGAAGTTACTGTGAAAAGCCCCTAGTCGCCACATTCCGGCGCCTGTTCGGGTACACAGAGGGAGAATTCAGAATGTCCAAATTACCTAACAAGCACGTCTTTCGGGTCGTGTGGGAGGAAACCGGAGCACCCGGAGGAAACCCACGCTGACACGGGGAGAAAGTGCAGGCTCCGCACAGACAGTGACCCAAGCCGGGAATCGAACCCGAGACCCTGGAGCTGTGAAAGCAACAGTGCTAACCACTGCGCTAACGTGCTGCGTGTGTGTTCGTGTTTTGTGCGTGTCATGTGTTCTGTCTATGCCTGTATGTGTGCATGTGTGTGTGAGTGCGTGTGTGCAGGCATGCATGTGTGTTCTGTGTTGTGTGTGTCTGTGTGTGTCACTCTCTCGCTCTCTAGCAGGGGCCAAAATGCAGATCAGAAGAGGTACCGAACTTGAACAAAAGTTGGTTTGAAGGGCGCCTTAGCCCCTCTCGGCAAGTTCGGACCGGCACGGGCACAGTGCGAAGGGTTAAAAATGGAGGGGCGCACGACAGAATCTGCTTTGGCATTAATTGCCCCCAAAGACATTTGAGGTGCAGACGGAAGGAAAAGGGGGGCGAGGGGAATTTCAGTTTCACTTTCAGCCCCAACGTAAAAGATTGAGGAGGCAAAAGCTAAAATACTGCGTATTGTCCCTGACAGAATGCCAGGGTGTTGGAGGGTAGGGGGGGGGTGGGTTAAACCCTCAAAAGGATCTCGTCAGCAGTAATCGGACGGAATAGAGTTCTGTATGAAGGTCTGTCGAAGAGGATGCTGGGTAAGGGAGTCAGGAACAATCAGCCAGTGTGAATAGGCAGCCGCGCGCACAATGCACAATGAGGACCTGTGGTCGGAACAAGTTAAAGGGGCCCCTTCCCCCACCAGCGCCGGGTCACTTTAATCATCTATTGCAAAGGTCGCGAGGTCGCGGCGTCACCCTAATTGAAATACGTGGCCCTTGAAAGGACTGCATGAAATGTATTCCTTCGATTTTTTTTTTATTATTGAAGAGCTGTTGACAAGTTTTTAATTAAATCCCTGGTAATAAAACTAATTACCTCTCTCGGGGGGGGTGGCGACGGGTGGGAGGGGGGAGGGGCCTCAACGGCTGAATTAGACTCTTATAAAAAAAACGACCTTCTGAAAAAGAATAGAAGTGACCGACCGTTTCCGAACTCCTTCAAATCCTCGTTCCCCCCCGCCAGGCGCCGACGATTTTTAAGACGTGAATGTTTCATGTTTTATGCAGCCCAGAACCGCCAACAACAACTTGCATTTATTCAGCGCCTGCGATGTCCCAAGTTGCTTGGCTGGGGCGATTCTTTTTTTTTTAAATAATTTTTATTGAAAGAGTTTTTCCATACAAACATTTACCCCTACTAATTTTTAAATTATTTACAACACAATCCCTCCAGGCAAATGTCCCTCCCTCGCCCGCCCTCTCGCGCGCACCAGTCCTCCCCCCCCCCCCCCCCCCCCCCCCCCCCAGGCAACCTTAACAAACAAGGCAGCCTACAGTTTCAGACATGAGCAGCGAGCAGACTTGCCCGCGTTACAGTCGTGCATGTCCCCCCACGACCCTTGCTGCCCTCCCTCCCCCCCCCCCCTCCCTCCCCCCCCCTCCCTCCCTCCCCCCCTCCCCCCCCCCCCCCGGGTTGCTGCTGCCACGACCCCGAACGTCTATCTCTGATCTAAAAAGTCAAGGAAAGGTTGCCACCGCCTGGAGAATCCCTGTACCGACCCTCTCAGGGCAAATTTGATCCTTTCTAGCTGAATATAGCTAGCCATATCGTTAATCCAAGTTTCAACGCTTGGAGGCCTCGCGTCCTTCCATTGAATTAATATCCTTCGTCGAGCCACTAGGGATGCAAAGGCCAGTATTCCGGCCTCCCTAGCCTCCTGTACCCCCGGTTCTACCCCGACCCCAAAGATCGCAAGCCCCCATCCTGGTTTGACCCTGGACCCCACCACCTTCGACACCGTCCTTGCCACCCCCTTCCAGAACCCTTCCAGCACCGGACATGCCCAGAACATATGCACATGGTTCGCTGGGCTTCCCAGACATCTGACACACCTGTCCTCACCCCCAAAGAACCGGCTCATCCTTGTCCCCGTCATGTGAGCTCTATGCAGCACCTTAAATTGAATGAGGCTCAGCCTCGCACACGAGGAGGAAGAATTGACCTTCTCCAGTGCATCCGCCCACGTCCCGTCTTCTATCTGCTCTCCCAGCTCCCCTTCCCACTTGGCTTTCAGCTCCTCCCCTGATGCTTCTTCCGCCTCCTGCATTATCTTGTAGATGTCTGATATCTTCCCCCCTCCGACCCAGACCCCCGAGAGCACCCTATCACTCGCCCCCTTACTGGGGAGCAGGGGGAACCCCTCCACCTGCCGTCTAGCAAATGCCTTCACTTGTAAATATCTGAACATGTTTCCCGGGGGGAGCTCAAACTTCTCCTCCAGCCCTCCCAGGCTCGCAAACCTCCCCTCTATAAACAGGTCCTTCAGCTGCCGTATGCCCACCCTGTACCAGCTCTGAAATCCCCCGTCGATGTTCCCCGGGATGAATCTATGGTTCCCTCTTATTGGCGCCGCCAACAGACCTCCCATTTCCCCCCTATGTCGCCTCCACTGCCCCCATATCTTGAGGGTGGCCGCCACCACCGGGCTCGTGGTGTACCTCGTGGGGGGGAGCGGCCATGGTGCCGTTACTAGGGCCCCCAGGCTTGTGTTGCCACAGGACGCCCTCTCCATTCGTTTCCAAGCTGCCCCCTCCCCTTCCATCATCCACTTGCGCACCATTGACACATTTGCCGCCCAGTAGTACCCCGAAAGATTGGGTAGTGCCAGCCCTCCACTGTCCCTACTCCGCTCCAAAAAGACCCTCCTCACCCTTGGGGTGCCATGCGCCCACACGTAGCTCATGATGCTACTCGTCACCTTTTTGAAGAAGGCCCTAGGGAGGAAGATGGGCAAGCACTGAAATAAAAACAAGAACCTTGGGAGGACCGTCATTTTGATTGACTGCACCCTCCCCGCCAGCGACAACGGTACCATGTCCCACCTCTTAAATTCCTCCTCCATCTGTTCCACCAGCCTGGAAAAGTTCAACTTGTGGAGGGTCCCCCAGTTCCTTGCCACCTGCACCCCTAAGTACCTAAAGCTCTTTCCTGCTCGCTTGAAGGGGAGTCTCCCAATACCCTCTCCCTGGTCCCCCGGGTGTATCACAAAAACCTCGCTTTTGCCCAAATTTAGTTTGTACCCCGAAAAGTCCCCAAACTCTGCTAATAGTTCCATTATCTCCGGCATTCCCCCTTCTGGGTCTGCCACGTACAGCAGTAGATCATCCGCATACAGCGATACTCGATGTT
Source organism: Scyliorhinus canicula (assembly GCF_902713615.1). Classification (NCBI taxonomy): domain Eukaryota; kingdom Metazoa; phylum Chordata; class Chondrichthyes; order Carcharhiniformes; family Scyliorhinidae; genus Scyliorhinus; species Scyliorhinus canicula. Next base: position 3,665,426 of record NC_052168.1, on the reverse strand, counting down.
CCTCCCCTCCCCTAGTCAGTCCTCTCCACCCCCCTGAACCCCTCAGTGCCATCGCCAACGGTTCAATCGCCAGTGCGAAAAGTAGGGGGGATAGGGGACATCCCTGCCTGGTCCCTCGGTGGAGCCCGAAATACTCCGACCTCCTCCCGTTTGTCACTACACTCGCCGTCGGGGCCGAGTAGAGCAGCTTCACCCACTTAATAAAGCCTTCCCCAAACCCAAACCGTTCCAACGTCTCCCACAGGTACTCCCACTCCACCCTATCGAATGCCTTCTCCGCGTCCAGCGCTACCACTATCTCAGCCTCCCCCTCCACTGCCGGCATCATAATTACATTCAGCAATCTCCGCACGTTCGTGTTGAGCTGCCGCCCCTTCACGAACCCCGTCTGGTCCTCATGGATTACCCCTGGCACACAATCCTCTATTCTAGCTGCCAGGATCTTTGCCAGCAACTTGGCATCCACGTTCAGAAGCGAGATAGGCCTGTAGGACCCGCACTGCACGGGGTCTTTATCCCGCTTCAATATCAGGGAGATCAGAGCCTGCGACATTGTCGGGGGCAGAACCCCCCCCTCTCGCGCCTCATTAAAGGCTCGTACCAGTACCGGTCCCACCAAGTCCACATTTTTCTTATAGAATTCCACCGGGAACCCATCTGGCCCCGGCGCCTTCCCCGCCTGCATCTGACCTATTCCCTTGACTAGCTCCTCTAGCCCTATTGGCGCCCCCAGCCCTTCTACCAGCCCCTCCTGGACCCTTGGGAACCTCAATTTGTTTAGGAAGTCCTCCATTCCCCCTCTCCTCGTCGGCGGCTCAGACCGATACAACTCCTTGTAAAAATCCCTGAAGACCCCGTTCACTTCTTGCCCCTTCTGCACTACCTTCCCGCCCCTCTCCTTCACTCCCCCAATCTCCCTAGCCGCATCTCGTTTGCGAAGCTGGTGTGCCAGCATCTTGCTCGCCTTTTCCCCATACTCATAAACCGCGCCCTGTGCCCTTCTCCACTGCGTCTCTGCCTTCCTGGTGGTCAGCAGGTCGAACTTGACCTGCAGGCTGCGCCGTTCTCCCAGCAGCCCCTCCTCTGGTGCCTCCGCATATCTCCTATCCACTTCCAATAGCTCCCCCACCAGCCTCTCCCTCTCCTGCCTCTCCTTTCTTTCTCTGTGCGCCCTTATGGAGATCAGCTCTCCCCTGATCACTGCCTTCAGGGCCTCCCAGACCATCCCCACCTGCACCTCACCCGTGTCATTCAAGTCCAGATAGCTCTCAATGCTCTTCCGGACCCTTTTACACACCTCGTCGTCCGCTAACAGCCCCACATCCAGCCGCCACAACGGGCGCTGGTCCCGCGCCTCCCCCATTTCCACATCCACCCAATGTGGTGCATGATCAGAGATCGCAATGGCCGAGTACTCAGCTTCCCGTACCCTCGGGATCAGCCCCCTGCTCAACACGAAGAAATCGATTCTGGAGTACACTCTATGGACGTGGGAGAAAAAGGAATACTCCCTCGCCCTCGGCCTACCAAACCTCCATGGGTCTACTCCTCCCATCTGCTCCATGTACCCCCTCAGCACTTCTGCCGCTGCCGGCCTCCTATTGGTCCTTGAGCTCGATCTGTCTAGCCCGGGGTCCAGCACTGTGTTAAAGTCCCCCCCCATGATCAAGCCCCCTGCCTCCAGTCCCGGAATGAGGCCCAATAGGCGCCTCATAAAACCCGCGTCATCCCAGTTCGGGGCATATACGTTGACCATCACCACTTTCTCCCCCTGCAGCTTACCCTTCACCATCACATACCTACCCTCCTTATCCGCCACCACCTCCTCCGCCACAAACGACACCCTCTTTGCTGGGGCGATTCTTAAACAAATCTTTATTCGTAGAATTTACAGAGTAGTAGGAGGCCATTCGGCCCATCGAGTCTGCACCGGCCCTTGGAAAGTGCACCACATTTAAGCCCACACTTCCAACCTATTCCCGTAACCCAGTAACCCCACCCAACCTTTTTGGACCTGCACGTCTTCGGACTGTGGGAGGAAACTGGAGCACCTGGAGGAAACCCACACAGACACGGGGAGAACGTGCAGACTCCGCACAGACAACGACCCAAGCCGGGAATCGAACCTGGGACCCTGGAGCTGTGAAGCAGCGACAGTGCTAACCACTGTGCTACCGTGCTGCCCACAATTTAACAGCGAGCCGCACACAAGGAAGTGTAAGGAGAGGTTGGGCAAACAGGTAGCTTTGAAGATTGTCTAAAAGAGGAAAGGCGATGAGATTCAGTCAGTCTGGCCGGCTTCTTTCCAGCTCAGTTCTCCCTCCGGGTCCGACCTGCAACCTTCGGGTCCAGGTGGCGAAGAAATGACCAATGGCGGACCCATAGAGGTCATGATTGGCACAGTGCAGAGATCACAGGGAGATCGTGGGGCTGGAGGAGATTGCAGAGATAGGGAGGAGAAAAACCATGGAAGGATCGAGTCTGCACCGACCCTCTGAAAGAGCACCCTACCTCGGCCCACTCCCCTGCCCTATCTCTGTAACCCCACCTAACCTGCACGCCTTTCGACAATAAGGGACAATTTATCATGGTCAATCCACCTAACCTGCACATCTTTGGACTGTGGGAGGAAACCGGAGCCCCCGGAGGAAACGCTCACAGGGAGAAAGTGCAGACTCCGCACAGACAGTGACCCGGGGCTGGAATTGAACCCAGTTCCCTGCACTGTGAGGCAGCAGTGCTAACCACCGCGCCGCCCTTTTCGTGATAGATATTAATGATCCAGGTCTTGGTGTGCGGGCAACAATTTCAAAGTTTGTGGATGTTACAAAATTTGGAAATATTTTAAACTGCGAAGAGGGCAGCGGAGAACTTCAAAAGGTGGCGGGGGAGATTTTGCCGGCTTTTCTGGTCAGTGGGATCTTCCAGCCCCCCCCCCCCCCCCCCCCCCCCCACCCCTCCCCCCCTCCCACCGCGGCTTCCTGGAGGCATAGAGATAGAGAAATACAGCACAGAACAGGCCCTTCGGCCCACGATCTGGCACCGAACTTTTGTCCTAGGTTAATCATAGTATTTTGGACAATCTTTCATGGCCAATCCACCCAACCCGCACATCTTTGGACTGTGGGAGGAAACCGGAGCACCCGGAGGAAACCGGGGTGGATTCAATGGAAAATCCCATTGACAGCGACGGGAACAGAAGATCCCGGGCTGTCGGGAAACAGGCCGCTGGGGGCACAGAAATTCCCCCCCCCCCCCCCCCCCCCCCCCCCCCCCCCACCCCACCCCGACAAGTGGAGTGGGCAGGTAGGTGGCAGATGAAGTTCAATGTGTGGAAGTGTGAAGCGATGCATTTTGGAAGGAAGAACATGGAGAGACGATATGGAATAAAGGGTAAAACTCTGAATCATAGAATCGTAGAATTCACAGTGCAGAAGGAGGCCGTTCGGCCCATCGAGTCTGCCCGGCCCTTGGAAAGAGCACTCTACTTAAGCCCACACCTCCACCCTATCCCCGTTACCCAGCAACCCCACCTATCCTTTTTTGGACACTAAGGGGCAACTTATCATGGCCAATCCACCTAACCTGCACGTCTTTGGACTGTGGGAGGAAACCGGAGCGCCCGGAGGAAACCCACGCACACACGAGGTGAATGTGCAGACTCCGCACAGGCAGTGACCCGAGCTGGGAATTGAACCTGAGACCCTGGAGCTGTGAAGCAACTGTGCTACCCATGAAGGAGGTGCAGGAGCAGAGGGACTTGGGTGTAAACACGCAGAGGGCATGAAGGGGGCAGGACAGGTGGCGAGAACAGTTAATAAAACAGAGAGTATCCTGGGCTTTATTAATAGGGGCACAGAGTATAGAGCAAGGAGGTTATACTGAACATACCTCTTCATTCACCTGAGGAAGGAGCTCCGAAAGCTAGTGTTTGAAACAAACCTGTTGGACTTTAACCTGGTGTTCGAAGACTTCTTACTGTGCTCACCCCAGTCCAACGCCGGCATCTCCACATCAGAACTTATAAGAGACACTGTACAAGACCTCAGCTGGAACATTCTGCATGGTTCTGGGCACCTCACTATGGGAAGGATGTGAACATATTGGAGAGAGTGTGGAAGAGGTTTGCAAGAACAGTTCCAGCGATGAGAAACTTAAGATGGAGAGGCAGTGGCATTGGACTTGTAACCCACAGTCTCCGGTTCGAATCTCACCACAGCAGATGGTGAAACTTGAATTCAATAAAAATGAAATGTTGACCACGAAACTATCATCGATTGTTGTAAAAACCCATCTGGTTCACTAATGTCCTTTAGAGAAGGAAATCTTCCGTCTTTGCCCGTTCTGGCCTACATGTGTCTCTGGATTGCTAATGTCGTTAGGGACGAGCAATAAATGTTGGTCCAGCCATTAACGAATGAAGAAGGGTTTTAGTGGAGAGGTTGGGACAGTTCTAGAAGAGATTCGATAGAGCTGTTCAAAATCATGAAGGGTTGGACAGAGTTGATGGCGGAGAAACTGTTCCCGCTCGTAAAAGTTTCGAGAACGCGAGGGACACATTTAAAGAGATTTGCAAAAGAAGCAAATGTGGAGTGAGAAAAAACATGTTCACACAGCGAGTGGCTGGGGTCTGGAACGTGCTGCCTGGGAGCGTGGGGGAGACAGGTTCACTCAAAGCACTCAAGAGGGTGTTGGGATCTGAATGGAGACAATGTGCAGGGGTTTGGGGAAAAGGCAGCACTAAGTCATGATGCTTGTTTGGAGAGCGGGTGCAGATACAATGGGCCGAATGGCCTCCTTCTGCCCCGGAACAAATCTGTGATTCTGTGGAGTAGAGCACAGCAAGATTTCGCAAACTGCAATGTGACAATGGCCAGACAATGTGTCTTTGTGATGTTGGCTGAGGGATGAACATTAACTGGAGATAAGCCACCTGTTCTTCTTCAAAATGGTGCCACAGGGTGGTTTACCCTCACCTGAGAGGTCAGATGTTGCAATGCCGCACCTGAAAACTGGCACCTCCAGCAGTGCATCACCTCCTAGAGAGCACACTGGACGTGCCTCCTCAGGAATGCACTGGACGTGCCTCCTCAGGAATGCACTGGACGTGCCTCCTCGGGATTGCACTGGACGTGCCTCCTCAGGAATGCACTGGACGTGCCTCCTCGGGATTGCACTGGAGGTGCCTCCTCGAGAATGCACTGGAGGTGCCTCCTCGAGAATGCACTGGACGTGCCTCCTCAGGAATGCACTGGAGGTGCCTCCTCAGAAATGCACTGGAGGTGCCTCCTCAAGAATGCACTGGACGTGCCTCCTCAGGAATTCACTGGATGTGCCTCCTCAGGAATGCACTGGACGTGCCTCCTCGGGAATGCACTGGACGTGCCTCCTCGGGAATGCACTGGACATGTCAGCCTGTATTTCATTCTCAACTCTCTGGCGTGAGCTTTGAACCCATGAGCCGCTGAGTAGAAGGAGAGGGCGTTGCCGCCTGAGACACAACGCCACATGCTACTTGTGATTAGTGAAGGTTAGTCGCGGAATGATGGGAATTATCGGGCTTTAATCGGAGCACTCTTTGGAATTCTCACTCGGGAGGGATGCCCCATTTTGGGCTCCAAAAGAACGATATTGATTCTAGAGTTCAACCATCCACAGCCACTCGGGAGCAGAACAAACGCCATCCCGCCCACTGTAAGCGATGGATCGTTGTTCCTAATCCAGTGGGAATTGGGAGGAGGAGAGCCAAGAGGGGAGAGGGAGGAAAAGGGAGAGAGGAGAGCAGCGGGAAGAGAGCTAGCGAGAGCAGAGTGGCAGGAAAGGGCGCGAGGAGGAGAGGGGGTGGAAGGAGGTTGGGGAGAGGGAGAGGGAAGGCGAGGCGGGGAGGGAGAGGTGGGGGTTGGAAAGTCAGATGATGGAGAGGGTTGGAAGAGAGAGAGCGAGAGGGGGAGAGAGGGAAAGGGGAACCGATCATTACCCACCCAACCCTACCTCGGCCTCTGATTAATAGAAAGCAGATCTTCCCCCAGCAATGCTGCTGAATTTGCTGAACAGCATTGGAAACTAGTGATGGGGAAGGGGGCGATTCACTCCCTCGAGTATGTTCTGCCGCTTAGTGGGTTTATGGTTGTTAAGTATCTAAATACCATCCACAAATCTTAGCTCCACATCCTGTGATATTCTTGTCGAGGAAAGAAATGAACAATTCCAGTTTTAAAATGATTAATGGAGCTGACATCTAGTGGGAGAGATTTCCACGTCTCGAGCAGCTTTGCTGTGAAAAAATGGTTCCTAATTCTCTCGACAACAACATATTTGCATTTATATAGCACATTTAACTGCGAAACAAACTCCCAAAGTGCTTCACCAGAGGGGTTATCGATCAGAATTTGACACCGAGATACAGGGGGCGATCTAACGGGGGCAGAGTCCCGTAGCTCACGGCAGCCGAGGACGCACTTATCATAGAATCATAGAATTTACAGTGCAGAAGGAGGCCATTCAGCCCATCAAGTCTGCACCGGCCTTTGGAAAGAGCACCCCACTTACGCCCACGCCTCCACCCTATCCCCGTAACCCAGTAACCCCACCTAACCTCTTTGGACACTAAGGGCAATTTAGCATGGCCAATCCACCTAACCTGCACATCTTTGGACTGTGGGAGGAAACCGGAGCATCCGGAGGAAACCCACGCACACACGGGGAGAACGTGCAGACTCCGCACAGACAGTGACCCAGCCGGGAATCGAACCTGGGACCCTGGAGCGGTGAAGCAGCAGTGCTAACCACTACGCTGTCATGCCGCCCACACTTAGCCTCATTCCCCATTTTTAATTGGCATCCCATTCTCTCGAGCCCCCGACACAGCCCCTGAACCCCAACTCACTATAAGGGGTCTTCGCGCCCCCCCCCCCCACCTCGCACCCACACCCAGTCAGGGCACCCCACACCCCCGGCTCGATCCCCAGCGTGGAAAAATGCCCACTTGGCAGTGCCACCTGGCACTTGACAGTGTCAGGCTGGTATGTGGCACTGACTGGGTGGGAACCTCAATTAAATCAACCCTTGGCCTAGATTCCAAGGAACAGGTTTTAGTGAGCAGCACGGTAGCACAGTGGTTAGCACTGTTGTTTCACAGCTCCAGGGTCCCAGGTTCCATTGCCGGCACGGGTCACTGTCTGTGCGGAGTTCTCCCCGCGTCTGCGTAGGTTTCCTCCGGGTGCTCCGGTATCCTCCCACAGTCCAAAGATGCCTTCAAACAACCGCGCAACCTCAAACAAACCATTGTTTGCAGCAAACTACCCAGCCTTCAGACCAGCGACCACGACACCACACAACCCTGCCATGGAAATCTCTGCAAGATGTGCCAGATCATCGACATGGATACCACCATTACACGTGAGAACACCACGCATGAGGTACGCAGTACATACTTGTGCGACTCGGCCAACGTTATCTACCTCATACGCTGCAGGAAAGGATGTCCCGAAGCGTGGTACATTGGCGAGACCATGCAGACTCTGCGACAACGAATGAACGGGCATCGTGCGACAATCACCAGGCAGGAATGTTCCCTTCCAGTCGGGGAACACTTCAGCAGTCAAGGGCATTCAGCCTCTGATCTCCTGGGTAAGCGTTTTCCAAGGCGGCCTTCAGGACGCATGACAACGCAGAATCACCGAGCAGAAACTGATAGCCAAGTTCCGCACACATGAGTACGGCCTCAACTGGGACCTGGGATTCATGTCGCATTACATTCACCCCCCATCATCTGGCCTGGGCTTGCAAAATCCTACCAACTGTCCCGGCCTGAGACAATTCACACCTCTTTAATCTGGGGTTACCCCTATCTCTGGATCTGTAAAGACTTAATTACCTGCAAATGCTCGCATTCTAAGCATTGTCTGGCATCTTTGAATTTGTCTATATACATGTTTCTGGAACCTACCTCTTCATTCACCTGAGGAAGGAGCTGCGCTCCGAAAGCTGGTGTTTGAAACAAACCCGTTGGACTTTAACCTGGTGTTGTCAGACTTCTTACTGTACAAAGATGTGCAGGTTAGGCGGATTGGCCGTGCTAAATTGTCCCTTAGTGTCCAAAATGATTAGATGGGGTTACTGGGGATAGGGTGGAGGTGTGGGCTTGGGTAGAGTGCTCTTTCTAAGGGCTGGTGCAGACCTGATGGGCCGAATGGCCTCCTTGTGCACTGTAAATTCTATGTTACTATGATAAGTTGTCTGTCCTCACATTCTAACACTTGGAACCCGGGTAGCATTTGGGTGAATTTACATTCAACACCTGCCAAGGCCTATATATGGTGGTGTCTAGAATGGTGGACAATCTCCCCTGAACCCCTTGTTCATCCATTGGGGTGAGCCAGGGGAGGAGAGGGTTAAAACCAGGGACTGAACTGCATAACACGCGGGGATTAACAAGGTGAACGCTCCCGCTGGACAGTAACAGAGGCCGTCTCCCGTTTGATCAGCGTGACTTCCTCTGCCAAATAACATTTCAATTATCTTTCCTCCCGTGTCCTGCGTCCCTCTGATCTGTGTTTGAAAGGAGCTGCTGCACAGCCAGGAGGCCCCAGCGAGAGGCAGAAGTGTATCACTCACAGCCTCCCTGACCTCCAGAGTGCTAATCAGCCAGAGGTTAATCGGAATAGTTTTGGTGGTGTCAATGGTCCCTTTGCTCTTTCTGTGCAGCGATTTGGCATCCTTTTTTTTTTGCATTCGCTGCCGATGAGAAGTCGATACATCATTTTTAAAAGTTCATCAAAGTTGTCTGCTTGGCCCTCCCTCTCCCAGCAGACACCCTGCACAGAGACTTGCCTTGATAGGAGCTGCGACTGATGTTGTGTCCCACATAAATTGTCAAATCATCGAGTGACACGGCCCCAAAGGAGGCCATTTGACCGATCGTCTTGGTCAGCTCTTATTCTATTAGTCCCACTCCCCTCTGCTCTCTGCCCCAGAACTCTGCAAAATACCCCTCATACCTCCTGCTCCAGCATGGGACAAATCACTCTCACGCCAACAGGGTGAAGAAAGGGCAGCGTGATCGCATAGTGGTCACCACAGTTGCTTCACAGCTCCAGGGTCCCGAGTTCGATTCCCGGCTTGGGTCACTGTCTATGTGGAGTCTGCACTTTCTCCCCCGTGTCTGCGTGGGTTTCCTCCGGGGGCTCCGGTTTCCTCCCACAGTCCAAAGATGTGCGGGCTAGGTGGATTAGCCATGCTAAATGGCCCCTTAGTGTTTTCAAAAAGATTAGGTGGGGTGACTGGGTTACGAGGATAGGGTAGAGGCGTGGGCTTAGGTGGGATGCTCTTTCCAAGGGTCGGTGCAGACTCGATGGGCTGAATGGCCTCCTCCTGCACTGTAAATTCTATGAAGAGTCTATGCCATTCATGTCGCTCCTGTTATTACCTCAGGGTGACTCAAATCACAAACAATAAAGTGTTTTTGGAGACGCGGCCGCTGGTGTAATGTGGGAAAGGCAGCCACTATTTTTTACACAGCAAGATCCCACAAAAAGCAGCACGGTCATGGCCAGGCACCCGGTTTTCTTCGGTGACCTTGGTCTGGGGCTCAACATGGGCCTGGGCACAGGTGAAACTTCACCCCCACCGGCCAATTCCGCAGAATAGTGGCCACCGGACCTCCATCCAAGAGGGCGGATAGGACCCCGGGTTAACATCCCGTCTGGAAGGAAAATAGAGTCAAACAATGACACCTGGGGGAATTTGAATAGCAGAGACTGGCAGGAAGGGGCTTCTCTGGGTGAGGAGGTGGGAGATGCAAAAGTAAAGTTGTACAGCACCCCGGTGAGGCGGAAGGTGAAATTGCAGCGTGACAGGTTTACATAGGCAGGGCCCATTATGCATTCCTCTGCCCATATTTACAATGGGAAAACAATTGACAGGAAACTCTGGCCAGAATATGGCCACAGGAAGTGAGGCTTTGTAGACAGGCAACTGCGTCAGTGTGTATGCGTCACAAGAACATCCACCCACCTTGATCTCGCCCCCCCAACAGCATTCCGTGCAGTGCCAGGGGATAGTGCCAGGGGACAGTGCCAGGGGACAGTGTCTGGGTGAGAGCGTTCGGGAGCAGTGTCAGGAGGAGTTTCTGGGCTGTGCCGGGGACAATATCAGGGACAGTGCCCAGGAAGCAGTGTTGGGACAGTGCCAGGGGACAGTGCCCAGGGAAGTGCCAGGGGCAGGGCTAGAGGACAATGCCTGGCACAGTGCCGGGGGCAGTGCCCAGGGAACAGTGCCATGGTCCAGGGGCAGTGCCAGAGGGCAGCGCCTGGGAGAAGTGCCTGTGGCAGTGCAAGGGGGCAGTACCAAGAGCAGGGACAGGGCCAGTGGACAACGCCGGGGCCAGTGCTAGGGGACAGTGCCTGGGCAGTGCCAGGGGGCAGTGTCATGGAGCAGTGCTCGGGGACAGTGCCTGGGCAGTGCCAGGGGGCAGTATCATGGACCAGTGCTCGGGGACAGTGCCTGGGCAGTGCCAGGGGGCAGTATCATGGACCAGTGCTCGGGGACAGTGCCTGGGCAGTGCCAGGGGGCAGTATCATGGACCAGTGCTCGGGGACAGTGCCTGGGCAGTGCCAGGAGGCAGTCATGGAGCAGTGCTCGGGGACAGTGCGTGGGCAGTGCCAGGGGGCAGTGTCATGGAGCAGTGCTCGGGGGCAGTGCGTGGGCAGTGCCAGGGGGCAGTGTCATGGAGCAGTGCTTGGGGACAGTGCCTGGGCAGTGCCAGGGGGCAGTGTCATGGAGCAGTGCTCGGGGACAGTGCGTGGGCAGTGCCAGGGGGCAGTGTCATGGAGCAGTGCTCGGGGACAGTGCGTGGGCAGTGCCAGGGGGCAGTGTCATGGAGCAGGGCTCGGGGACAGTGCCTGGGCAGTGCCAGGGGGCAGTGTCATGGAGCAGTGCTCGGGGACAGTGCCTGGGCAATGCCAGGGGGCAGTGTCATGGAGCAGTGCTCGGGGACAGTGCCTGGGCAGTGCCAGGGGGCAGTATCATGGAGCAGTGCTAGGGGAGAGTTCCAGAGGACAGTGTCGATTTCTCTGAAGTTCTGCCCTCTGTCTGTCACCAGTGACGTGTTTGCCCCACAGTGGAGCCAGCTCTCTGCTTTTACTGGTGTCGAAATGATGGGGCTGGAAGCACACAGAAGTGTTCACCTTCGACTGACGAATGGCCAGGTAAGAGTCGTGATCAGGCTGCACGGCTCTGTCCATTTCAGTGCGACAGAGAATTGGCGCTGCCTGCCCCAGGTGCTGCCCCCGTGGGGCAGGGGGAAGCAAAGTTGACCATTTTGACTCCCCCCTCCCCCACATTGCCAGTTGCCACCTCTATGCCCACTTGCCGAAACAAAGCAGTGACTGGGGCTGGCAGAAAGCTGACCACTGATGGAACCTCGTACAACTTGGAATGTTTGTTGTGGGTTTACTGCAGCCAGATTTGGGCGTCCAATCTAAAAACTCCCAAGATCAATAGAACTATTCATTCTTAAATAGATATTTATTAAGGAAATCGCCTCAGGCACTCTTCCAAGACAATAATTGGAATTAATCTCGCAGTAGTACCAATGATAACTCAATACTCCACTTTATGCCAAATGTACACTGACTGCCCAGTTCCCATCTTTTACAATAGCCTTTGAATAGATCCTTCTATAAAGAATATGAATTATTCATGTCGCGAGAAGATTAGCATGTTACCCAGCGACTGCTCCATTCAGCCAACCTTTGACCCAGTCATCTGGTGTTTGAGGTCCGTGTGCTTGAATTACGACAACAACAACTTGCATCGGTGAAGCGCCTGTGAGCCGGGGGGGGGGGGGGGGGGGGGGGCGGGGGGCGTCCCACGAGGCCCGAACAGGAGCACGGATCGAACCAACATGGACACACCAGACGAGGGAGGAGTCATTAGGAGGGGCGCAAATTTTGGGAGAGGCAGTACCCGCAGCGTGGAGGGAGGGCCATTCAGCCCATTGAATTTGCACAGGCTCTCTGAAGGAACATTCCACCCAATCACGCTCCCCTTCCTTATCGGCGTGACCTAGCACCCTCTTTCTTTTTAGACAGCAATCCACTTCCCTTTGGTATTCCTCGATCAAACCTGCATCAACCTCCCTCTCATTCTGAATCTGTGCCCTTTAGTTCTCTTTGTTCTCATTTGTTCTCATTTACGTTTCTCCTGTCCACACCCCTCAGGATTTTGAATAAATCTGCCAAGGCCTTCTCCAAGGAAAACAGACCCAACCTCTCCAATCTATCCTCATAGCAACAGCTCTTTATCCCTGGAATCATTCTTGTTAACCTCCTCTGTACTCTCTCCAATTTCTTCACATCCTCCCTCAAGTATGGCGCCCAGAACTGGACACAGTGCTCCAGGTTCGGCCTAATCTTAGCGGATTTCCCTTAGAAATGCATTATCAATAGTAAGCTATTGAAACGGGCAATGACGAAGTTCCGTCGTTAGGAATCTGAACGAGGAGAGCATTGTTGTGCAAATGATTTGCTACAATTGCAAATGACACAAATGTGAGGTACGGAGGGAATATTTGTTGGCGCTTGTTCGTTGGGGATGGTTGGTGCTGGAGCGGGTTATGTATCCATGAGATGGTACATGGGTGCCCTTCTGACTGAGCCTGCGAGCCACAGAGCACAGGGTGATCCCAGGTTGGCTTCACCGTCGCTGGCCGCACCCTGACTAACAGTTAAGCGGCAAATACAAAACCGCGAATCGCTCTCCCGTAGCCGATGAAGAAAACGCACCTCCATCGGAATCTGGCGCAGCAAAAAACAACCTCAGCTGACAGTCTCTCCCCGAGAGCACTCTCACACAATCAGTTCAGCGCGATATTTGATGATATAGTTGGGTGACAGATTCAAAGGCATTTGGGTAGCTACTGTAAATGAATGAGCCCTTTATTTCCCAAATCCCCAGTGAGCTAACCTACTGATCTAATATGTATTTCTTTATTAAATAGCATTACCATTTACGTTTGAATCGCTTAAGTGGAAAATGTTATCACGGTGACCTTTAAGGACCTAACATACTTCCATGGGTGTTCAGTCAGTTCAAAATCATGAGATTTTTTTTTTCAGGAATATCCAATTAACAAGCGTGGAGAGACCTGGAAGGCAGAGGCCCAGCAGCGAATTGGCCAAATGAATGGGAGCCTTGTTGTCAGCAGATCTGAAATCTTGGATGAAAGCAGCAGAGAGATATATGAGTTCATTTCTTATTTTATTTAACGTTCAGCTCATCTGCGACGCATCCCGTGAGGGTCGGGCTGAAGGCAGCTGATCGTCATGGCTTCGCACAGGCCAAGACCAGTGACACGCAAGCTCCAAAGGGTTGTTTGCAAAACTCGGCTCCACGATTTCCCGCTGCCGCAATGGAGCCTTTTCCCTCGATGAATGATTAAGGAACAGATGCCGCAATTATTAACTGTGGGCAAAGGTTAACAAAGAACAAAGAAAAGTACAGCACAGGAACAGGCCCTTCGGCCCTCCAAGCCTTGCGCCGACCATGCTGCCCGTCTAAACTAAAATCTTCTACACTTCCTGGGTCCGTATCCCTCTATTCCCGTCCTATTCGTGTATTTGTCAAGATACCCCTTAAATGTCACTATCGTGAATGTCGTAGGAACAAGGGGGAGGGCCATTCAGTCCTTCGAGCCTGTCCCACTACTGAAGGGCAACACGGTAGCATGGTGTTTAGCATAAATGCTTCACAGCTCCAGGGTCCCAGGTTCGATTCCCGGCTGGGTCACTGTCTGTGAGGAGTCTGCACATCCTCCCCGTGTGTGCATGGGTTTCCTCCGGGTGCTCCGGTTTCCTCCCACAGTCCAAAGATGCGCGGGTTAGGTGGATTGGCCATGCTAAATTGCCCGTAGTGTCCTAAAAAGTAAGGTTAAGGGGGGGGGGGGGGGGTATTGGGTTACGGGTATAGGGTGGATACGTGGGTTTAAGTAGGGTGATCATGGCTCGGCACAACATCGAGGGCCGAAGGGCCTGTTCTGTGCTGTACTGTTCTATGTTCTATGAATTAGATTATGGCTGATCTTGCATCTTAAACTCCATCCACGTTCCTTGTCTCCAGATCCATGAATTCCCTTGATCAATGAAAATCTGTTAATCTCAGTTTTGAACTCCCAGCCTCAACATCTTTTTTTTTCGGAGGTGGGGGGGGGAGAAAGTTCCAGATTTCTACCACCCTTTTGTGTAAAGAAATGCATTAAAGTGATGAGACTTCTACCGCTGTACGTTGCGCAATGCACTTTACCAATTCTCCATTTGCTTCGGCACAATCTTCCCTGTCATTATTTTCATAATTTCCCGTTCTTCTTGGAAGTTGCCGACTGTAACATCTCCAGTCAAGGAGAACGAAAACAAGGGAAGCACAGACTTGTTCGTCTGACATCAGTCATCTAGAAAATGTGCTGGAACCGATTATTTATTTTCAATAAATTTAGAGTACCCAATTCATTTTTGTCCAATTAAGGGGCAATTTAGAACATACAGTGCAGAAGGAGGCCATTCGGCCCTCGAGTCTGCACCAGCCCACTTAAGCCCTCACTTCTACCCTATCCCTGTAACCCAATAACCCCTCCTAACCTTTTTTTTTGGTCACTGAGGGCAATTTATCATGGCCAATTCACCTAACCTGCACATCTTTGGACTGTGGGAGGAAACCGGAGCACCCGGAGGAAACCCACGCAGACACGGGGAGAACGTGCAGTCTCCACACAGACAGTGACCCAGAACCGGGATCGAACCTGGGTCCTCGGCGCTGTGAAGCCACAGTGCTAGCCACTTGTGCTACCGTGCTGCCCACCACTGGAAACTATTGTGAAGGAAGTCTGACCAATGCGCTTAGAAAATCGTGTACCAGTGGTTTTATTCTGAGGAGCGGGTGGCATGATGGTATTACCACTGGCCTCATAATCCAGAGATGCAGCGTAATGCTCTGGGAACCCAGGTTCGAATCCTGCTAAGGCAGCTGGTGAAATAAATTCGGTAAAATCCTAGAATTGAAAGTCAGGAAATAATTGTAGTAAAAACTCATCTAATTCACTTGAGGGAAAGAAATCTGCTGTCCTTACCTAGTCTGGCCTTGACGTGACTCCAGACCCACAGCAATGTGCTTGACTTTTAACTGCCCCCCTCTGAAATGGCTGTGTAAACCACTCACTTCAAGGGCAATTAGGGATGGGCCCAGCCTACATCCCATGAAAGAATTTTTAAAACTGAAAGGGGAAATCATGTTTGACATACTGATCAGAATTTTTGAATGTGTAAATAATAGGGAAGATAAAGGGGATGCTTATACTTGTATTGCCAAAAGACATTGACAAAAGACATGGGCAGCACGGTAGCATAGTGGTTAGCGCAATTGCTTCACAGCTCCAGGGTCCCGGGTTCAATTCCCGGCTTGGGTCACTGTCTGTGCGGAGTCTGCACGTTCTCCCTGTGTCTGTGTGGGTTTCCTCCGGGTGCTCCGGTTTCCTCCCACAGTCCAAAGATGTGCAGGTTAGGTGAATTGGTCACGTTAAATTGCCCCTTAGTGTCCAAAAAGGCTAAATGGGGGCTGCTGGGTTGCAGGAATAGGATAGATACGTGAGCTTGAGTGAGTTGCTCTTTGTAAGGGCCGGCGCAGACTCGATGGGCCGAATGGCCTCCTTCTGCACTGTAAATTCTACGACAAGATGCCATGTAAAAAGTGAAAAGGTGTTCATGCGCAAGATGGTGGTAGAGTTGAGGGTCATATCTGAGCACTGGTGGAGGATTGGTGAAGTAGGAATAAATGGGGCATTTTCAAGTTGGCAGGCAGTGACTAACAAATGGCACGAGGATCAGAGCTCAGGCTCCAACTACTTCCAGTCTGTGTTGATGAAGAGACAGGGAGCAATGAGCCCCAGTTTGCTGACAGTGCAAAGCTCAGTGGGAATGTAAGCTGTGCGGAGGACACAAAGAGATATAGGCAGGTTGAGTGATTGGGCAGGAAGATGACACATTGAATATAATGTGGGGAAATACCAGATTATTCACTTTTGTTGTCAGAACAGAGAAACAGAATATATATATTTTTCTAAATGTGTGAAACATGGAAATATTGGTCAGGGGGTCTTGGGTGTTCACATCCAAGGGACAAAGAATGTTAGCGTGCAGATGCAGAAAGCAATTAGGAAGGCAAACGACAAGAGTGCCTTTACCACATGGGGATTGGAATACAAAATTTAGGACGCCTGCTACACCTATAATGGCCTTTGGAGAGACCAGATCTGGAGCACTGTGCACAGTCTCGGCTGAATTTCCTGCAAGAGGAAAAGGAGGAGCTTGCATTGATATCTCATCCCCAGGATATCCCTGAGTATTCCACAGCCAAGCATGTATCTTTTGAAGTGAAGTCGTAGAATAGGCACACGGGGGCAGCCAATTTGTGCACAGCATGATCCCGCTGGTTAATGACTGGCTGAACTGTTTCAGGGTGACTTTTGTGGCGGGATACATATTGGCACAGGACGCTGTCTTCAAAACGGTGAGCGTGGGCTCGTTTACATCTGCCGGAGGGTGCAGATGTTACCCAAATGATGGCACCTCTGACAGTGCTGCACTCCCCCCTTCGGCGTTGGACCCACTACCGACTGGCTCCGTACTACCCGCTGAGCTGCAGGTGGCACCAAGTGTGGCGGAGAATCTTGGGCGAGGACTAATGTTGACGATGATAGCTGCCTGGTGGTTCCTCAGGCTGCATTGGCTACAGTTGCAGCCCTGTGATGAAGCCCAAGAGATCATCTGTGGAGACAGAACATTAAGTTCACGAGAATTATATAATAAATAAAGATGGTTGCATAACTCATTACAATTTTTGTAACAGTTCAGCGAAGACAGATAATCTTGCACATTGTGACACCACTAAAAATGTGTAAGTGTTTGGCGAAGTTGATATTTTATATCCTATTTTTTGAACAGTGTGCACTGAGATTTAATCGCATTCATGTCCTCAATGACAGTTACTGGAATCAATGTTGATGTGATGGGCAGACGCCCCTCCTCAAGCCACAGGGCAACAGGCCCCTTCTTTCGCTCAGCGGCCTGTCTTCATCCTTCAGTAAAATGAGGGGACTAGAAGCTGGGATTATTCTCCTTAAGAGCTGGGAAGGTTAACGGGAGGTCTGTCACCAGTTTTCAAAATCACAAAGAAGGTTTGACAACCTAAATATGGGCAAACCGTTCCCAGTGATAGAAGGGTCGGGAAACAGAGGACACCGATTAAAGTTGATTGAGGAAAGAAGAGGAACGAGGGCATATTCTTAGCCAGTTATAATCTGCTTGAAAGAGTGGCGGAAGCAGATTCAATGTCAATTTGCAAAAGGTAATCGAGGCTCTGCACCAAGGGGCTCATATTATCACCACCCCCCAACCATACCTCAGTAACTGATTGCTAAATATGCTTTTCTCTGGGGCTACTGAATATCTCCGCCATGCCTTTGTTACCTCAAGATTCAACTGCTGTCTCGGAAAACCTGCATTACTTTGCAAAGTCTCAACGTTACAACAATCGTGCTTGTATTCAAATCCCTCCGTGGCCTCGCCCCCTCCATCTAAGTTACCTCCTCCGTCCATACAACCCCCTGATGTCCCTGCGCTGCCCCAATCCTGGCCTCTTGCATTTCGCCGCAGCCATGTCCTCAGCTGTGGAATGCCTTCCCTAAACCACCCCATCCTCTCCTCCCATTGGAACGCTTCTTCAAAACCCAGCTTGCTGGCCAAGCATCGGTCGCTGTCCCCAAATCGCCTCATGTGGCTCGCGGTGTCCAACTCTGTCTGATGGTGTGAAGCACCTTGAGATATTTCACTCGCTTCCAGGTGCTACAGAAATGCAAGTTGTTCCCCTCCGTCCTGATCTAAGTTTAGACACTCACCGGTCCCCTCCTCGAGCTTTGCCCTCTGCAGATCAAAGCGATGGGCTGGACAAGAGGGATAGGAGAGGAGGCAGCTTTGTGATTCAATGGCGCCAACTCTCCATCCTATCTCCCACTTTACCTTTTTAGCCTTTTCCTGCCCATTTTTCCCGATATCTGTACTGCTGAAGAATCTAGTTAAATCCACTGGGTTGCACTCATTCCCCTAAACAAGGAAAATTGTGTGTTCACATCCCACTCCATGTGGGTGGATGATCCCGTGTTCCCATCATAGTGTGCCAGATTGCACGAGGCGCCTGCTTTCAGATGAAACTTAGAGGTTTTACTGGAGAATAAAACTGTTAATATTGAAATAGATGAACATATTGTTTTGAATAGAATGGTGACGCTTAAAACGGAGGAGGTCCAGATGATGTCCACTCAAGGAGGGAGATGGGCCAGAGAGCCATGAAAGCCATGTCGCCCCAAAACTGCAGCTCCGGCCTCACCAATTTGATTGGACTTTCCGAAGACGTCCCTCGGCCAATGGATGAAGGAAACCCATTAAACATTGCCCACCCAGATCTTCCAAGAGCTTCTCAAGAATGACGAAAGTTGGGCAATAAATGTTGGCCTCACCAGTGACATAAGCACCCTAAGAATGAGTTAGCACACAGCCAAGATGTTTATTTCTACCAACGAATAGAGCTTCAGGTTCTACCCAACCCCGGATCTAACCCTGCAACGTTACCAACAAATTGAAGCAAACGTCTCTTATTCTGAGACCAACGGTTGATTTTATATGTGGGAGAGTGGGATTAACTTGGAACTGTAAAACACACACACACAGGTGTTATGTTTTAAGGAGCTTTACTTTTACTCAGAGTAGAGACCAAGTAGAACCCAGTTGCCACACTGTAGTTTCCTTAACCAGTTGTCAGAGTTTGTTTACAGAGGTGTCCCTCACATGTCTCAGATGGAAGAGAGAGGGAATCTCCCAAACGCCTCTGCAGGTGTCACCACGTGATCATGTGACATAAAGGGGCTGGTTTAGCTCAGTGGGCTAGACAGCTGGTTTCTGATGCAGAACAAGGTCGGCCGATATATTTCCAAGTCAGGACGGTGAGTGTCTTGGAGGGGAACCTCCAGGTGGTGGGGTTCCCAGGTTCTCCTTCTAGATGGTAGAGGTCTTGGGTTTGAATGGTACAGGGTTCAATTCCTGTACCAGCTGAGAATTCTGAATTTTCCTTCCGTGTACCCGAACAGGCGCCGGAATGTGGCGACTCGGGGATTTTCACAGTAACTTCATTGCAGTGTTAATGTAAGCCGACCTGTGACAATAAAAGATTATTTTATTTACAATACAGAAGGGCATTTGTTTCAATACATAACAGCAGACATCTCAGATATGGGTGGGGAAGGGACATATTCTCGGTTCTATTTTCCCATCCAAATGGAATTGTGTCTCTTCTAATGTTACAGCTACACCACAGCCAACAGTATAATCCATTGAGGGCAGGTCGAGAAAGTGACTAATAAGGCATCTGGGATCCTGGACTTTTCCGATCGAGTCACCAAGTACAAAAGCAAAGAGGTTATGAGGAATTTTTATGATCCAACGCTTCGGCCTCAACTGAAGAGTTGGCCGGGGTCCTGCATTCATTGCCGCTGCCATCAGGACTCCAGATCGGGCGGAGAATGGAGCATTGGCAGAAAAACAGCCTCAGTGTCGGGCGCCAGACCCGCTCCCATTCTCCATTCGAGTGCGCCATCCGTCAATACGAAACAGTGATCAGCCTGCAATTAACGGGCTATTCTTACACAGGATGCAGGCGTTGCTGGCTAGGCCGGCATTTGTTGCCCATCCCTAACTACCCTTGAGAAGGTGGTGGTGAGCCGCCTTCTTGAACAGCTGCGGTCCATGTGGTGTAGGTACACCCACAGTGCTGTTAGGGAGGAAGTTCCAGGATTTTGCCCCAGCGACAGCGAAGGAACGGCCGATATGTTTCCAAGTCAGGGTGGTGAGTGTCTTGGAGGGGAACCTCCAAGTGGTGGGGTTCCCAGGTTCTCCTTCTAGATGGTAGAGGTCTTGGGTTTGAATGGTGCTGCCTCAGGAGCCTTGGTGAGGTCCTGCAGTGCTTCTGGCAGACGGTACACACGGCGTCGGTGGTGGAGGGAGTGAATGTTAATGGAAGGGGGAGCAATCAAGGGGGGCTGCTTTGTCCTGGATGGTGTCGAGCTTCTTGAGTGTTGTTGGAGCTGCGCTCATCCAGGCAAGTGGAGAATATTCCATCACACTCCTGACTTGTGTCTTGTAAATGGTGGTTTGGGGGGGGTCAGGAGGTGAGTTAATTTCTGCAGGATTCCCAGCCTCTGACCTGCTCTGGTAGCCACAGTATTAATGTGGCTGGGTCCAGTTCATTTTCTGATCAATGGTAACCCCCAGGATGGTGATTGGGGGCGGGGGGGGAACTTGGGGGTCCCTTTTATGTTTCAGCTCCCCATTGGACTGCTCTGTTTTAATAACCCTGTTACCGTTTTGCAGCTTATGTGTGTGAATGAAGCCTTATCACCCCCCCCCACCGGCCACCAACAGTTCTCTGTCAGGACTGCACCGCCAGTCTGGGAGCGTGACCATCAATTCTCCTCTCTGTTCTCCTAATCATCTTCTCTCCTCGCACTGAGGCAGTCACGATGCCAAAAACAAAGAGGCTGCCCTGGTCTTGTGATTAGAGTCAGAATCAAACATCAATTCAGGGATGTAGGGACACAGCTCAACACATGATCTGTCTTGCGATGCGGTTACGTTTTGCCATGGATGGGAAGGTTATGTTAACTGTCTCGCTGCCGCCCTTACCTCTGTTTGTTTGCTTTCCTTCTCCTATCTCTCCGAAAGGAGAGAGGAGGATCCAATCCGTCCCCTGGGCCAACTAATTAGATCATGAGTGATCCCTACCTTCAATGTCTTTTCCCCACCTTTGCGCCAGATCGCTTACCCAACAAAGGGGGGTGGGCGATGCAAATACTGGCCTGGGCAGTGACACAAACATCCCGCGAAGGAATGAAAAAAAACACATAAACTCGGTCTTCAAAGCTAATTGATCCCCACCATGCACAGCCTTCCGAGACACGGGATTCCAGATTTCAATCACCCCTCCTCATGTCCCGCGTGCTCTTCAATTACCTCACCAGAAGAATGGCTTCTCTGGATCCACTCTGCACAAACATGCCTTTTTTCCGACAACTTTTCTTCAGGCCTCGTCCACTTTCAATCTCACTCGGCTGTCCCGCCCTGTAGCCAGGGCGGCAGGGTGGCACAGCGGTTAGCACTGCTGCCTCACAGGGTCCCGGGTTCGATTCCCGGCTTGGGTCGCTGTCTGTGCGGAGTCTGCACGTCCTCCCCGTGTGTGCGTGGGTTTCCTCCGGGTGCTCCGGTTTCCTCCCACAGTCCAAAGACGTGCAGCTTAGGTGGATTGGCCATGCTAAAATCAACCCTTAGCCACAGAAGTGCAGGTTAGGTGGGGTTACGTGCTTAAGGGGCTAGGGCGAGGGAGTGAGTCTCCGGAGGGCGCTCTTTCAGAGGGCCGGTGTAGACCTGATGGGCCGAATGGCCTCTTTCTGCATGTATGTAGTAACATAGGAATAGGAGTAGGACATTCAGCCCCTTGAGCCTGTCCCGTCATTCAATGACTGATCTGTGACCGAACTCCATACACCTGCCTTTGCTCGTATCCCTCAATATCTTTGCTCAATAAAAAATTATCACAGTGATCACAGATCACTGTTCCAGCTCCGGCTGCTGTGTGTGGGAGAGAATTCCAAACCTCTGCCACCCTTTGAGTGAAGAAGTTCTTCCCAACATCTCTCCTGAACAGCCTGGCCCTAATTTGTAGACTATGCCCCTGAGTTGTGGAATTTCCAACCCAATCTTTATCTGCCCTGTCTTTCCCTGTTAATATCTTAAACACTTCGATCAGATCACCCCTTAACCTTCTAAATTCTAGAGAAAACAGGCCTAATTTGTGCAATCTCTCCTCATAACTTAACCCCTGTAATCCAGGTATCATTTTTGTAAACCTACCTTGCCGTCCATCCAAGGCCAAACTATCCTTCCTAAGGTGCGGCGCCCAGAACCGCTCACAGTGACTCCAAGTGGGAGTCTAGTGGACAGGTCTGGATATTTTGCATGGAATAGCGACTTGTCCATCGAGTACAGTTTGTACAGGGGAAGGCCATTCAGCCCCTTTGAACTATTGTTCCCATTTAATTAGCTAATGTCTGATCCATTTCTTATCTCCATCTGCCTGCCTTGGTCCCATAACCATTACCGCCTTGTTTAGAAATAAATCCATCCCAGACTGCTCGACACTGAGTTCAGGGTGTGTGACCTCAGCTGTGTGTGTAAGGGGTTGAAGAGAATTGGGTTACAGGGGGGTGGGTACCGGAGCAATAGGTCAGAAGGTGAAAACATTGAGGGAGAACTAGGGAATAGGGCCAGTATGGCTCTAAGGAAGAGCAGACACTGAGATGTTGCTGAAAACAGCGGGCCTGGTGGCCTGAAGTGCATATGTTTTAATGCAAGAAGTATAACGGGTAAGTCAGATGAACTTGGAGCTTGGATTGGTACTTGGAACTATGATGTTGTTGCCTGGTTGAGGGAAGGACAGGACTGGCAGCTAAACGTTCCAGGATTTAGATGTTTCAGGCGGGTTAGAGGGGGATGTCAAAGGGGTGGCGGAGTTGCGCTACTGGTTAGGGAGAATATCACAGCTGTACTACGGGTGGACACCTCAGAGGGCAGCGAGGCTATATGAAAGGCTATATGGGTAGAGATCAGGAATAAGAAGGGTGCAGTCACAATGTTGGGGGTTTACTACAGGCCTCCCAACAGCCAACGGGAGATAGAGAAGCAGATAGGTGGACAGATTTTGGAAAGCAGTAAAAGCAACAGGGTTGTTGTGATGGGAGACTTCAACTTCCCCAACATTGACTGGGATTCACTTAGTGCTTGGACGGGGCAGAGTTTGTCAGGTATTGGGGAATGAGCCCGACCAGGTGGTAGAAGTTTCAGTAGGGGAGCAATTTGGGAACAGTGACCACAATTCAGTAAGTTTTAAAGTGCTGGTGGACAAGGATAAGAGTGGTCCTAGGGTGAATGTGCTAAATTGGGGGAAGGCTAATTATAACAATATTAGGCGGGAACTGAAGAACCTAGATTGGAGGCGGATGTTTGAGGGTAAATCAACATCTGACATGTGGGAGGCTTTCAAGTGTCAGTTGAAAGGAATTCAGGACCGACATGTTCCTGTGAGGAAGAAGGATATATACGGCAAATTTCTGGAACCTTGGATAATGAGAGATATTGTAGGCCTCGTCAAAAAGAAAAAGGAGGCATTTGTCAGGGCTAGAAGGCTGGGAACAGACGAAGCCTGTGTGGAATATAAGGAAAATAGGAAAGAACTTAAGCAAGGAGTCAGGAGGGCTAAAAGGAGTCACGAAAAGTCATTGGCAAATAGGGTTAAGGAAAATCCCAAGGCTTTTTATACGTACAGAAAAAGCAAGAGGAAAGAGTTGGCCCACTGAAGGATAGGCGAGGGAATCTATGGGTGGAGCCAGAGGAAATGGGCGGGGTACTAAATTAATACTTTACATCAGTATTCACCAAAGAGAATGAATTGGTGGATGTTGAGTCTGGAGAAGGGTGTGTAGATAGCCTGGGTCACATTGAGATCCAAAAAGACGAGGCGTTGGGCGTCTTCAACAATATTAAGGTAGATAAGTCGCCAGGGCCTGATGGGATCTGCCCCAGAATACTGAAGGAGGCAAGAGAGGAAATTGCTGAGGCCTTGACAGAAATCTTTGGATCCTCACTGTCTTCAGTTGATGTCCCGGAGGACTGGAGAATAGCCAATGTTGTTCCTTTGTTTAAGAAGGGTAGCAAGGATAATCCAGGGAACTACAGGCCGGTGAGCCTTACGTCAGTGGTAGGGAAATTACTGGAGAGAATTCTTCGAGACAGGATCTACTCCAATTTGGAAGCAAGTGGACATATTAGCGAGAGGCAGCACGGTTTTGTGAAGGGGAGGTCGTGTCTCACTAACTTGACAGAGTTTTTTGAAGAGGTCACAAAGATGATTGATGCAGGTAGGGCAGTGGATGTTGTATATATGGACTTCAGTAAGACCTTTGACAAGGTCCCTCATGGCAGACTGGTACAAAAGGTGAAGTCACACAGGATCAGGAGTGAGCTGGCAAGGTGGATACAGAACTGGCTCGGTCAAAGAAGGCAGAGAGTAGCAATGGAAGGGTGCTTTTTTGATTGGAGGGCTGTGACTAGTGGTGTTCCGCAGGGATCAGTGCTGGGACCTTTGCTATTCATAGTATATATAAATGATTTGGAGGAAAATGTAACTGGTCTGATTAGTAAGTTTGCAGATGACACAAAGGTTGGTGGAATTGCGGATAGCGATGAGAACTGTCAGAGGATACAGCAGGATTTAGATTGTTTGGAGACTTGGGCGGAGAGATGGCAGAAGGAGTTTAATCCGGACAAATGTGAGGTAATGCATTTTGGAAGGTCTAATGCAGGTAGGGAATATATAGTGAATGGTAGAACCCTCAAGAGTTTTGACAGTCAGAGAGATCTAGGTGTACAGGTCCACAGGTCACTGAAAGGGGCAACACAGGTGGAGATGGTAGTCAAGAAGGCATACGGCATGCTTGCCTTCATTGGCTGGGGCATTGTGTATAAGAATTGGCAAGTCATGTTGCAGCTGTATAGAACCTTAGTTAGGCCACACTTGGAGTATTGTGTTCAATTCTGGTCGCCACACTACCAGAAGGATGTGGAGGCTTTAGAGAGGTGCAGAAGAGATTTACCAGGGTGTTGCCTGGTATGGAGGGCATTAGCTATGAGGAGCGGTTGAATAAACTCAGTTTGTTCTCACTGGAACGACGGAGGTTGAGGGGCGACCTGATAGAGATCTACAAAATTATGAGGGGCATAGACAGAGTGGATAGTCAGAGGCTTTTTCCCAGGGCAGAGGGGTCAATTACTAGGGGGATAGGTTTAAGGTGCGAGGGGCAAGGTTTAGAGGAGATGTCCGAGGCAAGTTTTTTACATAGAGGGTAGTGGGTGCCTGGAACTCGCTGCCGGTGGAGGTGGTGGAAGCAGGGACGATAGTGACGCTTAAGGGGCATATTGACAAATACATGAATAGGATGGGAATAGAGGGATACTGAAGTGTAGAAGATTTTAGTTTAGACGGGCAGCATGGTAGGCACAGGCTTGGAGGGCCGAAGGGCCTGTTCCTGTGCTGTACTTTTCTTTGTTCTTTGGAACCATCCTAATGACAAACGTGAGGATAAGGATCCTCCACAAACCAAGGCATCTTGAGGTTTATTTTTTTTAAATTATCAACATCATATGACCAACCCAAACTCAGTGACTGATTCTCTGCTCCCGATGCAGTGACTGGAGATTTGGTGGAGGCGGTAGTGAGGCGGACTCGCGACGGAGAATCCTGCCCTGTGTCTCTAATCAAATTAGCAATCTGGCTATCGTACGCACTTGCTGAATTGGTCACACCTAATTTCCGGACACGCTCTCCAAGGCACATTTTCCAGTCACGGTCAGTTGACAACCACGGACTACGTCTCTGGGGAAGTGTGCAGAGTATTTAAGTGATTGATTTATATGGATGGAGTACAGTAAGAAGTCTAACAACACCAGGTTAAAGTCCAACAGGTTTGTTTCAAACACTAGCTTTTGGAGCACAGCTCCTTCCTCAGGTGAATGAAGAGGTATGCAGGGGCTGGTTCAGCTCACTGAGCTAAATCGCTGGCTTTTAAAGCTACCAAGCAGGCCAGCAGCATGGTTCGATTCCCGTACCAGCCTACCCGGACAGGCGCCGGAATGTGGCGACTAGGGGCTTTTCACAGTAACTTCATTGAAGCTTACTTGTGACAATAAGCGATTTTCATTTCATTTCATTTCAGGTATCATTCACCTGAGCTGAGGAAGGAGCAGTGCTCTGAAAGCTAGTGATTCGAAACAAACCCGTTGGACTTTAACCTGGTGTTGTAAGACTTCTTACTGCGCCCACCCCAGTCCAACGCCGGCATCTCCACATTATATGGATGGAGACAGTACGAAAGCAAAAATAACTTATATTTGTGTAGCGTCTTTAGCATTGGTAAAACATCCCCCCCCCCCCCGCCCCAACCCCCACCCCCCCACCCCCCCACCACCCCACCGCCTCAAGGGTTTCCTGCCGCCGTTTGGTGTCTTCAATGAGAAATCCCATTGGCGACGGCGGGAAACAGAGAATCCCGCCATCAGCGAACAATGCACCGCCTCCCTCCGCAGTGAAACACGCAGCTGGCTGGGGGGCATGGGGAGCTACATTGGGAGCTCGTCGGTCAAACATTGTTCAGAGGTTCATTTTAAGAGACACCCTGGAGGAGGAAATTAGAACATAGAACATAGAACAGTACAGCACAGAACAGGCCCTTCGGCCCTCGATGTTGTGCTGAGCAATGATCACCCTACTCAAACCCACGTATCCACCCTATACCCCCAACAACCCCCCCCTTAACCTTACTTTTTTAGGACACTACGGGCAATTTAGCATGGCCAATCCACCTAACCCGCACACCTTTGGACTGTGGGAGGAAACCGGAGCACCCGGAGGAAACCCACGCACACACGGGGAGGACGTGCAGACTCCGCACAGACAGTGACCCAGCCGGGAATCGAACCTGGGACCCTGGAGCTGTGAAGCATTTATGCTAGCCACCATGCTACCGTGCTTCCCTTGAGATGTAACGTTGGAGGGGGTGAGCGGGGACGCGGGGCGGGGCGGGGGGGGGAAGGGGCGGACGGGGGGGGTGGGGGGGGGGGGGGCGCGCGCGGGGGGGGGGGGGGAGAAAGAGTTCCAGAACGTCAGGCTCAGGCAACTGAAGATCCTGTCCCAGCAGAGGTGCCAAGTTTGCAAAATTCGATGTAAAATCGAATCGGCTATTTCGGGGGGAGGGGGGGGGGATCCAAAAGATCTTATGGAGATCTTTGGGAAGAGGATTTCTCCGTGGTGTCCTGGCCAACCTTCATTCCTCAACCAGCATCACTGAAGATATTTCCTGGTCATTGGCGCTCATGGCTGTGTGTGGGATCTTGCTGTGTGCAAAATGGCTGCCATGTTTCATCCTGTATGGCAGCAACTGCACTTGGAAAAGTACTTCATTCCCTGTGGTGGTGGTGGTGGGGGGGTGGGGGGGGAGGGGGGGGGGGGGGGGGGAACTACACAAACGCACAATATTTCTTTTGTGTCCCCGGATCAACGTCGATCGCCCGATGAGGTTAAACTGGAAATTTCCAGGTGGGGGGCTGGTCTTTTAATTTCCCTTTTAATTCCCCCCCCCCCCCCCCCCCCCCCCCACCACCCTGAGATTGTGTGGCCGCCGGTGGTGTGGGGAGAGTTGTGTGCAGGAATGGCATTGGCACGGGGGGGTGTGAGGTGGGGGGGGGGGGGGGGGGGGGGGGGGTAAGGTAGGCTGGGGCAGGTGGCTTCCCAAACGTTAGAATGTCCCACCGGCCCGTTTGGGCCAGCCTTCGCTGGGCAGAAGGTGCAGTCCAATCACCATGCAGGCCCGTTATCCTGTACCGCTTTTATCATGCACTGTAACTTTACATTCTTTAAGAAGAACATTATGTTCACCCAAGATCTCTGTTGTCATTCCTCTGTCACAAAATTCAGACAGAAGGTATCCAAAACAGCACTGTGGCAATGCAGAGTGCAAAATAAATCAAATACTAATGTATTTGTTTTCAAGGCTGCGCCACAGATGTGCTCCCGCTGCCAGACATCATTAATGTGCTGTAATCTAGCCGGGGCCCGAATGGTTAGCTGCTGGAAAGCAGCTGGACAGACTTGTCTGACTTTGATTAAGGAACAGAGAGGAGAAAACAGACAGAAACCTGCGTACTGTCCAACTATTGGAAGTCCTCTCACTTTGACTGTGAAAGATTCACGCTCCCCGGGGAGCGTCGTCACGTAAATGAGGACGTTAGTGTCCGTCCCCGACCTTCGTGGCTCCGCGAGGTACAGCCCTTGCTTCTTGAACCAGAAGGTTGCAGGTTCAAACCCCACTCCAGAGACCCAGCTGTGGTTTAGTCGGTGCCTTAATAATCAATTTTTGTCACAAGTAGGCTTCAATGAAGTTACTGTGAAAAGCCCCTCGTCGCCACATTCCGCCGCCTGTTCGGGGAGGCCGGTACGGGAATTGAACTGTGCTGCTGGCCTTGTTCTGCATTACAAGCCAGCTATTTAGCCCACTGTGCTAAACCAGCCCTAGGGCCTTTGCTCTCAAGCTGTGGCTCGTCCCGCACGAATGCGCCAGCAGGTCGGGCCAACATGTGAGAGAGCGCCATGGGCACCAGGAGTGGGCATCCGGAAACCTCACATGCAGCCCACCTGGGTTCTGAGTGGGGTCCACGTGACATTTTCTCCATTTCTGCCCGTGCACAGGGTTACCACATTCTGCTGATTCCCGTCTGTGTCGTTTTTTTTTTCCTACCCGTCTGGCTGAAGTGACTCGCGCATAAAGCGAGGGGGCGTGAAGTGAGGTGCGTGCTGATTGCTCACAACATTGACTGTGAGAGCCCTGCGTCCAAAGTGTACATATTTATTTTGTTTTTATCATTTGAAGTTGATGACAGTTCCATTAAGATATAAATTGCTGTTTGTGGGATCTTGCTGTGCACTGTTTAAATCACACGTTTCTAACAGGGCGGCACAATAGCACAGTGGTTATCACTGTTGCTTCACAGCTCTAGGGTCCCGGGTTCGATACCTGACTTGGGTCGCTGTGCGGAGTCTGCACGTTCTCGCCATGTCTGCGTGGGTTTCCTCCCGGTGCTCCAGTTTCCTCCTACAAGTCCCGAAAGACGTGCTTGTCAGGTGAATAGGGACATTCTGAATTCTCCCTCTGTGTACCCGAACAGGCGCCGGAATGTGGCGACTAGGGGCTTTTCACAGTAACTTCATTGCAGTGTTAATGTCAGCCTACTTGTGACAATAAAGATTATTATTTTAAAAATAAGGCACAGTTGAGAATATATATATTTCCTATGGTCACGGGGAAAAAAAATATTAATGCATATTTTTTCAAAGGCTGAAATTAAGGGCAAAGCATGAGATTCGTGGAACTCTGCCAGTAACAAACAGGGGCAGTGTGCGCTGATAATGAGTTAACAAAGTGGATAAAGATCAGAGGATGGAAGACAAGGGATTATTATGTCACTCAGTCCTTTTCGCCATATATACTCTGAATTCATTATGAGAGACAGTCTCAAAGACTCTAATTTTGGTTTTGGGTATTGGTAAACAACCTCTGATCCTTCGAAGAGACACCAATTCTGATTGCAGATATCAAGAGGAAAAAGCAGGGGATATTTAAGACAAGTTCGTAACTTGGATTGTAAGTTAAAGTGCCATGGAGAATCACAAAAGAGGAGATTGCCCAAAGTTAACACAGAGCGAGCAGTAGGGAAATAGAACGAGTTAATCAAATTGTTTCCTTGGGTTGTCTAAGTGAGACCTGGGGACTGAAGCAATGAAGATGTTTAACGGAGGGCAGCAGTGACATTTAACAACATGAAGGAGTCTCTATAGAGCTGTAGGATCAGAAACTGTGGTAAGTAATGTGTCTGAGTGCTATGTGCGATCAGCAGTTGATGTGAGAGATACTCACCCTGCTGGAATGAGAAGTAGTCAGGCGGCTGAGGTTACAGAAAAATGAGTTGAGGAGATTGAAGAATGAGAAACAGGAGGAAGCAGGAAGACTTGTTGAACTGCAACAGAGAGAGAGAGAGAGAGAGAGAGAGGCGGGGGAGTTTGAGAGAGAAAGTGAAGTGGCAAATATAATGAGAAAATTGACAGATTGTGGGCACATTATTGAAGAGGTGGCAGGGAAATTGTTTGGGTGTGTTACTATCTGGAAAGGTTGATAAAGGTGAAAAGGGAGGCAGAGGAGATTTTGTCCAGATGATGATGTAGTGAACTCAATGGATCAGTAGTAATCAGAGTTTGGTAATCCCCGAGAACTCGGGGATTTATTGGAGCTGACGCTGGGCACACAAAGTGGGATGCAATAGCTAGGCGGGGAGTGGTTCTTCGGGGGAATCAAGCCAGGGGTAACCACATTTAATACTTCTAATTTTTTATTAATTATCCAATTAAGGATTGCGGAGGTCACTGGCTAGACCAGCATTCATTGCCCACCCCTAACTTCCCTTAAGAAGATGAGAGTGAACTGCCTTCTTGAACATTGCTGTACACATGGTGGCATTGTTCCTGCAGTCAGTTTCAGGATTCTGAGCGAACAACGTTGAGGGAACGGCCACCCCCTCCCTTCTGTTTGTCATCATGCTGTACCTTGGCAACATCATCCGAAAACACAGCATCCGTTTACTGATGTCACCGCCCCTACTATCCCCAGCTTAGCCCCTCCGCTGTCTCTCTTTTTTTTTTTTAATTTAGAGCACCCAATCATTTTATTTTTCCAATTAAGGGGCGATTTAGCATGGTCAATCCACCCGCCCTGCACATCGTTTTTTGGGTTGTGGGGGCGAAACCCACGCAGACACGGGGAGAATGTGCAAACTCCACATGGACAGTGACCCAGAGCCGGGATTCGAACCTGGGACCTCAGCGCCCTGAGGCAACAGGGCTAACCCACTCTGTCTCTCCGCTGTCCCTTCACGTTCAGGCCAACGCCCAGTGTGGGATGAGCAAAAATCTCCCCCAACTAAATTTTCGGCCCAAACCTTTTTGTCGCAAACTCCATTTCCTCGGCATCAACTCCACCCCACTCCCTGGAAATCATCTGAGGTTGAACCAACTTTGGCAAAACCTATTTGCCAATGAGATGGGTTTCTGACCACATGTCCACACCATCACTAACTCCGCCACCAATTTCCACTCTCATCTGTTACTGAAGCTGTTTTCTGTACCAATGTAACCTATGGGCTTTGGATTTTTAGCTGCACTCTTGGCTAACCTCCCATGTTTTAGCCTCCGTAAACTTTCCATCATCTAAAATCTGCTGCTGTTATCCCAATTCACAGCAAGTCCTCTTCACCCCATGTCCCCGTGTCTGTGGGTGTCACCCTCACAACCCAAGGATGTGCAGGTTAGGTGGATTAGCCACATTAAATTGCCCCTTAATTGGAAAAAAATTAATTGGGTATTCTAAATTTTTTTTAAAATCCTCTTCACCCCTCACCCCTACGCTCGCTGATTACATTGACCCCCCCCCAGTTAAGCAATGCCTGGATTATAGAATTCCCATCCTCATTTTTAAATCACTCCACAGCATCATCCCATTCCATCTCCGTAATCCCCTCCCACCCCACATCTCTGCCACCTTTCCATCCCAAAGGATCCCTTTAACATCCCCAATTTTAATCCCTCCACCAAGTATCTGAGCCCCAAGCTCTGGAATTTCTTCCCTAAACCTCTCCACTTCCGACACTCTCCTCCTTTAGAACTCTCATTAACA
This sequence comes from Scyliorhinus canicula, assembly GCF_902713615.1. Classification (NCBI taxonomy): domain Eukaryota; kingdom Metazoa; phylum Chordata; class Chondrichthyes; order Carcharhiniformes; family Scyliorhinidae; genus Scyliorhinus; species Scyliorhinus canicula. The sequence continues at coordinate 3,633,943 of NC_052168.1, read as the reverse complement.
CCCACCACTTTTCTCAAACCTTTAGTCATCTGATCTAATGTCCTGCTATCTGCCTGTCAAATCTTGTTTGCTAACTCTCCTGCAAAGCACCCATGGGCACAATACTAGATTAAAGGTTCTAGATAAATAAAAGTAGTTGTTATAAATTTCCAAGTCAGGATGGTTTGTGGCATGGTGGGGAACTGGTGGTGTCCCCAGGCACCTACTGCCCTTGTGCTTCTAGGCCGCAGTGGTGATGGGTTTGGAAGGGGCTATCGAAGGTGCCTTAGCAAGTTGCTGCAGTGCATCTTGTCGATGGTGCACACTGTGAGTCGGTAGCGGAAGGGAGGAATGTTACAGGGTGTAGATGGGATGTCAATCAGGCGGACTGCTTTGTCCTGGATGGTGTTGAGTTTCTTGAGTGTTATTGGAGCTGCTCTCATCCAGGCAAGTGGGGAGTGTTCCATCACACTCCTGACTTGTGCCTTGTCGATGGTGGGCAGGCTTTGTGGAGTTGGGAGTCATGTGTCGACTTCCCAAAATGCAGAATAGGCAGTCTCTGACTTTCTCACAGTGCGACAGGTACAGTTAAGTTTCTGGTCAATGGTGGCATGTTGAAAGTAGGGGATTCAGCAATTGTAATGCCATTGAATGACGAGGGGCGATGACTAGATTCTCTCTCTTGTTGGAGATGGTCATTGTCCGGCACTTATGTGGTGCAAATGTTAATTGCCACTTATGGACCCAAGCCAAATCTTGCTGCAAGCAGGTATGGACTTCAGCGTCTGAGGAGTTGCGAATGGAATCATTAGCAAACATCCCCTATTCTGAGTTTAGGATGGAGGCAAGCTCATTGATGAAGCAACTGAAGACGATTGGGGCTAGGAAACAGCCCTGAGGAGCCGCCCTGCAGTGATGTGCTGACAGTCAGAGAGTTGTCACATGGAAGTGCTCCGATCTCCTTGTCTTACACAGGAAGCGAACAGCAAGAGACTTGAAAAAGGATAAAATACGTGGAGCTTCACAATATCAGATTTCACTGTAGACAGACTGCAATGTATCACATTGATGAATCAAGCCCTTTTTATTGGAATTTTCAAGGGCAAATCTGAGCCTTGAAGGACATTCCAACTTGTCCAAGATGGAGACCTTAGATATTTTTGAATTACTCTCATTTGTGAAAGGTGATTGGTCAATAGACAACAGTGAGGTAGCTCTCCATATCCCTGTGGGTGCTGAGGGTATTGCTGATGGTGGAATCAGACGATGGGCAGGGATTTGGAAAGGGGAAAATCTATTTCTTTTTGATTTAGTAGTGAGTGCAGTGAGGTGTAGGGTGTACCTGATGGACCGGTTGGACAATGGTCAACATTAGAACATAAGAACCAGGAGCAGGAGTGGGCCATTCAACCCCTCAATCCCGCTCTGCCATTCAATACGATCATGGCTGATCTCATCTCGGCCTCAACTCCACTCTCCTGCTCGTTCTCCATAACCCTTCATCCCCGCTCTCCATAACCCTTCAACTATTACTAATTAAAAATCTGTCCATCTCCTTCTTAAATTTTCTCACCGTCCCGGAATTCACCGCACTCTGGGATAGCGAATTCCACAGATTCACGTTGATAGAAGCAATTTTTCCTCATCTCTGCTTTGAATTTGCTACCCCCGATCCCAAGGCTATGACCTCTTGTTCTAGGTTGCCCCACAAGAGGAAGAATCCGCTCTATGTCTACTTTGTCAATGCCTTTTATCATCTTATATGAGATGATACTCAGCGAGACCTTGTTGTCCTCGTGCATCAGTCGCTGAAAGTAAACGCACAGGTATAGCAGGCAGTAAAGAAGGCAAATGATATGATAGCCTTCATAGTAAGAGGATTTGAGTACAGGTAGAGGGATGTTTTACTGCTATTGTACAGGGCATTGGTGAGACCACAGCTGGAGTGCTGTGGGCAGTTTTGGTGTCCTTATCTGAGGAAGGATGTTCTTGCTATGGAGGGAGCGCAGCGAAGGTTTACCAGGCTGATTCCTGGGATGGCGGGACTGTCATATGAGGAAAGATTAAATCGGTTAGGATTATATTCATTGGAGTTTAGAAGAATGAGAGGGGATCTCATAGAAACTTACAAAATTCTAACAGGATTAGACAGGGTGGATTCAGAAAGAATGTTCCCGATGGTGGGCGAGTCCAGAGCTAGGGGTCATAGTTTGAGGATAAGGGGTAAACCTTTTAGGACTGAGGTGAAGAGAAATTTCTTCACCCAGAGAGAGTGGTGAATCTATGGAATTCACTCCCAGAGAAAGTAGTTGAGTCCAAAAGGTTATGTAATTTCAAGAAGGAATAATATACAGCTCCTGGGGCTAAAGGGGTCGAGGGATATGGGGGAAGGCAGGATCAGGGTATTGAACTTGATGATCAGCCATGATCATAACGAATGGTGGAGCAGGCTCAAAGGGCCGAATGGCCTCCTCCTGCTTCTATAAACCTCAATTAAATCTCCTCTCATTCGTCCAAAGTCGAGAGAGTATCGGCTTAAACTGCTCAACCTCTCTTCACAAGGCAAACCCTTCATCGATGGAATCAATGTAGTGACCCTCCTCTGAACTGCCTCTAATGCAACTACACCCCTCCTCAAACAAGGGGACCCAAACTGTGCCCAATACTCCAGGTGCGATCTCACCAATGCCTTGTACAGTTACAGCAACACTTCCCTACTTTTACACTCTATCCCTTTAGCTGTAAAGGCCAAATTTCCAAATACCTTCCTTATTACCCGCTGTACCTGGATGCTGGTTTTCTGCGATTCATGTACAAGGACACCCAGATCCCTCTGCACAGAAGCACTCTGAGATTTCTCTCCATTTAGATAACAATAATGGCCTTGTCTCAATCACTGACCCTTCAGCATATAGTCAGTGCGACTTATCAGTTAATAACTTAGGAACAGAAGGAAGCCATTCAGCCCCTCAGTTCTATTCTACCATTCATTAGTTCATCGATGCTATACAGCATAGCTCCATTTACCGTCCAGTGCTCCATATCCCTGAAACCCTTAACCAACAAAAATCAATCAATCTCTGGCTCGAAAGTGATGACTGCAAACCCCCCCCCCCCCCCAACCCCTCCGGCATGCTCAGTACTTTGGTGGAGTGGGTTTGGTGTGAAGATGTGCGTTCTGCTGAATGGACTGGCTATAATGATAAGATTGCGCCCCTAGTTCCGGACCCCCCGTATCAGAGCCGGTAGTTTCTCTCTGCCTTCGCTACCAAATCCTTCTCTCGTTTTAAATGCCACGATTGGGATTTCACCGCTCCTCCTCCACCTGATGAACTCAAGGGTGCACAAGCTAGGTTTTTGCAAACTGTTCTCACAGTTTAACCCTTCGAGCCATGGCCTCAATCTGGTAAACCCGCGCGGGCGCCCCCTCCAAGGTCAAGATATCCTTCCTGGGGTGTGACACCCAGAACTGAACCTGGTGTCTCCAGACTCGTGGGAAAATAAAATCATAAAACCATTCACTACAACTTCCCCCAAAAAACAGCCGAAGCTCTCTAAAACACAGTAACGCTCTCTTGCCTTCCCTGCACTCCCAACCTTTCTGATAATTGACATTTAACCTCTTACATATGATAGCCATGTGATTCATCAGCGTGAAAAAAAACATGACATTTTCCTATTTATGGCCCTGTTTTTCAAGTGGTGGTTGCACAGTCGAAGGGGACATAAAGATTACTGTAATTTGCTGTGACCATAGACTTGCTCGTCCCAGTGTTCGCTCATCATGAACGAAAGTCAAAGAACAAAGACTCATTCTTCAGACCAAGCAGCTAGTGTCACGAAACACTGAGCTACCATTTTCTCAACAACAGCCCCATTGATTCACCATTCTGTAGGAGAAAGGTCTGTTGTCGGGCGCATATCTTAACCCTGAATAGCCAAGGGTCTTATCAAGCTGACTGTTCAACAGTTCATACCTCCCCTTTTCCTGTTGCACAGCCAAGTGTGACATCCAAAATGGCAGCCTTGTGTAATGTCACCATTGTCTGTCACTCTACCTCACTTGGCAATCCACGTTACTGAGCAGAAATCTACCAGGCTCGCCCCCAGTTTCAACTTCCGTCTGCACTTAATAGGTTGACTCTTTGGGACAAGAATCTTTGCCATGATCTATTGGTACCTTAGTGGGTGCAGAGGTAACAGCCTTCGCAAAGTAACAGTCACGGAATTGGGATTCCACCATGGTAGGTTATGATATTAAATTCAGAAAATCTGTTTCGTTGTGGACTTAGGCTAGAAAAACGACAGATGGCTTCCCGGGCTGACTGACCGCGGACATTGATCTCTCATCACCCTTTCTGATTTATTAAGACCCTCTGATGTTCCCGAGCAAGATGCTCAGTTGTGGGAAGGGAAGATGTCCGTTGTGAACTGCAGTGATCCGAGGAGAAGGTCCAGCGTTATTTTTTCAAGGGCAACTAGGGCAGGTTGCACCCGAGAACAAATAAACCGCATCACGTGCCCTCCGCTTTCCCATTGGAAGGAGGCCCTTGCAAAACGTTCATCTTCTCTAATAGGGTCTATTCCACACAACAGTCAACGTCATTCATCCTTTGGTTCCCAACCCCGTGCTGGCGCTCATGAGCGCTCGCCGTCTGTGATAATTCAACCCCGGTGATAACTCCCTGGAGCCATAAGCAACACTATTGGCAGGCTGGGTGATCATGAAGTGCCCCCAACCCCAGCCAGGCCGGCAACCCCCCCCCCCCCCCCCCCCCCCTCTCCCCCATCCCCCACCCTCCCCCACTGACCTCACACATCCTTTGCTGTCCAGGCCTTTGTAAAGCACACAGGATCGGGACTCCCACTGCTGGTTTCTCCCCTGTTTCATCACCCAGTCAATCACCCAGAGCTTAGCTTCCTGAAAAGAAAGGCCGGAAGCTAATCTGGTGCCCCAAGGGACGGCCCACAACACTTCAAGGTCAATGGATTACTTTGGAATTCTGTTTTGTAGGCTCCATTTGGGCTTGGATCGATTGTACAGGCAAATCAGAAATAAATTAATTTTATTCCAATGTCGTTCGCTTGCTCTGGTTGTTATTTGATCGCAATACGTTTTCAATCGAACGGTTAAGCGCTCTCTGATTCAGCCTGAACTGATCCTTTCTGTCGCTTCTCACACTCTCTCCCTCCGTTACAATAATCAGACATTCATATTGGGAAACGCCGGAAGCAACATGGCGTAGGTGACTGAACTGGAAAAGGTGGGGTTTACACAGGGTGAGGGACAGGCCACAGCACAAGACAGGGCGCGGCGGAGGAACATTGATGCGGCCTTACGTCTCACCCGGGACGAGGAGAATAACTAAACTAAAATAAATGCGGGGGGGAAAAAGAGACATCCTGTCGAAGCTTTTCACCTTGTACTCATCTGGTCAAGCATTCGCAAGAATACCAAACCTCAAAGGGAACCACAGTTTATACTGCACGAGAAAAGGGTGCTCCTTTGTTGGCAAGGCAGCTCTGATTGGTCAAGACCTTGCCAGGAAAATTGCACCAGGGAATTATTGTCCCTCACGCTTCAACTTGGCTGATCGAAACCCATCCTTTTATTCATTTTCTTTTTATAAATTTAGAGTACCCAATTCATTTTTTCCAATTAAGGGGCAATTTAGCGTGGCCAATCCACCTACCCTGCGCATTTTATGGGTTGTGGGGGCAAAATCCACACAAACACGGGGAGAATGTGCAAACTCCACACGGACAGTGACCCAGAGCCGGGATTGAACCTGGGACCTCGGCGCTGTGAGGCATTAGGGCAAACCCACTGTGCCACCGTGCTGCCTGATCGAAACCCATCCTGACTTGCAACTTTATCTCCGTTCCTTCACTGTTGCTGGGTCCAAAATCCTGTAACATCCTCCCTAGCAGTACACTGGGTGTGCCTACATCACATGGAGTGCATCAGTTAAAAAGGGCTTAGCCTAAGACCCCCACAGCCTGTAAATGAACTTAACGGTAGCACAGTGGTTAGCACTGTGGCCTCACAGCGCCAGGGACCCAGGTTCAATTCCAGCCACTGGGTGACTGTCTTGTGGACTTTGCACATTTGCACGTGTAGACATGGGTTTCCTCCGGGTGCTCCGGTTTCCTCCAACAGTCAAAAGGCGTACGTTAGGTGGATTGGCCAGATCAATGTATGGGGTTACAGGGATAGGGCGGGGGAGTGGACCTGGGTAGGGTGGCTCTTTTGGAGGGTTGGTGCAGACTCAATGGGCCGAATGCACTGTGGACTTTCTATGGATTATCACAGTGCAGAAGGAGGCCAGTCGGCCCATCGAGTCTGCACCGGCTCTTGGAAAGAGCACCCTACCCAAGGTCAACACCTCCACCCCATCCCCGTAACCCAGTAACCCCACCCAACACTAAGGGAAATTTTGGACACTAGGGGCAATTTATCATGGCCAATCCACCTAACCTGCACATCTTTGGACTGTGGGAGCAAACCGGAGCACCCGGAGGAAACCCACGCACACACGGGGAGGACGTGCAGACTCCACACAGACAGTGACCCAAGCCGGAATCAAACCTGGGACCCTGGAGCTATGAAGCAATTGTGCTATCCACAATGCTACCGTGCTGCCCCACGGGCAGCTAATACAAAAAAGGTTACCGTCTATTCCTATCCCCCATTCTTCTCTCCACTTGTTAACGCAGAGTTTGTTTTTGATTTTGGTCAAAGGTGCATCCACCTTGACTCCAGATTCACAATGTGGATGCATTGTGCAGCCCCAACCAGGGCCTGATGTAGCACAATGGGCTAAACAGCTGACTCATAATGCAGAACAATGCCAGCAGCAAGGGTTCATTTCCCGTTCCAGCCTTCCCGAACAGGCGCCGGAATGTGGCGACTAGGGGCTTTTCACAGTAACTTCATTGAAGCCTACTCGTGACAATAAGCTATTATTATTATTATGGGCAGTCACTTGCCCATCCACTTGTCCTTTCTAATTTTAACCACATGTCAATCGAACGCATCTGAATCAAGTTACTCTCTCCCAGTCCACAATAACATCCCTTTACGCCCGTCTGAGGAGGAAGAGGCACTTGCATTTATATCGAGATTTCTATATCTGCCAGCAGTCTCAAAGCCTCTCAGGTGGCAAAGTACTTTAGAGAAATGTAGTCACTGTTACAAAACAGGAAACACGGCGGCCAACGTGTGCACAGCAAGATCCCATATAATGACCAGACTATCTCATTTTGGGATGTTGGGTTTGAGGGCTAAATATTGAACAGGGAGCCGGGGATAACGCCGCCGTTCATTCTTCAAAGTGATGCCACGGGATCTTTCAATGCAGCCAGACAGGGGCTTGGTTCCCGGCCTGACTCATAAGATGGTTCTTCTGACAACACGGCACCTTCTGCATCAGGGAGCCGGCCGACGTTCTTGTGCTCCGGCCACAGAGTCCTTGAATCCAGGAGCTCGCTATTCCTGAGCGTGAGTGCTGCTAACTGAGGCATGGCCGACATTTGGGTCAGGATTGCACGGTAACTCCCGCTCAGCGGGATAGTGCACTCCCGCCAAAGCAAAAGGCCATTCAAACGGCTGCCGTACCTGGCGGGGAGGGAGGGGAGGGGCCCTCTGCGGTGAGACCATAATATCATGGCCTTGCTCTACAATTTAGTTTGCTGTTTACACCCTTCCCTGTCCCTGTCCCATCTCTCTTTTCCAGGTAGAATGAAAGCAAAATAGTGCAGTCACTGGAAACCTGAAATAGAAACAGGAAGTGCTGGATATGCTCAGCCGGCCCAGCAGCGTCTGTGGATAGAGAAACAGAATTAACGTTTCCGAGTCCGAATGCCTCTTCTCCAGATCTCGCTTGGAAGGATCATTGAGATCCGACACATTAACTACGTCACTCTGTACACAGACGCTGCCGGACCTGCTGAGTTTATCCAGCGTTTTTATCTCTTTTGGATGATCTTGCAGCGAAGGTGGCCACCCAGCCCTTCAAACCTGCGGCAGCACTTCAACAGAGCCCTCCATCTAGTCCCATTGACTAGCACCCGATACGGAGAGGGTTCAGGCCTTCAAACACCTCCAGGACCTGAGTCTGGATGAGGGCGGCCATTCTGCGCGCTTTTCCCGGGCTCCTGCGCATGCGCGCCACGACCGAAGGAACGGCGAGGCCGACGACCGAACTGCGCAGGTGCGCACATCGTTCGACCGCACTGCGCATGCGCGATGGCGCACGGAGCGTCCTGACGTCGGCGCCATGACGTGCAACAACTGTGGCTCCGCCCCCTTAAAGCGGCAATGTCCCGCGAATCTCGACGCTGTCTCCAGTGTGGCAAGCTTGGTCACTACGCAGCCCTGTGCAGATCTGCTCAACTGCCCAACGCACAGCGATCCCAGCCGCAGCGCAGGAACGTCCGGTCAGTACAGCAACCCATTGCAGACTCTGACATGGTTCCAGATCCCGACACCGAGGGCCTCACATCCCCATTCCGGGTGGGCATCATCACCCACTGTACGCTGCCTTCAGCAAAGATGGTGAAACAATTCCCAGTGATGAGCATTGATCCAGACGATGAGTGGTTTGCCACCCTTACGGTCAACAAGGCTCGCATACGCTTCAGGCTGGACACCGGCACTTCAGCAAACCTCATCTCAAAGTCTGACCTTGACACCATCCGCGTCAAGCCGAGCATTCTTCCACCGGCCTGCCAGCTTCTCGACTACAATAGCAATGCCATTGCTGCCAGTGGCTCATGCCAGCTTGCGGTGTCCCATCGTTCTTCAAAAGCGACCCTGCGTTTTGGAATTGTAGGAACTGACAGAGTTTCCCTGCTGGGTGCTTGGGCCTGACAGAGCTTCCCTGCTCGGGCCTGACAGAGCTTCCCTGCTCGGGCCTGACAGAGCTTCCCTGCTCGGTGCTCGGGCCTGACAGAGCTTCCCTGCTCGGTGCTCGGGCCTGACAGAGCTTCCCTGCTCGGTGCTCAGGCCTGACAGAGCTTCCCTGCTCGGTGCTCAGGGCCTGACAGAGCTTCCCTGCGCGGTGCTCGGGCCTGACAGAGTTTCCCTGCTCGGTGCTCGGGCCTGACAGAGTTTCCCTGCTCGGTGCTCGGGCCTGACAGAGCTTCCCTGCTCGGTGCTCGGGCCTGACAGAGCTTCCCTGCTCGGTGCTCTGCCCTGCAAAACTCCTGAACCTTGTGCAGCGCGTTCACACCATGTCGCCCGCTGAGGCAACGGCCTCGTCAGATGTCAACTTCCAAGCCCAACTTGATGACATCATAGCACAATACCAAAGCGTCTTGGAAGGTGTGGGCACACTCCCTTACCGAAACAAGATACTGCTGAAGCCGAATGCCACACCTGTGGTTCATGCACCGTGTCGGGTGCCGGCACCCCTTGAGGACCGCCTCAAGCAGCAGCTGCAAGATCTCCAGGACCAGGGCGTCATTTCTAAGGTCACGGGACCCACGGACTGCGTTAGCTCCATGGTTTGTGTCAAAAAACCGTCAGGGGAACTTCGCATTTGTATCGACCCCAAAGATTTGAACCGTAACATCATGAGGGAACACTACCCTATACATAAACGAGAAGAACTAACCAGCGAAATGGCTCACGCCAAGTTTTTTACGAAGCTGGATGCCTCCAAGGGGTTTTGGCAAATACAGCTGGACGCATCCAGTCGAAAGCTGTGCACATTTAACACCTCATTCGGTCGCTACTGTTACAACCGAATACCCTTTGGCATCATCTCCGCTTTGGAGGTGTTCCACCGCATAATGGAGCAAATGATGGAGGGGGTGCAAGTGTATGTCGATTATATCATTATCTGGTCCACAACTCCCCAGGAGCACATCGATCGCCTCAAGAGAGTGTTCCACAGGATCCACGAGCATGACCTCCTACTCAATAGGAGGGGCAGCAGGGTAGCATGGTGGTTAGCATAAATGCTTCACAGCACCAGGGTCCCGGATTCGATTCCCGGCTGGGTCACTGTCTGTGTGGAGTCTGCACATCCTCCCCCTGTGTGCGTGGGTTTCCTCCGGGTGCTCCGGTTTCCTCCCACAGTCCAAAGATGTGCGGGTTAGGTGGATTGGCCATGATAAATTGCCCGTAGTGTCCTAATAAAAGTAAGGTTAAAGGGGGGGGGGGTTGTGGGTTACGGGTATAGGGTGGATACGTGGGTTTGAGTAGGGTGATCATGGCTCGGCACAACATCGAGGGCCGAAGGGCCTGTTCTGTGCTGTACTGTTCTATGTTCTATGTTCAATAGAGCCAAATGCTCATTCGGTCAAGCAGAAATCAAGTTCCTTAGCGACCATATTTCGCAGTTCGATGTGCAGCCAGATGCAGACAAGGTGTCGGCGATCAATGCCACGAAGACCCCGGAGCACAAGAAGGCGGTCCTCCGCTTCCTGGGGATGGTCAACCTCCTTGGGACGTTTATCCCCAACCTTGCATCACACACCACAGCTCTCCGCAATCTCGTAAAAAAGACTACCGACTTCCAGTGGCTCCCCGCTTATGAGCAAAAGTGGCGTGAGCTCAGGGCGAAACTCACCAAGGCCCCGGTTCTGGCGTTTTTCGACCCCGCCAAGGAGACGAAGATCTCCACCGACGCGAGCCAGGCTGGCATTGGGGCAGTCCTCCTCCAGCGGGACGATTCCTCCTCCTGGGCCCCAGTCGCATATGCCTCGAGAGCCATGACGCCCACTGAGCAACGATACGCTCAGATTGAAAAAGAATGCCTGGGCCTCCTCACAGGGATCGACAAGTTCCATGATTATGTGTATGGACTCCCCAAATTCACGGTCGAGACGGACCACAGGCCATTGGTTCACATCATCCAAAAAGACCTCAATGACATGACGCCACGCCTACAATGTATGCTCCTCAAGCTCCGCCGCTACGATTTCAACCTGGTCTGCACCCCGGGCAAAGAGCTCATTGTGACCAACGCACTCTCTAGATCCATCACCACACCGTGTGAGCAGACAGACTTTGTCTGTCAAATAGACGCTCAGGTGAGGTTTTGTGCCTCCAACTTTCCGGCCATTGATGAAAGGGCCGTGCAAATTCGTCGGGAGACGGCCAGGGATACTCCAGCGGGTCATGCGACATCTCACGGATGGTTGGCAAAAGGGGCAGTGCCCCCAGTTTTATAATGTAAAGGACGATCTAACGGCAGTGGATGGCATACTGATGAAACTGGACAGGATAGTAATCCCACAGAGCATGCGAGAGCTGGTCCTCGGCAAAATCCACGAGGGTCACATGGGGGGGGGGTCAAAAAGTGTCGCCGTCGAGCCTGAGAGGCAGCATATTGGCCAGGCATCAGCCAGGATATCGCCAACACGGTCCTCAATTGCCCAACGTGCCAAAGGTTCCAGTCGGCTCAGCCTAAAGAGACTCTACAGTCTCTACACCGCATTAACTGGTGTCCTCCCCATGGTCCAAAGTTGGTGTTGATCTCTTTCATGAAAAGGGCCGAGACTATGTCCTCCTAGTGGACTACTTTTCCAACTACCCCGAGGTGGTCAGACTGACTGACCTCACATCAGCAACAGTAATCAGGGCAAGGAGACTTTTGCCCGGCATGGCATTCCACTCACAGTTATGACTGATAATGGCCCTTGCTTCTTCAGCCAGGAGTGGACGGATTGTGCCCGGCTGTACAATTTTACGCAGGTCACTTCAAGCCCCCACTACCCCCAGTCGAATGGGAAAGCTGAAAAGGGCGTTCACGTTGTTAAAAGACTGTTGTGCAAAGCTGCTGACTCGGGTTCGGATTTGAACCTGGCGCTGTTAGCCTACAGGGCGACTCCTTTGTCCGCTGGCCTGTCCCCAGCCCAGCTCCTAATGAACCGCACACTGCGGATAATGGTGCCGGCTATCCACATCCCGGACCTTGACAATTTTCCGGTCCTGCAGAGGATGCAACAGTCTCGGGCCCAAGTCGGCGTACGATGCCCACGCCACAGATCTCCCTGCTCTGGTCCCTGCTGACCGAGTTCGTGTTCGGCTGCCTGACGGTGGCTGGTCTGCCACAGCTGTGGTGGTCAAGCAAGTGGCCCCGAGATTGTTCCTCGTCCGCGTGCACGATGGCTCCTTTCTTCGGCGTAACAGGCGGGCACTGCGGCTGCTTCCACACCCGCTACCTGAACATGATGTCCCGCCTCGCATGCTGGTTCCTCAGGACACGCCCTTCCATGAGGCCACCGATCTGCCAGTCCTTTTACCGACCCTACATTGGCGGCAGTTCCGCCCGTTCAAGTGCAGGCGGCCCCTGACCCACCCTTGAGGCGGCCAACCAGAATTCATCGCCCACCACAGAGACTGAACTTATAGACTGAATGTTGCATCACCTTGTGATCCGTTTACACATCTGTACATATTGTTTCTTCCTCATTTGTTATCTGCCCTCTATCTGCACTAGACACCTTCCCAAATAAATACGTTAACATACTTTGTATATAGTCAGGCTCCTGTACACACACACTCACTATTGATTGACCTACACACATTTTTAAAGTTAAAAAAAAGAGGGGGGAGATGTCATAATATACACACAGGTATATGATGGTGCACAGACAGGCAGTGATTGACACACAGGATGACCAGTGAGCACACAGAACACAGCAGCCAATCACCAGACAGGACACGACCACTATAAAGCCAGAGGGTACCAGTTTTCCCGCTCTCTCGGGATCCAGCCTCTGAGACAGTCAGAGCCCGTGAGCAGCAACTGGAACATCCACCATGTGGTGGTCAGATAGTCTGGTCAGGTTAGCCTCAGGTCTCCAGTCAAGTCAGCATAGTGTCAACCCACAGTTAAAGCATGTATGATAGTTAAGAGTTCAATAAAATCGAGTTGCATTTCTTCAAGTGTTGGAAGCCTGTCTCTCTCACTGCTGCAGCAAACGCAGTCCTCGCAGACCCAGCTTACCCAACACGGGCAGCAGGGTAGCATGGTGGTTAGCATAAATGCTTCACAGCTCCAGGGTCCCAGGTTCGATTCCCGGCTGGGTCACTGTCTGTGCGGAGTCTGCACATCCTCCCCGTGTGTGCGTGGGTTTCCTCCGGGTGCTCCGGTTTCCTCCCACAGTCCAAAGATGTGCGGGTTAGGTGGATTGGCCATGCTAAATTGCCCGTAGTGTCCTAAAAAGTAAGGTTAAGGGGGGGGGGGGGGGGGGGGGGTTGTTGTGTTACGGGTATAGGGTGGATCCGTGGCTTTGAGTAGGGTGATCATTGCTCAGCACAACATCGAGGGCCGAAGGGCCTGTGCTGTACTGTTCTATGTTCTATGTTCTATCAGGAGGCCCACAGACTATGTGGCCTAAACGCTGGGTAACCTGGTGAGAAGGGACAGCTTCCCTGACCGACCAGAAATTGACAGGGCGCATCCGACACTCCGACCAAAACCCAAAACCAGGGAACAGCCGAGGGCGATAATTGGAAAGATTCCTGTGCTGGGCCAGACAGCCCAAAAACTGCAGCTGGGAAGGTGACATGATCGGGATCTATCAGGACATCGGGGCTGGCTTGGCCAAGCGCTGGGCGGTATTTAACAAAGTGAAGGCTGCCCTCCACAGAAACGGCGTGAGATTGGGGATGGTGAGCTCAGACAAGCTCTGGGTCACGTATCCAGGCAGGGAGCACTTTTTCATGGTCCCTGCGGATGCAGAGACATTCGGCGCGGAGAACGGAGCAGTACGGGGCAGCCAGGAACAGGCCGCAGAATGAGACTCTTTGGGGCAGGATTCTCCAATAACGGGGCTGTGTCCCCACTCCAGCGGCAAAACGCGGACGAATCACTCAGGACTTTCCTGAAGACCTAAACCACGGACTGGCACCAAAAAGATAGCCCCCACCCCCCCCCCAAGAATGTGCGCGCCCATGGATCCTCTCCCCTCTCAGCACATTCCGAATTTCCTGAGCCACAGCTTTGATCCATTTGAAAGGCTTGACCACTGATGTTGCCGAAACCTTTCCTAGCTGCCCTCACTCAAGGGGCTGGTTTAGCACACTGGGCTAAATCGCTGGCTTTTAAAGCAGATCAAGGCAGGCCAGCTGCACGGTTCGATTCCTGTACCAGCCTCCCCGAACAGGCGCCGGAAAGTGGCGACTAGGGGCTTTCCACAGTGACTTCACTGAACCCTCCCCCTGACAATAAGCGATTTTCATTTCACAAACAATACAAAGTTTCTTTTTCCAAACAAATTGAAATTCTCGGCCGAGCGATGCGCAAAACAAGAGCAAGAAGGAAGGATGCAGATAAACTATAGAGTCTAAACTTTCGGGTAAATGGTGTTGAAGTAAAAGATAGATTTACATTAACATAATGTCTTTCACAGCCTCAGATCATCCCAAACTATTTTACCAACAACAAAGTTCAGCAACTGTTGGAATATTAAAATAACAGCAACCAATTGCTCACAGCAACTCTCATAAACTGTCTCAGCTGCGCATCACCACTGGCAGTGCGGCACTCCCTCAGTACTGACCCACTGACAGTGCGGCACTCCCTCAGTACTGACCCTCTGACAGTGCGGCACTCCCTCAGTACTGACCCTCTGACAGTGCGGCACTCCCTCAGTACTGACCCTCTGACAGTGCAGCACTCGCTCAGTACTGACCCACTGACAGTGCGGCACTCCCTCAGTACTGACCCTCTGACAGTGCGGCACTCCCTCAGTACTGATCCTCTGACAGTGCAGCACTCCCTCAGTACTGACCCTCTGACAGTGCGGCACTCCCTCAGTACTGACCCTCTGACAGTCTGGCACTCCCTCAGTACTGACCCTCTGACAGTGCGGCACTCCCTCAGTACTGACCCTCTGACAGTGCGGCACTCCCTCAGTACTGACCCTCTGACAGTGTGGCACTCCCTCAGTACTGACCCTCTGACAGTGCGGCACTCCCTCAGTACTGACCCTCTGACAGTGCAGCACTCCCTCAGTACTGACCCACTGACAGTGCGGCACTCCCTCAGTACTGACCCTCTGACAGTGCAGCACTCCCTCAGTACTGACCCTCTGACAGTGCGGCACTCCCTCAGTACTGACCCTCTGACAGTGCGGCACTCCCTCAGTACTGACCCTCTGACAGTGCGGCACTCCCTCAGTACTGACCCACTGACAGTGCAGCACTCCCTCAGTACTGACCCTCTGACAGTGCAGCACTCCCTCAGTACTGACCCTCTGACAGTGCGGCACTCCCTCAGTACTGACCCTCTGACAGTGCGGCACTCCCTCAGTACTGACCCTCTGACAGTGCGGCACTCCCTCAGTACTGACCCTCTGACAGTGCAGCACTCCCTCAGTACTGACCCTCTGACAGTGCGGCACTCCCTCAGTACTGACCCTCTGACAGTGCGGCACTCCCTCAGTACTGACCCTCTGACAGTGCAGCACTCCCTCAGTACTGACCCTCTGACAGTGCGGCACTCCCTCAGTACTGACCCTCTGACAGTGCGGCACTCCCTCAGTACTGACCCTCTGACAGTGCAGCACTCCCTCAGTACTGACCCTCTGACAGTGTGGCTCTCCCTCAGTACTGACCCTCTGACAGTGCAGCCCTCCCTCAGTACTGACCCTCTGACAGTGCAGCACTCCCTCAGTACTGACCCTCTGACAGTGCAGCACTCCCTCAGTACTGACCCTCTGACAGTGTGGCTCTCCCTCAGTACTGACCCTCTGACAGTGCGGCACTCCCTCAGTACTGACCCTCTGACAGTGCGGCACTCCCTCAGTACTGACCCTCTGACAGTGCGGCACTCCCTCAGTACTGACCCTCTGACAGTGCGGCACACCCTCAGTACTGACCCTCTGACAGTGCAGCACTCCCTCAGTACTGACCCTCTGACAGTGTGGCTCTCCCTCAGTACTGACCCTCTGACAGTGCGGCACTCCCTCAGTACTGACCCTCTGACAGTGCGGCACTCCCTCAGTACTGACCCTCTGACAGTGCGGCACTCCCTCAGTACTGACACTCTGACAGTGCGGCACTCCCTCAGTACTGACCCTCTGACAGTGCGGCACTCCCTCAGTACTGACCCTCTGACAGTGCAGCACTCCCTCAGTACTGACCCTCTGACAGTGCGGCACTCCCTCAGTACTGACCCTCTGACAGTGCGGCACTCCCTCAGTACTGACCCTCTGACAGTGCAGCACTCCCTCAGTACTGACCCTCTGACAGTGCGGCACTCCCTCAGTACTGGACCCTCTGACAGTGTGGCTCTCCCTCAGTACTGACCCTCTGACAGTGCGGCACTCCCTCAGTACTGACCCTCTGACAGTGCGGCACTCCCTCAGTACTGACCCTCTGACAGTGCAGCACTCCCTCAGTACTGACCCTCTGACAGTGCGGCACTCCCTCAGTACTGCATTGGGTCCACCAGTTTGGATTTTCTGCTTAAATCTCCTAAATGAGAGCTTGAATGACCGCTTGCCTCAGAGGTGAGATTGCTGGCACCTAGTCACAACCGTCTCTTACAGGGGGCAGCACAGTGGTTAGCACTGCTGCTTCATGTATGCAGTCAGGGAGCATGTTTCACGGTCCCTGCAAACGCTGATAAGTGCATTGCGGAGAACGGATCAGTGGCGATGAGGAGGCCGCAGAATGGGAATCTTTGGGCGGGATTCTCCCAATAATGGGGCTATGTCCCAAATCCAGCGTCAAAACGCGGGCGAATCACTCTGGGCTTTCCTGAAGAAAGAGATTGTCCTCGCTGCGGGGGGGGGGGGGGGGGGGGGGGGGTGGGGGAGCTAGCAGAGCCCCCGAGTGCATCTCGCAACTCCGGCTGCCGATAGGGGGCCCTGCACTTCCGGCCGGGGTCCGCGCACGAGCACGGCGGCGACCTGCATTGGCCGCATCACGCGACATGGCGGACCCACACCACGGACAAAACGATAGGCCCCCCCCCCCCCCCCTCTGGATCGTGGCCCCTGATCGATAGCCTGGCCGTCTGTGAGGCTCCGCCCCCCCCCCCCCACCCCACCTCTAGATCGTGGCCCCTGATCGATAGCCTGGCCGTCTGTGAGGCTCCGCCCACCACCCCACCCCCACCCCACCAGGGTGGCCGCGGACTGAGTCCTCAGCCACCACACTGAGTTCCCGACGGGTGGGACCATGGGAGACCCCCCTGCTGTCGGGAACTCGGCCAGTTACTCTTGGAGAATCGCCGCGGGGGCCCTGTCAATGGCCCCCTACCCGCACCGTGTAGACCGCGTGTGCGCGATTCACGGTGATTCTCTGGGGACCGGAGAATTGTGGGAGCAGCATGGCACCTGTTTTCGGTGTCAACGCCATTCTCCCCCCCCCCCCCCCCCCCCCCCCCCCCCCCCCTGCGCTGGTCGTGATTCCGGTGCGGAGAATCACGCCCTTTAAGTTCAGTGTTTTTAAAAAAAAAAATCCTCTTTCCATTCTGCACAGCCAACAGCCAACCATCGCCGCAGCGACCACTTTACGCGGGAGAACGCTGACCCGCCCTGGGGGCTGGAGTGGTGAGAGGGGGAAGCGTCAGCGAGCGCAGCAAAGCACAGGGGAAGGTGAGGGGGAATGGCGGACAGGGATCCCAGAGATCGGGCGACTGGAGGGTGTGTCACAAGCCCCGGGAGAAGGGCACCACGCTAGCTGGCACCAGGGATTCGGGCAGGAGAGAGAGGCTGTGGCTCATCCCGCGCAAGGTGGGGTGGGGCGCACAACCGGTACAGAAGGATAACTAGGGGAAGAATTCAGGGAGAAAGGAGAAGGGAGGATTAGCTACAGGGTGGGGGAGGTAAAGAAACAGGGAGTGGGTTGGAAAGAAGATACCACAGGGGAGAGATAGGTGAAGAATGATTGGAGGGTATTAGACTGGTTACAACAGGCCAGACATTGGAGGTCCCTGGACAAACTTAGCTACCTACAAATCAAAAACTTCCGAGGAAGGGAAACAAGGACATACCGGCGACCACTACAACATTCACTGCCAGAGGATCTGCTGGACGTGGACATCCTAGGGGAAGGACACTGTGGTGACATGTACGGGCGACTGCTAAGGGGGGCCCAACACCCCACTGGACCAGACAAGGGAGAAGTGGGAGGAGGTTTGAAATGGGAGGGGGACTCTGGAGCGAAGCACTGCACAGGGTCAACTTCACCCCCACATGGCTCAAGGCTAAGCCTCATGCAGCTGAGAGCGGTGCTCAAAGCCCACTTAGCCAGAACCCAAATGTACAGGTTCTTCCCGGAGGTGGAGGATAGATGCGAACGGTACCAAGGCGGCCCGGCCAACCACGCCCACATGTTCTGGTCTTGCTGGGTACTGGGCAGCCTTCTTCGAGGCAATGTCCAAGGTGGTGGGGATGAGGGTTCAAATCCCACCGGGGCAGCTGGTGAAATGTGGATTCAATGAAAAATAAATCTGGAATTACAAGTCTTGCGATGACCGTGAAACTATTGTCGATTGTCGTCAAAAACTATCTTGTTCCCTCATGTCCTTCAAGGAAGGAAATTACTTGGTCTGGCCTACTTGTGACTCCAGACCCACGCAGCGAAGTGGTTGACTCTTAACTGCCCCTCCATTGAAATGGCCGAGCGAGACACTCAGTTCAAGGGCAATTAGGGACGGGCAACTAATGCTGGTCCAGCCAGCGACGCCCACATCCCAAGAACAAATGAATATAAGATCAAGGATGAACCAATGACGGGAACTTGGTGCCAGAACTGTTGGAGGCTGGCCATATGACACAACCTCCTGCCCAACCCAACCACAGGACAGAAGCAGAGAATCAATGGGCCAAAGGGCCTCCTCCTTTGATTTCATGGGATGTGAACATCACCCGTCAGGCCATTTCAGATGGCAATTAACCAGGTCTGGAGTCACATGTAGAGCAGGTCAGGTCATGAGTGAATGGGTTTTTGCAACAATCGGTGATAGTTACCATGGTCACTGCCATAACTTGCAACCGCACGGGACTTAGGGGGTGGGAACGGCGGTATTCCCCATGTTCCCTGCAGAATACGGGCTCTGCAAAAGGGGCGGGGGGAGCTCAATTAGCATTGTATACGTGGTACCACCGAGAGGCAGTGTACCTTAAACCTTGTAAATAAACCTTTGTGTCGTCGTGACAACTTGGTGTGGACTCCCCGTGTCTTCATAACAGTCACCATTGCTGGGATGAGCTTTATATTCCAGATTCGTTCATTAAAATTCAATTCCACTAGCTGCCACTGCTCCAGTACATTAGCCCGGGACTTTGGGCATCAACACTCGCCCACCATCTGCCCTCTGCCGCCTGACTCCACAAAGGAGAGGGACTCGGCAAAGAAATTGAGATCCAATATCAGAGAGAAAGAAAAACAAAAATAACAACATTGATGAGCAGAGATTGGGTTGCAGCAAATAGACTTTGGACATCGTCCTTTGGCATTAGAAAAGGGAAGAGAGAATCTGTACGACAGAAGCTCTCTGCGTCGCTAGACTCACAGTTTAAAACCAAATTCACCCCTTCTTTTTTAATAAATTTAGAGTACCCAAATTATTTTTGACCAATTAAGGGGCAATTTAGCATGGCCAAACCCACCTACTCTGCACATCTTTGGGTTGTGGGGGGGAAACACATGCAAAGACGGGGAGAATGGGCAAACTCCACATGGACAGTGACCTGGGGCTGGGATCGAACCTGGGACCTCGGTGCCATGAGGCAGCAGTGCTAACTACTGCACCACCGTGCCACCCTCCAAATTCACCTCTTAATCAGGAAGACTTTTATTAGTCAGTTCAAAGCCACTTGAAAATGAAATGAAAATCACTTATTGTCACGAGTAGGCTTCAATTAAGTTACTGTGAAAAGCCCCTAGTCGCCACATTCCGGTGCCTGTTCGGGGAGGCTGGCACGGGAATCGAACCGTGCTGCTGGCCTGCTTGGTCTGCTTTAAAAGCCAGCGATTTAGCCCAGTGAGCTAAACCAAGGCCCTTTGAGCTCCTGAAGGTACATCCCGGGGTTCTGGTTTGACTCTAAATCACACTGAAGAGTTCCGTGGTGACATTGCCCCCTCAACCAAGGCTGCTCCTCCAGCTAGTCTGAGAGGAACCTGCTCAGATGCCTCACTGACAACTATTGGCCACTTTCGTCCCTCTCTCGTTGTTGAAGCAGAGGGCGCTGTGAATCCTGCAGACTTTAGGGTACCATTTCTAAATTAAAGGTGCTTTCTAAATGCAAGTTGCTCTAGTTTCTCTAAACATCTGCGGCTATTCCTCAGATTGTGTGTCCATCGGCCCCCCCTCACCTTTCCTCCGATACATAACGCGTGTCTTTTTCTAAACACAGAAGGAAGTGTAAAGTTCGTAAAACAGGACACTTGTAAAGCTGAGGTACATAAAGAGTTGGTGCCGGAGTTAGGGAATGACACTTTATTGGGCTGCACGGTAGCACTGTGGATAGCACAATTGCTTCACAGCTCCAGGGTCCCAGGTTCGATTCCGGCTTGGGTCACTGTCTGTGCGGAGTCTGCACATCATCCCCGTGTGTGCGTGGGTTTCCTCCGGGTGCTCCGGTTTCATCCCACAGTCCAAAGACGTGCAGGTTAGGTGGATTGGCCATGATAAATTGCCCTTAGTGTCCAAAATTGCCCTTAGTGTTGGGTGGGGTTGCTGGGTTGTGGCGATAGGGTGGAGGTGTTGACCTTGGGTAGGGTGCTCTATCCAAGAGCCGGTGCAGACTCGATGGGCCGAATGGCCTCCTCCTGCACTGTAAATTCTATGAAATTCTATGAGACAATGTGGAGTTCTATAGGAATTGCAGGGTACAGTAAAATGGCCAAGGCCCCAGGTGGCCATAGGCTGCTTTCCCCTTTGAGGGGGGGGGAGAGCTGACTGGTGGTGGTTTAACCTGAGGGTCACCCACACCTCAGGTGAGGGGCGAGGTTGAGAAGGCGGGGCCTCCCTGAATAACCTCAGCCGGTACGGGGAACTGAACCCACGCTGCTAGCCTCGCTCCGCATCATGAACCAGCTCTCTAGCCAACTGAGCTAAACCGCCCCTTCCAGGGTAGATGGCACTGGAGTACAAACAGGGACAACAAGTCCTAATTTAAATGAAGTAAAAAATGAGAGGAGGGTGTCACACTGAGGGCACTTGCCGATTTATTTTGTGGGACAACCCAGGGAATGAGAGGAAGTACAGTCCGGGAGACCTATCAGCCCATCTCTGGGTCTCTAAAATAACTATCCCCCAATCCCATTTCATCTTTTTCCTGATCTTTTGATATATTCCCTATTCAAATATTCATCTAATTTCTTTCCAGTTAAGAACGTCACGATCGTTTCCTTTTGCCCCTCAGATGTTTTCAAAGAGTTTTGGAAATCACCGTCAGATTCCTCCCTAACCGCCCCTGTCCCAATTAGAGAAGGGCGAGTAATTGAAGACTGTGTTGATAATGGGGTTGAGTTGGTGAAGAATGGGCTTCAATGACTGTTTCAGCTCGTGACTGCTGGAGGGCCGCAGGGTTCGGAGTTGGGTTCTATTCATTTCTATTTCGGAATACAGAGAAGAAAAAACATCTTGTTTTTGCGCCTTCTGCTATTCTCCAGGCATCTCTAACCCATTTGCTACCAAAGAAGTGGGCTTTTGAAGTCACTGTTTTTATGTAAACAGCCATGGCAGTAGGATTTGTGCATGACAGGATGCCAGGAACAGCGGCTGAGATCAATGGCCAGTTACGCTGCTTTGGGTGAATTTGCCAGAGGGATGCGTGTTGCCCAGGATGTGTTTAGAACTCTGTTTTCTTGCAGCGATCCAGCAGACCATACTCGACCAATAAAACCAGCCAGTGCTGGAAAAGCTGAGCAAGTCTGGTAGCATCTGTGGAGAGAGGATCAGAGGCCGCCGGGATTCTGCGTTGCGAGTTCGCCATGCTGCTGCTAGCGGGGTCCATTGTGTTTTCCCATTGAAACCACCTCACCCCGCCGGGAAACCCATGGGCTGGGGGCGGCAGGCGTGGGGGATGGGGGGGGGGGGGGGGGGGGCCGCTACCGTCAGGACCAGAGAATCCGCCACTTGTGATGGCCGGAGGATTCCAGCCCAGGGATAACGTTTCGAGTCCAACTCTTCATCGGAACTCACAGTTCTAAAGATGAGTCATAATGGACTCGAAGCATCCACTCTGGGCAGAATCCGCCGACCCTTCCCGCGAGCGAGACCCTCCTGTCCCGCAAAAGTCGACCCCGCCGCTGGTCCCCTGGCGGGGTCACAGGCGAGGAATGCAAATCGCCATCGGCTTCAGCGGGAACGGAAGATCCGTCGTCGCCGATCGCGACCCCCTTCCGCGAGGGGAAAAGCCCCAATGAGATTTCCTCCCTCTGCTACTCTCTCCACAGATGCTGCCAGACCTGCTGAGGTGTTACAGATCACTGGGCGGCACGGTGGTTAGCACTGCTGCCTCACAGCTCCAGAGACCCGGGTTCAATTCCAGCCTCGGGTGACTGTCTGTGCGGAGTCTGCAATCCCTCCCCGTGTCTGCGTGGGTTTCCTCCGGGTGCTCCGGTTTCCTCCCACAGTCCAAAGATGTGCAGGTTAGGTAGATTGGCCAAAAGGTTCGGTAGGGTTTCTGGGTTACGGCGATAGGGTGGCGGTGTGGGCTGAAGTAAGGTGCTCTTTCCAAGGGCCAGTGCAGACTCGATGGGCCGAATGGCCTCCTTCTGCACCATAAATTCTATGTTTTTCATTGACAAAAATTAACTTCAGCTAAAAAGGGAAACTTCAGTGTACAGGTTGCATAGATTGTGTTTGTATTCCCTTAAATTTAGAAGATTAAGGGCCGATCTGAATGAGGTGTTTAAGATAATTAAAGGTCGATAGAAATAACTGTTTTTCCTTTGGTGGGGTGTCCAGAACAAGGGGGGGGGGGCAAAACCTAAGGATAGAGCGAGGCCGTCCAGATGTAGTCAATGCATGTTGTTGTTGTAATTGTATATGTGAACATTGAGGGATGTCCTGTGAAGGATCAATAAAACAAAAACAGCCAACCTGGGTTTTGCTTTTGTCTTTTGATATTGGCACCATGGACCGAGACAGGGAACTCTATACTCAGGAGGGTGAGTGAGCACAAATAAAACTTCCATCCGGCCCCAATCCAGAGGCCTTAACACAAAATCTGGGCCTCGACATCACTGGTACTGAAGGAGGCACAGCCTTCCGAACGGAAGTCTGTTGGCTCTCTCTCAGGGAGCTGCAAATGGCTCCTTGGCCCCGACCTCGAAGAGGAACAGGGGAATTCCGCCGTTATCGTTCTATCAACACCACCAAAAAATAGATCGGCTTGTTATCTCACTGCAGAGTGTGGGATCTTTCTGTGCGTATTAGCTTTCCTCCATGTCAGCAATGACTATACTTAGACCTCTGGAAAGCTCCAAAGTCATAAAAGGGGCCACTTTGATGCAAGTCTTTCTTTTCCCATCGGCACATCCACGAGTCGGACATTATTTAGGTCATGGGGTTGACTTTTACAAAGTCGGCTTCAAGCTGTCTATGAACAAAGATTGTCGCACTGCGCAAAGAAACACTGTGGGAGGGGGGGGGGGGGGGGGAGGCCCTAACGAGATGATTGTGGGGACTTCGCCCCCTCAGGGAAAGGGAGTCCCGCCCTCGAGAGCTGTCGGCCAGCCTGATTGGCCGGCAGCTGGGTTGGCCCAGTCGCACTAAAACTCAACTGTGGCCACTGCTGGCAGGCAGTCCACATGATGGAAAACAACATAAACCCCGTGAATATCGGATTCGGGCGAGTCTGGGGTTTGCGGGCGGGGAGGCATCAGTGTCCCAAAGGTGATGGGGGATTGATTTTGGGAGGGGAGGCGTAAAGGACAGGGCGGGGGGGCGGGGGGGGGGGGCGGTGTTGCATCTTGGGGGTAGGGGTGCTGCCCAATCTCCAGGCCAATATCGTAACTCATGGCTGTAGATTTGGGTCCCTCACCCACTCACTTCCACACGTACACCGGAAAATTCACTGATCACATGTTCCTGACACTTATGAGCAATTCAGAGATCTCTATCTCCAATCTCTGCTCCACGTTGAGCAAAGAGTTAAGCAGCCACAGAACTCCTATTGCAATGCTGCTTATGTTAGCAGCAATCCCAACAACCATTAATCAGCGATGAGATTTCAAATCCCACCTTCGGAGTTTCTA
This sequence comes from Scyliorhinus canicula, assembly GCF_902713615.1. Lineage (NCBI taxonomy): Eukaryota > Metazoa > Chordata > Chondrichthyes > Carcharhiniformes > Scyliorhinidae > Scyliorhinus > Scyliorhinus canicula. The sequence goes on along the minus strand of NC_052168.1, from coordinate 3,609,780 downwards.
AGTTTGAAATCAGTTTTGTAAAAAAACGAGGAAATAAATGAGGATTTAAAGTGGTCATCTAGCGGTTGGATTCTTCCTGAAAAGCTGGTTATATTCACAACTGCCCCTTTAGAGAAGGAAACGTTGCCATCCTGATCCAGCCCTGCTCTGTATCTGACTCCAGTCCCACACTGAGGCGAAGAAGGTTTGAATGCTCTCAGTAGCTCACTCAGTTTTATCGTCACATTCTCAGGACATCTGGGGACAGGCAATAAAATGCAGCTTAGTCAGAGCCGCCCACATCCCAGAAATGAATAATAAGCCAAATCTACCCTTTGCATATTAATGGTTTTATCACTTTTGTCATTGCATTCCTTCTGTAATGTGTGACTGCAAAATGCATTCACAGCAAAGCAGTTTTAAGGCTGTCAATAACCAAATTAATTCAAGCAAAGATGCATTTAAATACAACCAACATCCCAGGGCAGGTACATCAAACACTCCCAGGGCTGCTACAGCACGGGGTTAGATACAGAGTAAAGCTCCCTCTACACTGTCCCCATCAAACACTCCCAGGGCAGGTACAGCACGGGGTTAGATACAGAGTAAAGCTCCCTCTACACTGTCCCCATCAAACACTCCCAGGACAGGTACAGCACAGGGTTAGATACAGAGTAAAGCTCCCTCTACACTGTCCCCATCAAACATTCCCAGGACAGGTACAGCACGGGGATAGATACAGAGTAAAGCTCCCTCTACACTGTCCCCATCAAACACTCCCAGGACAGGTACAGCACGGGGTTAGATACAGAGTAAAGCTCCCTCTACACTGTCCCCATCAAACACTCCCAGGACAGGTACAGCACGGGATTAGATACAGAGTAAAGCTCCCTCTACACTGTCCCCATCAAACACTCCCAGGACAGGTACAGCACGGGGATAGATACAGAGTAAAGCTCCCTCTACACTGTCCCCATCAAACACTCCCAGGACAGGTACAGCACGGGGTTAGATACAGAGTAAAGCTCCCTCTACACTGTCCCCATCAAACACTCCCAGGACAGGTACAGCACGGGGTTAGATACAGAGTAAAGCTCCCTCTACACTGTCCCCATCAAACACTCCCAGGACAGGTACAGCACGGGGTTAGATACAGAGTAAAGCCCCCTCTACACTGTCCCCATCAAACACTCCCAGGACAGGTACAGCATGGGGTTAGATACAGAGTAAAGCTCCCTCTACACTGTCCCCATCAAACACTCCCAGGACAGGTACAGCACGGGGTTAGATACAGAGTAAAGCTCCCTCTACACTGTCCCTATCAAATACTCCCAGGACAGGTGCAGCATGGGGTTAGATACAGAGTAAAGCTCCCTCTACACTGACCCCATCAAACACTCCCAGGACAGGCACAGCACGGGGTTAGATACAGAGTAAAGCTCCCTCTACACTGTGTTGGGTCCTCTGGATCTGTGGAGACTGTGTTTACCTTAGCAGTAACATATACAGGCTACCAACACTTGAAATAGTACAACACTATTTTATTAAGCTAGGAACTGTTGAACATACTGTCACTGTGGGTCGACACTATGTTAGATTAAACTGAAGACCTATGCCTATCCTGACCAGTCTAGACTGTTAGCACATGGTGAAGATCTGTGCTACAAGCTGTAAGCTCTGTCCTTCTCAGAGGCTGCATCCCGAATGAGCGGGAAAACTAGTGCCCTCTGGCTTTATAGTGAGCGTGCTCTAATTGGTGATTGGCTGCTGTGTTGTGTGTGTTAATTGGTCTTGCAGTGTGTGTCTGCACCATTATATACTGATGTGTATATTATGACACCCATCAAACACTCCCAGGACAGGTACAGCACAGGGTTAGATAGAGAGTAAAGCTCCCTCTACACTGTCCCCATCAAACACTCCCAGGACAGGTACAGCATGGGGTTAGATACAGAGTAAAGCTCCCTCTACACTGTCCCCATCAAACACTTCCAGGACAGGTACAGCACGGGGTTAGATACAGAGTAAAGCTCCCTCTACACTGTCCCCATCAAACACTTCCAGGACAGGTACAGCACGGGGTTAGATACAGAGTAAAGCTCCCTCTACACTGTCCCCATCAAACACTCCCAGGGCAGGTGCAGCATGGGGTTAGATACAGAGTAAAGCTCCCTCTACACTGTCCCCATCAAACACTCCCAGGACAGGTACAGCACGGGGTTAGATACAGAGTAAAGCTCCTTCTACACTGTCCCCATCAAACACTCCCAGGACAGGTACAGCATGGGGTTAGATACAGAGTAAAGCTCCCTCTACACTGTCCCCATCAAACGCTCCCAGGACAGGTACAGCATGGGGTTAGATACAGAGTAAGCTCCCTCTACACTGTCCCCATCAAACACTCCCAGGACAGGTACAGCACGGGGTTAGATACAGAGTAAAGCTCCTTCTACACTGTCCCCATCAAACACTCCCAGGACAGGTACAGCATGGGGTTAGATACAGAGTAAAGCTCCCTCTACACTGTCCCCATCAAACACTCCCAGGACAGGTACGGCACGGGGTTAGATACAGAGTAAAGCTCCCTCTACACTGTCCCCATCAAACACTCCCAGGACAGGTACGGCACGGGGTTAGAACAGAGTAAAGCTCCCTCTACACTGTCCCCATCAAACACTCCCAGGACAGGTACAGCACGGGGTTAGATACAGAGTAAAGCTCCCTCTACACTGTCCCCATCAAACACTCCCAGGACAGGTACAGCACGGGGTTAGATCCAGAGTAAAGCTCCCTCTACACTGTCCCCGTCATACACTCCCAGGACAGGTACAGCACGGAGTTAGATACAGAGTAAAGCTCCCTCTACACTGTCCCCATCAAACACTCCCAGGACAGGTACAGCACGGGGTTAGATACAGAGTAAAGCTCCCTCTACACTGTTCCCATCAAACACTCCCAGGACAGGTACAGCACGGGGTTAGATACAGAGTAAAGCTCCTCTTTTCTAATAACCAATCTGAGAACAGTGATCATGAATACAAGAGTGTGACATTTCTGGTTCCCACACTGAACAACCTTTTGAACTTTCTAGTGTGATGACAATTATTGTTCAGCATTTGCCATAAGTATATCATGCTATGGGGAATTCTAGAAACCCAATATCATTGACTTTAAGCCAAACTAGACTCCCATCCAGCCAGATTGAGTTGGAAACCGAGATAAAAAGTTAGCTCTCTCCAGCTAGCACAGTTGGAAGGACCAACCCGCCCCTATCTCTGGAATGCATTTCATCACAACCAATTTTGGGGACCAACTGTTCTGGAAAATTGTTCTTCCCCTGTCATTTAATCCTTTTCCTACTCCCTTTCCGTTCAATTCTCCATTTCTGTCTTTCTTTCGACCTCTCTTTCTTCACTGTCCTTTCGATTAGTTCTTCCCCTCTCCATCTCCTTCTCCCCCGTTGTCTTCCCTTTTGCTCCACTTTCTCCTCTCCTTTTCCCTCCTTCGAAATCTCTCTCTCCTGCTCTTCTGACTCCTCTTCTCTCTTTCCCTCGTTCGTTTACTTCCTGTCTCTCTCTCTCTCTCTTTCTCTCGCCTGAGCTCGTCTATCTTTCTGTGACTGTCCCTCTCTGTGTGTCTCTCCCCCGTCTCCTCTATCTGCGCTCTTTCTGTACCACTCTATATCTGTGTCAGTCTCTTGGATCTGTTTTTCTCTGCCTCCCTCTCGCTTCCTGTCCCCTTCCACATTCTTTAACTCCTTGCGGCCTGTGCTCCGCTCACTGTAGGTGGGAGAGCTGCCTTCCCCGCTCTCTTACTGTATAACGGTAGATGTTGAATTGAAGGTGATACTATACATAGCTATTCACCCTGGCCGGAAGCACTAAAACTGACGAAACACAAATCATTTTGCTCTGTCACAAAGGCCAATGCAGCAAAACACTCGGCGCCTATTTCAAAAATTAACATCCCAAATATCTTTTGGGGCCGTTCATTAGCTGCTGGTATAGTTCGAGTTTGTCTTTATGGCTGATGTCTATAATGGGCTCGTTGATTGCTGTACAGCTGTCAACGCCTCACACATTCTGCTACCGGATTTAGTGTCCGCTCTATATCGAGTTGGCAAGTCGATTGATAAGCAAGAGAACAAAGCCATAACAACAACTTGCATTTATACAGCACCTGCAGTGTAAATGAAACATCCCGTGGGCCGTCACAGAGGCGATTATTCAATAACATTTGACACCGAGCGGCGTTGGGAGATATTAGGAGACGTGACCAAAAGCCCAGACAAAGAGGTTGATCGATGAAGCACCTTAAGGAGGGTTTACGCAGGAATTCCAGAGCTCGGAGCCAAGGAACAGAAGGTACAGAGAGCGGAATGGTGGCTGGGATTCCAATAATGGCTAATGCTGAAGATTCAATTAGAGCCTAGTCAGCTCACCTAGCTGTTGGGAGATGTTCATTTGAGGAAGGAGCTGTGCTCCGAAAGCTAGTGACTCGAAACAAACCTGTTGGGTTTTAACCTGGTGTTGTCAGACTTCTTACTGTGCCCACCTAGATGTTGGGAGCAGTGACAAAATGGACTTGCTCTATCTGGGAACTGGAATCCTAGATTTACATAGAATTTTCAGTGCAGAAGGAGGCCATTCGGCCCATCGAGTCTGCACCGGCTCCTGGAAAGAGCGCCCTACCCAAGGTTAACACCTCCACCCTATCCCCATAACCCAGTAACCCCACCCAACACAAAGGGCAATTTTGGACACTAAGGGCAATTTATCACGGCCAATCCACCTAACCTGCACATCTTTGGACTGTGGGAGGAAACCGGAGCACCCGGAGGAAACCCACGCAGACACGGGGAGGATGTGCAGACTACGCACAGACAGTGACCCAAGCCGGAATCGAACCTGGGACCCTGGAGCTGTGAAGCGATTGTGCTATCCACAATGCTACCATGCTGCCCACTAGAGGATAGTTTCTAACATAATTTATTGGCCGGTAAGCTCGATGTTGGTTTTCTCCCACTCCACTGGTAAGACCTGGTCGAATGTGAAACCAGCATTGCGACAAAACCTGTCCGTTTCCTAACACACAGTGAGGTTTACATGATGCGTGCCGATTTTGTGGGGCAGTGCGGGAGCGTTATTTCAATTCTGGGAGCGAGTCTATCCCCATTTCCCTTGACATGAGCAACATGGTCCCCAAAGAATGACTGAGATCCTCTCCGCCATATCCAACGTCTGTTACATCTGCGGCGTCCAATTTCACTGGGTGAGTGCAGCCCCAGCAACACACAAGGGGTTTAACACCATCCAGGGCAAGGCAGCCCGCCTGATTGGTACCTCATCTGCCACCTTAACCATCCACTCCCTCCATCACCGACGCACAGTGGCAGCCGTGTGTACCATCCACAAGATACATTGCAGCAACTCGCCCAGGCTCCTTCGACAGCACTTTCCAAGGGCAGCACCTGGGGACACCACCACCTGGAGTTTCCACACCAAGCCTCTTGCCACCCCGACTTGGAAATATAACCGGCCGTTCCTTCATTGTCGCTGGGTCAAAATACTGGAACTCCCTCCCTAACAGCACGGTGGGTGTACCTACACACTTGGGCTGCAGAAATTCAAGACGGCAGCTCACCAGTACCTTTCGAAGGGCAATTTGGGATGGACAATAAATACTGGGCCTAGTCAGCGACAACCATAAAATAGAAAAAGATAGAGGGCGCGATTCAGCAGACATAAAGTCTGCTGTCGGACGTGTTTAGCGCCGAGAAACACCAGCTATTCAACCGCACTTCGCAGTTTCTTTTTTGCCTCGGGGAGAGGAGGTGGGGGGGGAGGGCGGGGGGGGGGGGGGGGGGATGTTGCTGCCAAGGCCGCTCTTAGAATGATTTCCTGTTGGCAAGCTGCTCTCCGATCGGGGCGCCATTTTGATTCTTCCCTCCCGCCGCACCCCCCTCACTTTCACACCCCTCCCACCCCCAACCTTCCCGGGATTGCTGGGGAACTCCCCTCACCCACGCTGCCAGTGTCTCTATGGCTGCAAACATCACTACTAACACCAGGCTCTAATTCTGAGGGTAGGCCCCTCTCTGTTCTGAACTCCTATGCCCTCCACCCAGCCCCACCTTGTGTGTCCACAGATCCCAACTTCACAGATAGGCTTGGCGGCTTCAGTTAAACACAGCAAGTATTTTAATTCCTCTTCAGAAGAAGTTAGACACCAATTCTCACACAGTCAAATGACGAAGCGATCTTTTTAAAAATAAATTTAGAATTCCCAATTCTTTTTTTTTCCAATGAAGGGACAATTTAATGTGGCCAATTAACCTTCCCTGCGCATCTTTGGGTTGTGGGGGCGAAACCCACGCAAACACGGGGAGGATGTGCAAACTCCACACGGACAGTGACCCGGGGCCGGGATCGAACCTGGAACCTCGGCGCCGTGAGGCAGAAATGCCACCGTGCCGCCCTACGAAGCGATCTTTTGCGAGCAAATCTTTTTGATATAATCATCATTAAAGGTGTTAAAAATGTGCCTTTATTTGAATAAAGGTGATCCAGGTCCAGGTTAGGTGGAGTATTTCAGGAGTGGTTTCTCACAGTTTGATTTGGCCAAATCCATTCGGGAAATTCTTCACTTTTCAATTTTCATTCCCCGATCTGACCCCATCTTTTCTCCATTGCGCATTTATTTCTTTTGCCAAGATCCGAATCTCCCAGGTGGAGTTTGCACTGAGCGCCCCTTTTGCCTCCCGCCTTCTAGAGCTTTCTATTCGAGCCTTTGCGTTGGCCAAATAGGGGAAATTCTGTCCTTAACAGGGGCCATGGGATCTTCTCTCCTTTATTTTCTCGTTGGTGCAGGCAGGGTTACGAGCGGAGACAGTGAGGGCCAGGCACTTTGAGGGGGCCGGGGAAAGGGCGAGTGGGCCGGTGGTGAGAGGGTTAAAGTCAGCCAGTGGCAGGAAATGTCTCAGATAATGGCCCCACTGATGAACATCTGCATTGTTGAATCACCAGGCACTCATCTCTGGGATGAAAGGGCTGCATTCTTTCCCTCGCTTTTATGGGACATCAGCACTCTCTGCATCCCTAATCAGCTCACCAAAAAAAAAGTATATTATATGGAGAGAAAAAAATATCGATTTTTGTGTGTTTGGCTGCAGCTGTGAGATCGAGAATCACGGGAAATAAATCCCGTCAAATTGTCCCTTCACAAGTGAACATTCATGGGTCCCCTCTCAGCAATTAGTTTGCGACAAAACAGCGCGTTAAAATCAAATTGCGCTGGTATGACTATTAAGACACTTGGTTGAAAATCCAGTGGTCTGATTTCATAGAATTTACTGCACACAGGATCAGGCCATTCGGCCCATTGCGTTCTGTGACAGACCTTTGAAAGGGTCATCATCTGATTGACCTCAAACTCCCCCCTGCCCATTCCCCATAGCCATTCAAATAATAATCATCTTTATTAGTGTCACAAGTAGGCTGACATTAACACCGCAATGAAGTTACTGTGAAAAGCCCCTAGTCGCCACATTCCGGCGCCTGTTCGGGTACACAGAGGGAGAATTCAGAATGCCCAATTCACCTAACAAGCACGTCTTTCGGGACTCGTGGGAGGAAACCGGAGCACCCGGAGGAAACCCACGCAGACACGGGGAGAGCGTGCAGACTCCGCACAGTGACCCAAGCCGGGAATCGAACCCGGGACCCTGGCGCTGTGAAGCATCAGTGCTAACCACTGTGCTGCCGTGCCGCCCAAACCTTTGCCCTTCAAGTATTTATCCCATTCCCTTTTGAAGGTTCCTGTTCAATCTGATGTGATATGAGGAAAGATTATTCCCGATGATCTCATTCATCTTTTCAGGATGATGGGCTGGATTCTGCATTTGGGAGATTAAGGACGCAATTCACCCAAAAAACGATGGGTTTTATGGGTGAGGTAGAGACCTCATCCCCCTGAACCAGGGCGCACGCAGCCGGTAGATTCCGGAAGAAGCCGCTCCCGGGATTTGTACAGCTCGCCACATCTCACAAGATCCAACGACCCCTCGATTCACGCCCAGAAGTGACTCTGTGGCTCGATTGAAATAATTGGGAACAAAGTCCCATAGCGAGAGTCTTTAGCCGCGTGTTTTTCCCAGTGCTCTTGGTGCCAGGAAACACACGGCTATACACCGTGATTCACACCCAGGTGGTACCAGCAGTGCCAGGGTACCACCCTGCCCAAAGGGCATCCAGCTGGGGGCCTCCTATCCCCTGGGAGACCCCCACGAGTGCCATTCCGTCTGGTCCCCGTTTATGGAAAACAGTGCTGAACAACAATCGCCCGAGGTCTCCAAGGCAAAGGGAATAGATCCCAACGCCTCGGGTAACCCGGGAATCTGCCATTACAGTCAGGCTAGCTGTCTCGCTCTAATATGCAGATTTGCTAAAAAGTGATCCCGCCCACAACGGATTTAACATAATAAGAACATAAGGACTAGGAGCAGGAGTCGGCCATCTGGCCCCTCAAGCCTGCTCCGACGTTCAATGAGATCATGGCTGATCTTTTGTGGACTCGGCTCCACTTTCCGGCCCGAACACCATAACCCTTTAATCCCTTTATTCTTCAAAAAACTATCTATCTTTACCTTAAAAACATTTAATGAAGGAGCCTCAACTGCTTCACTGGGCAAGGAATTCCATAGATTCACAACCCTTTGGGTGAAGAAGTTCCTCCAAAGCTCAGTTATAAATCTACTTCCCCTTATTTTGAGGCTATGTCCCCTAGTTCTGCTTTCACCCGCCAGTGGAAACAACCTGCCCGCATCTATCCTATCTATTCCCTTCATCATTTTAAATGTTTCTATAAGATCCCCCCTCATCCTTCTGAATTCCAACGAGTACAGTCCCAGTCTACTCAACCTCTCCTCATAATCCAACCCCTTCAGCTCTGGGATTAACCTAGTGAATCTCCTCTGAACACCCTCCAGCGCCAGTACGTCCTTTCTCAAGTAAGGAGACCAAAACTGAACACAATACTCCAGGCGTGGCCTCACTAACACCGTATACAATTGCAAAATAACCTCACTAGTCTTAAACTCCATCCCTCGAGCAATGAAGGACAAAGTTCTATTCGCCTTCTTAATCACCTGTTGCACCTGTAAACCAACTTTCTGTGACTCATGCACTAGCACACCCAGGTCTCTCTGCACAGCAGCATGTTTTAATATTTTATCGTTTAAATAATAATCCCGTTTGCTGTTATTCCTACCAAAATGGATAACCTCACATTTGTCAACATTGTATTCCATCTGCCAGACCCTAGCCCATTCACTTAACCTATCCAAATCCCTCTGCAGACTTCCAGTATCCTCTGCACTTTTCACTTTACCACTTATCTTAGTGTCATCTGCAAACTTGGACATATTGCCCTTGGTCCCCAATTCCCAATCATCTATGTAAATTGTGAACAATTGTGGGCCCAACATTTGCATCGCAACATCTTATGAGGTCGCATTGGATCTCCAGTAGGGCCCTGAAGCGGAGTCTCCGTTTTTATCAGCCACGCTGTGTCGCGGCGAGCTGTTTTTCCAGCACAGAGTGGCCATTGGATCGCGCCCTGCTTTCTTTTAGTTAGATAGCGCCCATAGTCATATCTTGGGGGTTTGGGAAATTCGCATCAGTCAATCCCACATTTCGGCCGCGATTTAACCAAATCATTGAGCCTGGCGTAGATCATGGTCATGCCGGTTAAATAGCGGGAAAGGCCAAAATCGAGATTCGAACCAGGCGCGAATCAGTTTCCATCTAATCGGCCTGCTCCCAATGGTAAGTTCCAGATCTCATTTCAAATATAATGAGTATATCATTAACCCTAATTTGCATTAATTTCCACCTCATTTGTAACAGCCTCCCGGGAATTAACCGGATCCCTAGCGGGAACTCACCCGGGCGCCGTTCAGTACTCCTTTTGAAAAATGTGACGCTGGCGCGATGGCTGCTGAGGGGAATCTGAGGAGGTCTGTCGCCATTTCCATTTTCCAGCAACGCAGCTCAAGGGAACCGGAACCGCTGCCCGACTGCTCGGATGGGGTGGGAGAGCCCTCAGGGGGTTGGGCTTGGTTGGGGGGGGCTGAAGCATTCCATGTCGGGGGTCGCCCCTGGGCCAGGGGTCAGGGGGGTGGGTGAGAGGCTTTTCATCTGTGAGACCTTCAAGCCATCTTTAAATATTGTGGACACCCATAACAAGGGCAACTAGCCTGGCTGTTCTACCAAAACTACCAGGACAGAGCCCTGTTCTTGGTTATATACTGACGGTCATGTTAACTCCCTTTGACTGTGAGCAGCCTCTAGCTTCACAGCTGAAGGCTATTGCTAATAATGAATTGGCCTTGTTAGTTGTGAGAGCACTTCCCAGCTGCAGGTTGTGTTTGCTGCTTGCTCCTGCTGGTGGCTGCAGATGCCTAGAGGCTGCTGTTGCTGTTTCCTTCCTTTTCTGTCGCCGGACAGAAGGACAGTTTTTTTCCAAGATACCTGGGTCCTGGGACACAGGGTTCAGGGGAACGGATGAGTCCGGAAGGCAGTCAAGTCTGAAGCAAGAAGACGGCGCGTGTCCTGGTGCGTGACATTGATCCAAATGCTCCACCTGATGACACCGTTGAAGAAATGCTTCCGCAGATTGCTGATGCTTTTGTTGCTGGTGTGGGGAGTGCTGCATGTAACTGGCGCGTCACCGCGGGTTAAACACGCTGGAAGTCAAGATGCTCAACTGCACCCTGAGCGCCAGTGGAATATGTGGATGCCAGGATTTGGTTCCGGTGAGATTGGGCTGTGTGGGAGGGGCCTGCACAGCTGCAGCATGTCACCTGGTGCACACACGGGGGCATCAGGGAGTGCCCTTCATCAACAGGAAGAGGTTCCACTCCCTGAATCTTCAATTCATGTGCAACCACCACCTCCAGATCAGGCATGTGTGTGCACATTTCCCAGGGAGCGCACATGGCAGCTACATCCTGGGACACTCGGAGACCCCCGGCACCTTCGAGGACCACCCCAGGATGGTGGGTTGGCTCCTGGAGGAGAAGAGGCACCCGCTGAGACCCTGGCTGATGATGCCAGTGCAGAGGCTGCACCTGCATCAACTCTGGGAGAACCTTGTCCCGAGGCTCGGTCTCTGACTGGGACTCAGCTGAGTCCTGGGATGGGGGAGACCTCCTGCCTCCACCTGATGTGCATCAGCAACTGTGTGGCGCTCACCAGATTAGTGCCCAGAAATCTGTCCACTAATGTTGCCTTCCGTGGTGTGTATATCGATGCTGGTGGAAGGCGGGGGGTGATAGCTGGGAGACACCTCGATGGTGGTCTCCTCAGATCTCTCGTCTGAGGTGGTCTCTTGGGTGGGGGGGGGGGGGGGGGAACGGACTCCAGATGACCCTGCCCCATCAGATGTGATCCTGAGAGACAATGGATATGTGAGAAGGAGGGATCATTTTGTCTGACACCAACAACAGACTTGAGACAGGTCGTCTGGGTGAAGGGGCAATGGACCAGCTCTGCGGCACAGGCCCACCTCGCTGTGGGTGACTGCTCCCTCCTCGGTGTAGGAGCGGTTTCAAGACCTGTGTATTGAGTCAGCTTCCACATCAGGTTATTCCCTGTGGCTCAGCTCAGTACAGGAAGGAACCAAACACAACAACAACCTGGGCAAGATGGCTATTTAATCAAGCTTGTTACGTGTACACAGAGAGCAGACTGGATATCGGCCAAGACCTGTTCTGCCGAACAAAGACAGAGCACAGTACTTATACAACGTTCAAAAATCAATAGTCCACCCCAGTTGGACACGATCCAATCGCTGAAGCTGCTACGTTTAAACTTATCCAATAGAATTGCAAGCGGTGTTTAAACTTCACCCAAGCAACGCATGATTGACCCTCATCCTGACAGCTATGCTTACTGGTAATTTGCTGCGCATTCATTGTCTGTGGAAAGCACGGCAGCAAAACCAGCCGCCTGTTTCACAAAGTCAAGATACCAGAAGTGACGTCCTTCTGGACAACTTAGCTATCCTCAATCCCATTTGATTACTTATTACTGCCAAGTCCTAAAAATACATGTTTAATGGTTCATAATGATTACTCAGTCCTATAATTCATCTCAATCCTTCATAAAGTAATTTATGTAAAACTACAGGATACCGGAAGTCTGCGGAGGGATTTGGATAGGTTAAGTGAATGGGCTAAGGTCTGGCAGATGGAATACAATGTTGACAAATGTGAGGTTATCCATTTTGGCAGGAACAACAGCAAAAGGGATTATTATTTAAATGATAAAATATTAAAACATGCCGCTGTGCAGAGAGGCCTGGGTGTGCTAGTGCATGAGTCGCAAAACGTTGGTTTACAGGTGCAACAGGTGATTAAGAAGGCAAATGGAATGTTATCCTTCATCGCGAGAGGGATGGAGTTTAAGACTTAGGGAGGTTATGCTGCAATTGTACAAGGTGTAAGTGAGGCCACACCTGGAGTATTGTGTTCAGTTTTGGTCTCCTTACCTGAGAAAGGACGTACTGGCGCTGGAGGGTGTGCAGAGGAGATTCACTAGGTTAATCCCAGATCTGAAGGGGTTGGATTATGAGGAGAGGTTGAGTAGACTGGGACTGTACTCGTTGGAATTTAAAGGATGCAGGGGGATCTTATAAAAACGTATAAAATTCTGAAGAGTTTAGATAGATGCGGGCAGGTTGGAGGGCGAAGCATTGTGGAGGGCGGAGCATTGTGGAGGGGCGGAGCATTGTGGAGGGCGGAGCATTGTGGAGGGCGGAGCATTGTGGAGGGCGGAGCATTGTGGAGGGCTGAGCATTGTGGAGGGGCGGAGCATTGTGGAGGGGCGGAGCATTGTGGAGGGGTGGAGCATTGTGGAGGGGCGGAGCATTGTGGAGGGGCGGAGCATTGTGGAGGGCGGAGCATTGTGGAGGGGCGGAGCATTGTGGAGGGGCGGAGCATTGTGGAGGGCGGAGCATTGTGGAGGGGCGGAGCATTGTGGAGGGCGGAGCATTGTGGAGGGCGGAGCATTGTGGAGGGGCGGAGCATTGTGGAGGGGCGGAGCATTGTGAAGGGGCGGAGCATTGTGGAGGGGCGGAGCATTGTGGAGGGCTGAGCATTGTGGAGGGCTGAGCATTGTGGAGGGCGGAGCATTGTGGAGGGCGGAGCATTGTGGAGGGGCGGAGCATTGTGGAGGGCGGAGCATTGTGGAGGGCGGAGCATTGTGGAGGGGCGGAGCATTGTGGAGGGGCGGAGCATTGTGGAGGGCTGAGCATTGTGGAGGGGCGGAGCATTGTGGAGGGGCGGAGCATTGTGGAGGGGCGGAGCATTGTGGAGGGGCGGAGCATTGTGGAGGGGCGGAGCATTGTGGAGGGGCGGAGCATTGTGGAGGGGCGGAGCATGAAGTGTCCAAGCTATTAATGATATTTAAATCCAGGACTTGCAGTGGCGGCTATGAAGGAGTAAGTCGCACATTTGGTGGCTCCCGCTCTGGTCGGACTTTTGGACCTTTTCCCCCGATTTTTTAACGGACTTGAATTGTAGAACGGATGTCAGTGGCAATTCTCTACTGAATTCCCACTTGGGTGCATGGAGAAAAGGGCTAAAAGTGTTCGTAAGGGCAGAAACAAAAAGACAGAGAAGACTGGGGCTGTAGTTGCAACAGGGGATAGCATGGCGGAGGGGCGAACCTCTGGCATGTCAACCCAGCAGTCTATGGAGCAGCTGATGCAAGTCATCCAGGAGGGCTTTGCTACGCAGAAACGGGACTGCTTGGACTCGATAAAAGCATTGATTGAGCGGCTGGAGCATAGATTAGAAGCCCAGGATCGGGCGATCCAGAAGGTGGAGAAGGCGCTGGCTGAGCAGGAGGAACATCAAACTGCGGTGGAGTTGGAGGTGGGGATGCTGAGAGACCAGCAGAAGAAGCTTCTGGAGAAGGTGGAGGACTGAGAGAATAGGTCCCGCCGGCAGAACCTAAGAATTGTTGGGCTCCCGGAGGGGTCCGAAGGAGCGGACGCTGGGGCATATGTCTCCGGCATGTTTGAGAAGCTGCTGGGGGATGGAGCATTCTCCCGGCCCTTGGAGGTGGATAGGGCTCGCGAAGAAGCCACGAATGGGAGACACCCCCCCCCCCCTCCCCCACCGAGGGGAATGGTGGTGAGATTCCACAGGCTCTCGGATAAGGAGCGTATTCTGCAGTGGGCCAAGCAGACACGGAGCTGTAAGTGGGACAATAGCATCCTGCGGGTTTACAAAGACCTGAGTGTGGAGGTGGCCAGGACGAGAGCAGGCTTCAACCAGAGCAGGGCGATCCTTTTCAAGAAAAAGGTGAAGTTTGGACTGTTATACCCAGCCCGTCTCTGGGTCATGCATGAGGATCAGCACTTTTACTTCGAGTTGCCTGAGGACGCGTTGGACTTTGCGAGAAAGAAAGGGCTGGCGAAGGACTGAGACTTTTGAGCTTGGCTGCAACGTTCATGTTTTTGTTTTCTCTGGTTTGTTTCTCTGTTTTTGTAAAACGTTTCTCGTTTTGGGTTTTATGGAAGATGTTTGTGGGGCCGTTTGCATTGATTTGGGACCAACGGTAGAGCTGAGTGAGTTAAGGTTCTCATTTGCACTGTTGGGGGATGGAGGTGTGCTTGTTTAGATCTTGGTGTTTTTCTATTGGGCAATTTTGTGGGGATTGTTTGATGTTGGAGTTTGTTTGTATGAGCGGGAGGGAGGGAACAATAGGTGGTAGACTATCTGGCGCCGGGGATGGGGCCACCAGGCTAGCTGGGTGGGCTAACTCTCGGAAGCGCAATGGGGGGTGTGCATATGTTTGGTTTAGTTATGTTTGGGTTACAGGGTGTTGTTACTGGGGGGGAGGGGGGTGAATGTTCTGCTGACGAGGGAGGGACTTGAGCTGAGGGAGAGAGAGGAGGTTGGGGGCTGCCTGGGGGCGGGGATCACCGGCTGGAGGCGGGCCTAAAAAAGGGGATGACTGATCGGCGGAGGTGGGGGGCAATGAGCCCTCCCAACTAGGCTGATCACCTGGAATGTTCGAGGGTTAAATGGGCCGGTCAAAAGGACTCGCGTGTTTGCGCATCTTAGGGGATTGAAGGCAGACGTGGTAATGTTGCAGGAGATGCACCTTAAGGTCACGGATCAGGTTAGACTGAGGAAAGGCCGGGTCAGCCAGGCGTTTCACTCGGAACTAGATTCAAAGACTAGAGGGGTCGCGAACCTGACCAATAAGCGGGTGGTGTTTGAGGCAGGTAGAATATTTTCGGGCGTGGTCAGTGGGAAACTGGAGGGGGGGCAGGTGGTATTAGTAAATGTGTATGCGTCAAATTGGGATGATGTGGAGTTCATAAAGAGGATGCTGGGGAAGGTACCGGACCTGGACTCGCACAGGTTGGTCATGGGCGGGGACTTCAACACAGTTATGGACCCTGGCTTGGACCGGTCAAGCTCGGAAACGGACAGGGTGCCAGCAATGGCAAAGGAACTAAACGGGTTCATGGAGCAGATGGGGGGGTGGATCCATGGAGATTTGGGCAGCCGAGGGTGAAGGAGTTCTCCTTCTACTCACACGTGCATAAAGTGTACTCCCAGATTGATTTCTTTATTCTGAGCAGGGCCTTGCTGGCCGGGGTAGTGGATACGGGGTACTCGGCGATCACAATCTCAGACCATGCTCCGCACTGGTTGACCTGCAGGTTAGTAAAGACAGTAACCAGCGCCCGCACTGGAGGTTGGATGTGGGACTTTTGGCAGATGAAGGGGTGTACGAGCGGCTGAGGAAATGTATTCAGAGCTACCTACAGGTCAACGGCACGGGGGATATTTCAGCAGCGGTGGTCTGGGAAGCACTGAAGGCGGTGGTCAGGGGGAGCTGATCTCGATCCGGGCTCATAGGGAGAAGGTTGACAGGGCAGAGATGGACCGACTGGTAAAGGAGATATTCCAGATCAGTAGGAGGTATATCAATAGGACCGCAGAGGCAGGGCATCTGAGGGAATGGCGGAGGTTGCAGGCGGAGTTTAGCTTGCTAACCACAGGGAGGGTGGTGGAATAGCTGTGAAAGGCGAGGGGGGCGATTAATGAACATGGAGAGAAGGCCAGCAGAATGCTTGCACAGCAGCTTAGGAAGCGGGAGGCAGCCAGGGAGATAGGGAAAGTCAAGGATGGTGAGGGGAACCTGGTTGGTGATTCAGTAGGTCTGAATAAGGCGTTTAGGGATTTATACAGCAGGCTGTACAGGTCGGAACCCCCTACAGGGCCGGAGGGGATGAGGAACTTCTTGGTGGGGCTGAATTTCCCAACGATGGACGAGGAGCGGGTAGAAGGGCTGGGGGCCCATTGGGCTGGAAGAAATAGTGGAGGGCTTGAAGACCATGCAGGCGGGTAAGGCCCCGGGTCCTGACGGGTACCCAGTGTAGTTTTATAATAAGTTCTCGGGGATACTGGGGCCGGTGTTGTTGAGGATGTTCAATGACGCAAGGGAAAGAGGGGTGTTGCCCCCGACGATATCACAGGCAACGATTTCGCTGATTCTTAAGCGGGACAAGAACCCGGAGCTGGGTGGGTCCCACAGGCCCACTCCCTGTTGAATGTAGATGCCAAGTTGCTGGCCAAACTCCTGTCCTCCAGGATTGAGGATTGTGTTCCGGACGTTATAGGGGAGGACCAGACGGGGTTTATTAAGGGCAGACAGTTGGTGGCCAATGTAAGAAGGCTGTTAAATGTGATCATGATGCCCCCGGAAGGTAGGGAGATTGAGGTAGTGATCGCAATGGATGCAGAAAAGGCTTTTGATCGGGTAGAATGGGACTATCTGTGGGAGATACTGGGACGGTTCAGATTCGGGCGGGATGTTATTGACTGGGTCAGGTTACTGGATCAGGCTCCTGTGGCAAGTGTACGGACATACAGGACAACTTCGGACTAATTTAGACTGCACCGAGGGACGGGACAGGGATGCCCCCTCTCCCCGCTGTTGTTCGCGCTGGCTATAGAGCCGTTGGCAATTGCTCTGAGAGCTTAAAGGGGCTGGAGGGGACTGGTCCGGGAGGGGGAGGGTGGAGCACAGGGTTTCCCTCTATGCAGATGATCTGCTTCTGTACGTTTCGGACCCAGTAGAGGGGATGGAGGAAACCATGAAGATTTTTGGGGAATTTGGTCGGTTTTCGGGGTATAACCTAAATATGGAAAAGAGTGAGATGTTTGTGGATCAGTAGGGGCGATTGGGGGAGCTGCCGTTTAGGTCAGTAGGGGGTAGTTTCAGGTACCTAGGCATCCAGGTGGCACGGGAATGGGACCGGCTACATGAATTGAATCTGGCCCGGCTGGTGGACCAAATGAAGGACAATTTTCGGAGATGGGACGTGCTTCCGTTGTCTCTGGCTGGGAGGGTGCAAACGGTGACGGTGATGGTCCTCCCGAGATTCCTATTTGTATTTCAGTGTCTCCCCATCTTTATTCCGCGGTCCTTTTTTAAGCGGGTCAACAGAGTGATCACTGGCTTCCTCTGGACAGGCAAGACCCCGCGAGTAAGGAAGGTAATGCTTGAGCGGAGTCGGGGAGAGGGCGGGCTGGCGCTGCCAAATTGTAGCAACTATTACTAGCTGGCTAATATAGCCATGATCAGGAAGTGGGTGGTGGGGGAGGGGTCGGCATGGGTGCGTATGGAGGCGGCTTCATGTAAGGGCACCAGTTTGGGGGTGTTGGTAACTGCGCCTCTGCCGTTCCCGCCGGCGCGGTACTCCACCAGCCCCGTGGCGGTGGCGGCCCTGAGAGTTTGGGGTCAATGGAGGCGGCATGTGGGAGCAGTGGGAGCATCAATCTGGGCCCCAATTTGTGATAATGACCTGCCTCGGGGTGTATGGATGGCGGGGGGGGGGGGGGTTCTGGTTATGGCGGAGAGCGGGGATTGAGAGGATGGGGGATATGTTCATAGAGGGGAGCTTTCCGAGTATGAGGTCGCTGGAGGAAAACTTTGGGTTGCGAGGGGAAACAAATTCAGGCTTCTGCAGGTGCGGGACTTCCTACGTAAACAGGTGTCAACCTTCCCGTTCCTATCGCTGAGGGGGATTCGGAGAAGGGAGCGTCTCGGATATTTATAAAGGAGCTTATGGGGTCGGAGGAGACGCAGACAGAGGAGCTGAAGCGCAAGTGGGAGGAGGAGCTGGGAGGAGAGATGGAGGATGGTCTATGGGTGGACGGGTTGAGTAGACTCAACGCGTCCACAACATGTGCCAGGCTCAGCCTGATACAATTTAAGGTTTTCTTAAAATATTTCTTTATTCTCCTCCTTTTTCACATTTTCTTGCAAATTTACACCCGCCAACAATAAACAATAATCAGTACCAGGTATGTCCAATCTCCATATCAATAACAACGATCCCATCCTCCCACCAAACCCCAGACATTAGCCCGCATGTTCACATAAACAAATGACAAAAAGGAATCAGGAATCACCCATAGTCACCATTAACACACACAGCCTCCCTCCCCCCAAACCTCCCACCCCAACCCTTCCACCCACACCCCCAACCCTCCCAACCCTTCCACCCCAACCCCCCCAACCCTCCCACCCATCCCCCCAACCCTCCCACCCACCCCCCCAACCTTCTCACCCACCCCCTCAACCCTCCCACCCACACCCCAAACCCTCCCACCCAACCCCCCAACCCTCACACCCACCCCCCAACCCTCCCAACCCTTCCACCCACACCCCCAACCCCCAAACATAGGAGTGTGATTTATTTTTTAAATTATTTTTATTCAAATTCTTGTCCAAAAAAACATAATTTTTGCATAACCTTACCAACAATTAACAGAACAAAGAGAAAAATAAAATGTTAACTGTATGTACAAAGAAAGGAACAATACAACGTAACGACCCCCCCCCCCCCCCCCCCCGGGGTGCTGCTGCTGCTGACCTTTACTGCTCTCCTAGAAAGTCGAGGAAGGGCTGCCGCCTCCGAGCGAACCCCGCCATGGACCCTCTCAAGGCTGAGAAACCCGGCCATGTCACTAACCCAGTTCTCTACACTCGGGGGCTTTGAGTCCCTCCACATTAATACGTTCCGTCTCCAGGCTACCAGGGAGGCAAAGGCCAGGACGTCGGCCTCTTTCGCCCCCTGAACTCCCGGATCGTCTCACACACCAAAGATCACGTGTCTAAGATCTTGGACATTGCCTTAGCGAATCCCTGCCAGAATCCCTTAAGAGCCGGGCATGCCCAGGACATATGGACATGATCTGCAGGCTTCCCGCACACCTCGCGCATCTACCCTCAACCCCAAAGAGCTCATCCTGGCTGCTGTCATGTGTTCCGGGTGGATCACCTTAAACTGGATTAAGCTGAGCCTGGCACATGATGAGGAGGAATTGACCCTGTTTAGGGCATCTGCCCACAGGCCCGCATCCAGCTCTCCGCCTAGCTCCTCCTCTATGTTCTATGTTCCTCCTATTTGCCCTTTCGCTCCTCCACTGGGGCTTCCTCCACCTCCTGAAGTTCCCGGTAAATGTCCGAAACCTTCCCCTCCCCTACCCAGGTGCTGGAGACCACCCTATCCTGTATCCTGCGTGGGGGGAGCAGCAGGAATGATACCACCTGCTATTTCAGAAAGGCGCGTACCTGAAGGTTTCTGAAAGCGTTTCCGGGGGGGGCAAACTGAATTTCTCCTCCAGCGTTTTGAGGCTGGGGAAGGTCCTGTCTATGACCAGGTCTCCCATCCTGTTAATGCCTGCCCTATGCCAGCTTTGAAACCCTCCGTCTATCCTGCCCGGGATAAATCTGTGATTGTTGCGTATCGGGGTCCAGACTGAGTCTCCCCCCCCCCCCCCCCCCCCCCCCCCCCCCCCCCCGGTGCCTTCTCCACTGACCCCAGATCTTTAATGCCGCCACCACCACCGGACTGGAGGAGTAGCGGGCCGGCAAGAATGGCAGAGGGCCGGCGAGAATGGCAGAGGGTCGGCGAGAGCGGCAGAGGGCCGGCGAGAGCGGCAGGGGGCCGGCAGGAACGGCAGAGGGCCGGCAGGAACGGCAGAGAGCCGGCGAGGAGGGCAGAGGGCCGGCAGGAACGGCAGAGGGCCGGCGGGAGCGGCAGAGGGCCGGCAGGAACGGCAGAGGGCCGGCAGGAACGGCAGAGGGCCGGCGGGAGCGGCAGAGGGCCGGCAGGAACGGCAGAGGGCTGGCAGGAACGGCAGAGGGCCGGCAGGAACGGCAGAGGGCCGGCAGGAACGGCAGAGGGCCGGCAGGAATGGCAGAGGGCCGGCAAGAGTGGCAGAGGGCCGGCGGGAGCGGCAGAGGGCCGGCAGGAATGGCAGAGGGCCGGCGGGATCGGCAGAGGGCCAGCAGGAATGGCAGAGGGCCGGCAGGAACGGCAGAGGGCCGGCAGGAATGGCAGAGGGCCGGCGAGAGCGGCAGAGGGCCGGCGACAGCGGCAGAGGGCCGGCGAGAGCGGCAGAGAGCCGGCAGGAACGGCAGAGGGCCGGCGGGATCGGCAGAGGGCCGGCGAGAACGACAGAGGGCCAGCGAGAACGGCAGAGGGCCGGCGAGAACGGCAGAGGGCCAGCGAGAACGGCAGAGGGCCGGCGAGAACGGCAGAGGGTCGGCGAGAGCGGCAGAGGGCCGGCGAGAGCGGCAGGGGGCCGGCAGGAACGGCAGAGGGCCGGCAGGAACGGCAGAGAGCCGGCGAGGAGGGCAGAGGGCCGGCAGGAACGGCAGAGGGCCGGCGGGAGCGGCAGAGGGCCGGCAGGAACGGCAGAGGGCCGGCAGGAACGGCAGAGGGCCGGCGGGAGCGGCAGAGGGCCGGCAGGAACGGCAGAGGGCCGGCAGGAACGGCAGAGGGCCGGCAGGAACGGCAGAGGGCCGGCAGGAACGGCAGAGGGCCGGCAGGAATGGCAGAGGGCCGGCAAGAGTGGCAGAGGGCCGGCGGGAGCGGCAGAGGGCCGGCAGGAATGGCAGAGGGCCGGCGGGATCGGCAGAGGGCCAGCAGGAATGGCAGAGGGCCGGCAGGAACGGCAGAGGGCCGGCAGGAATGGCAGAGGGCCGGCGAGAGCGGCAGAGGGCCGGCGAGAGCGGCAGAGGGCCGGCGAGAGCGGCAGAGAGCCGGCAGGAACGGCAGAGGGCCGGCGGGATCGGCAGAGGGCCGGCGAGAACGGCAGAGGGCCAGCGAGAACGGCAGAGGGCCGGCGAGAACGGCAGAGGGCCAGCGAGAACGGCAGAGGGCCGGCGAGAACGGCAGAGGGTCGGCGAGAGCGGCAGAGGGCCGGCGAGAGCGGCAGGGGGCCGGCAGGAACGGCAGAGAGCCGGCGAGGAGGGCAGAGGGCCGGCAGGAACGGCAGAGGGCCGGCGGGAGCGGCAGAGGGCCGGCAGGAACGGCAGAGGGCCGGCAGGAACGGCAGAGGGCCGGCGGGAGCGGCAGAGGGCCGGCAGGAACGGCAGAGGGCAGGCAGGAACGGCAGAGGGCCGGCAGGAATGGCAGAGGGCCGGCAGGAACGGCAGAGGGCCGGCAGGAATGGCAGAGGGCCGACAAGAGTGGCAGAGGGCCGGCGGGAGCGGCAGAGGGCCGGCAGGAATGGCAGAGGGCCGGCGGGATCGGCAGAGGGCCAGCAGGAATGGCAGAGGGCCGGCAGGAACGGCAGAGGGCCGGCAGGAATGGCAGAGGGCCGGCGAGAGCGGCAGAGGGCCGGCGAGAGCGGCAGAGGGCCGGCGAGAGCGGCAGAGAGCCGGCAGGAACGGCAGAGGGCCGGCGGGATCGGCAGAGGGCCGGCGAGAACGGCAAAGGGCCAGCGAGAACGGCAGAGGGCCGGCGAGAACGGCAGAGGGCCGGCGAGAACGGCAGAGGGCCGGCGAGAACGGCAGGGGGCCGGCGAGAGCGGCAGAGGGCCGGCGGGAAGGCAGAGGGCCGGCGGGAAAGGCAGAGGGCCGGCGAGAACGGCAGAGGGCCGGCGAGAGCGGCAGAGGGCCGGCGGGATCGGCAGAGGGCCGGCGAGAACGGCAGAGGGCCAGCGAGAACGGCAGAGGGCCAGCGAGAACGGCAGAGGGCCGGCGAGAACGGCAGAGGGCCGGCGAGAGCGGCAGAGGGCCGGCGAGAACGGCAGAGGGCCGGCGAAAATGGCAGAGGGCCGGCGGGAAGGCAGAGGGCCGGCGGGAACGGCAGAGGGCCGGCGAGAACGGCAGAGGGCCGGCGAGAGCGGCAGGGGGCCGGCGAGAGCGGCAGAGGGCCGGCGGGAAGGCAGAGGGCTGGCAGGAACGGCAGAGGGCCGGCAGGAACGGCAGGGGGCTGGCAGGAACGGCAGAGGGCCGGCAGGAACGGCAGGGGGCCGGCGAGAGCGGCAGAGGGTCGGCGAGAGCGGCAGAGGGCCGGCAGGAATGGCAGAGGGCCGGCAGGAACGGCAGAGGGTCGGCAGGAATGGCAGAGGGCCGGCAGGAACGGCAGAGGGCCGGCGAGAGCGGCAGAGGGCCGGCAGGAATGGCAGAGGGCCGGCAGGAACGGCAGAGGGCCGGTGGGAACGGCAGAGGGCCGGCGAGAGCGGCAGAGGGTCGGCAGGAATGGCAGAGGGCCGGCGGGAACGGCAGGGGTCCGGCGAGAGCGGCAGAGGGCCGGCGAGAGCAGCAGAGGGTCGGCGTTAATGGCAGAGGGCCGGCAGGAACGGCAGGGGGCCGGCGAGAGCGGCAGAGGGTCGGCGAGAGCGGCAGAGGGCCGGTGAGAATGGCAGAGGGCCGGCGAGAGCGGCAGAGGGTCGGCGAGAGCGGCAGAGGGCCGGCAGGAATGGCAGAGGGCCGGCAGGAACGGCAGAGGGTCGGCAGGAATGGCAGAGGGCCGGCAGGAACGGCAGAGGGCCGGCGAGAGCGGCAGAGAGCCGGCAGGAACGGCAGAGGGCCGGCAGGAACGGCAGAGGGCCGGCGAGAGCGGCAGAGAGCCGGCAGGAACGGCAGAGGGCCGGCGTGAAAATTTCTTGTAGAATTCTCCAGAGTAGCCGTCCGGCCCCGGGGCCTTGCCCGACTGCATTTCCCATAAGCTCTTTACCATCTCCTCCAGCTCTATCGGGGCCCCCAGTCCCTCCACCAGGTCCTCTTCCACCTTTGGGACACTCAGTTGGTCCATGAATTGCTTCATCCCCTCCTCCCCCAGCGGGGGCTCTGACTCATACAGTTTACGGTAGAACGCCCGAAAGACTTTGTTCACCCCCTCTGGGTCTATGACCGTGTTGCCCTCTTTATCTCGCAATTTCCCCAATGTCCCTGGCCGCCTCCCTCTTGCGAAGTTGCTGCGCCGGCATTCTACTCACTTTCTCCCCGTATTCGTAGACAGCCCCTTTTGGCCTTCCTCAGCTGTGACCCAGTGGTCAGCAGGTTGAATTCCGCCTGTAGCCTCCGGCGCTCTTACAGTAGCTCCGTCTCGGGGGTCTCCGCGTAGCTCCTGTCTACTCTGAGTATCTCCTCGAGTAGCCTTTCTCTCTCCGCTCTTTCTTTCTTTTCTCTATGAGGCCTGACAGAGATCAACTCCCCTCTGATAACTGCCTTCAGGGCCTCCCACACCGTGGACGCCGCTACCTCCCCCGTATCATTAGCTTCCAGGTAGTTCTTGATGTTCCCCCTTAACCGCCCACAAACCTCGACGTCTGCCAGCAGCCCCACATCGAGCCTCCATAGTGGGGGCTGACCTCTCTCCCCCCCAAGACGCAAATCCACCCAGTGTGAAGCATGATCGGAGACTGCAATGGCCGAGTATTCTGTCCCCTCCATCCTGGGGATCAACGCCCTGCTCATCACAAAGAAATCTATGCGGGAGTAGACTTTGTGGACATGGGAAAAGAAAGAGAACTCTTTCGCCCTTGGTCGGACGAATCTCCACGGGTCTATGCCCCTGTGGTAGTCACCACTGATGTATATATTAGGTGATTTGTGGTAAGGTCCTGTACTACAGGTACTGGGGTAGTTCCCTGCCTGCTGGCTCCGCCCAGTAGCCGGAGTATAAATATGTGTGCTCCCCGTACAGCAGCCATTTCACCAGCTGCTGTAGGAGGCCACACATCTCAGTGTAATAAAGCCTCAATTGTATCCAACTCTTGCTTTTGTGTAATTGTTCGTGCATCTGCCCCCCACCCGTTCCATGAATCCCCTCAGTTCTTTAGCCGCCGCTGGTCGCTTCCCCGACCTGGGGTTTGACCGGTCCAGTACAGGGTCTATAACGGTTGAAGTCACCCCCCATAATCAGATTGTGTGAGTGTAAGTCTGGAATTTTACCCAGCGTGCGTATCATAAATTCCACATCGTCCCAGTTCGGGGCGTAAACGTTCACTAGCACCACCCGGGTCCCCTGCAGTTTCCCGCTGAGCATTATATATCTGCCTCCCTTGTCAGCTACAATATTCCCTGCCTCAAAAGCCACCAGTTTGCTGACTAAGATTGCTACTCCTCTGGTCTTTGAATCCAGCCCCGAATGGAACACCTGGCCCACCCACCCCTTTTCTCAATCTTGTTTGGTCCGCATGTTTTAGGTGTGTCCCCTGTAGCATGGCTACGTCTGCCTTTAGCCCCTCTAAGTGCGAGAACAGGCGAGCCCTCTTGACCGGCCCATTCAGGCCCCGCACATTCCTCGTAAACAGCCTGGATGGAGGGCTAGCCACCTCCCCCTTCCCCCCCCCCCCCCCCCCAATCCCTGCCGATTAGCCATCTCCCTTTCTCGGCCAGCCACGAGCCCGCGTCTCCCGCTTATTCGAGCCCTCCCATTGGAGCCCCCCCCACCCCCACTGACTCTCCCTCTGTTCCCCCAAGTTGGCACCTTTTCTGTTAGCAAAGCAGCATCCCACCCCTCCCAACCCCACCGCCCCCCTCCCCCGCCCCCAGCACCCCGTGATCCCAAACCTCCAAGTCAAGCACCCGCTTGACACTGGCTCTCCCCCCATTACGCTTCCGTGAGTCAGCTGACCCATGCTGACCCCGGCCGCTCCCACCTCTGTCTCCAATTACTCAGATGCCTCATTTTGCGGGCCCCTCCCCCCCCCCTCCCCCCCCCCCCCCCCCCCCCCCCCCCATGGAAAGCCCATCTTATCAGCTTCAACGGCCCCCAGAGAACATTTTCCACCGCCTCCCCCCATCGAAACAAACAGCCAACCCCGGGCGCAAACCCGGCCCCATCAAAGACACGGCCCCAGCTACCAGGAGAGCAGCCCCACGTGTAGGGCCCCCTTCCTCGCTCTGCGGCCGAGTTCTACAAAAGCCGCAAACATGGCCGAAGAAACAGGGAACAAACAAAAATAGGAGGGAACAACATAATGTCACTGCCGTCGGCTACTCGGCAATTACCGTCCACAACAGAGTAACGTCCCAGTGCGATTGTCCTTTAGTTCGAGTCCAACTTTTCTTGCTTGATGAAATTCCACGCCTCATCCGGTGTATCAAAGTAATGGTGACGATCTCGACACGTGACCCACAGCCTCGCCGGATGCAAACGCCCGAACTTCGTCCCTTTGCTGTGGAGGGCCGCCTTAGCACGGTTGAATGCAGCGCGCCTCTTGGCCAGTTCTGCTCCCAGGTAAATGCGGATTACGCTGTTCTCCCACCTGCTGATCCGCTCCTGTTTAGCCCATCGCAGGACACGTTCCTTATCTGAGAAGCGGTGGAACGGTACCACCATAGCCCTTGGCGGTTCATTCATTTTGGGCTTCCTTGCAAGGACTCTGCGCGCCCCATCCAGTTCCAGAGGCCGGGGGAATGCTTCTGGTCCCATCAGGGACCCCAGTAACGTGGTCACGAATGCGCTCGCGTCCGACCCCTCCGCACCCTCAGGCAGGCCCAGAATGCGCAGGTTCTGCCTCCTGGACGTGTTTTCTCCAAATGAGGTTGTAGAATGCCCACCCCTGGGGCAGTTGACTCTTCACCTGGGACAGTTCTCCACTCTGGGAGCTGAGCAGGAGGATAACTGTGGCCCTCCCTAAAGAATGAAATGAAAATCGCTTATTGTCACAAGTAGGCTTCGAATTAAGTTACTGTGAAAAGCCCCTAGTCGCCACATTCCGGTGCCTGTTTGGGGAGGCTGGTACGGGAATTGAACCCACGCTGCTGGCCTGCCTTGGTCTGCTTTCAAAGCCAGCGATTTAGCCCTGTGCTAAACCAAAAGGCCTCAGCTAGGACCCTGCGTCTGGTCAGCACACACCTTGTGTGCATGGGTTTCCTCCGGGTGCTCCATTTTTTCCCAAATTCCAAAGATGCAGGTTAGGTGGATTGGCCATGCTAAATTGCCCCTTAATGTACTGGGATGTGTTGGTTAGGTGGGGTCACGGAGAGAGGGAGGGGGAGAGGGGGACCCTTTCAGCGGCTTGGTGCGGACTCGATGGGCTGAATGGCCTCCTTCTGCACTGTAGGGATTCTGTTGGGACACTGGAGCAAGTACAGTACAAAAAGATTTACTAAGTGGTGGCAGAACTGAGACGTAACACTGGTAATGATAGATTGATTAGCCTGGGGCCCTTTTCTCTAGGAAAGAGAAGGATGGGAGGTGACCTGATGGAGGTCTTTAAAATTCTGAAAGGGTTTTGATAGGTTAGACTTGGCAAAGATCATCCCAGTTGTGGGCGATGCCAGAAGAAGAGACCATCAATGTAAAATGGTAGGTATGTTACAGATAACTCAGCAAATCTGAGTTGCTGAGGCAACGTGGTTGTTTACAAGCATGTTACAGTCTGGACATATGAATGGCGATGCTAGAGGCGTCAACTTTCATTTCAGGAATCTCTCCCACACTTATCACCTGCCATTGGCCTGTGTTGGAAGGGTTTCAACCTGTTTTGATCACACCTTCATCGGCCATCACATCCTGGGGTGGGACTCAAACCTGGAGTTCCTGGCACCCAGGCAGGATTGCTACCCACTACCCCACAGGACCCCCCCCCCCCCCCCCCCCCCAATATAAGCGAGTCACTAATAAATCCAATCTGAATTTCAGGAGAATTCAGGAGAGTGGTGAGAATGTGGCATTCACAACCACAGAGAGTGTTTGAGGCAATTAGGAGAGCCATCTAACATGGCGTGGGCTCCAACGCAGTCCCCAAAGAGTGACTGAGATTCTCTCGATCATATCCACCATCTGTCACATCTGGTGCTTCTAACCGTACTGAGGACAGCTAACAGCAACATGCAAGCTCAACATCCAGGACAAAGCAGCCCCGCTTGATCGGTCCCTCATCTGTCACCTTCAACATTCACTCCCTCCACCACCGCTGCACAGTGGCAGCCGTGTGTACCATCTACAAGATGCACTGCAGCAACTCGCCAAGGTTCCTTCGACAGCACCTTCCAAACCCACTACCTCGACCACCTGTAGAACAAGGGCAACAGATGCCTGGGTACACCACCGCCGGGAGGTTCCCCTCCAAGTCACTCAGCACCCCGACTTGGAAATATATCGGCCGTTCCTTCACCGTCACTGGCACTGTGGGCGTACCTGGTATAATACTCTATATATTTTATACTGAGTATAAAACGGTATATACAGAAGGCGGCTCACCTCCGCAAGGGGCTATTAGCGACAGGCAACAAATGCTGGCTTAGCCAGCGACGCCCACGTCCCGTAAATGGATAAAAGAAGGTATTGAGGCATTGAAGGGGAAACTCATGGAGGGGAGGGCGAAGGAATAGAAGGATATGCTGAAAGGCTGAGGTGACGAGCGGTGGGAGGAGGTGCGTGTGCAACATGAACTGATGGGCGGAATGGCCTGTTTCTGTGCTCTCGAAGTACTTTGCAATTGGAATTCCATTGCAGTGGAGGAGTTGTTAAGCTTCCAAGACAGAGCCAAGGGGAGGGAGCCCATCGATAGAGAATAAACACACGCTCAGCAATTTTCCGTGTAACTGGGCTCAGCTCAGTCAGTTATCAACTCAAGCCTCGCTCATATATTTTTTTATAAACCCGCCCACCCTGCCCAATTTCTTGCGTTCTGAGCGCTCGTGGAACAAGGAATTCCCTCCCTGGAGCCTTGAACACATCCTTGTCTATGCCAGCAACCTGCCATCCTGACGCAGGAACCAAAACAAGTGGGAACACAAAGACGGGATTGATTCGCCTCAACACTGGGAAGGCTGTCAAGGTCGCGCAGCTGCTGAACCCCACTCAAACCCTCTGCAATTCAGAGAGGTCAGAGTTCAGCATGTTTAAAAGGTTATTTCCTTAGAAAGTGAAGAAAGGAGCATACAAAACTGTACAAGAGGGGCAGCCACCACAGTCAGCCCTGTCTTATTGCCCATGAATAGTAATACACTTTCCGAATAATGCTTCCTTGTGTTCTGACTCCTACACGCACAAAGCCAGCGATGGAATTACACGAATGACAGTCCCATTATCACATCACACAGAGAGCCAAACCCAAAGGATAGGAGAAATGCCTGACTCCCTGATTCCACTCAAAATAACTTCCCGCAGAATTACCCAGTACATTGGGTACCTCGTAGCTAACTCACAGCTCAGGGGAGAATTATATCCAGGAACACAGGGTGTTATAATATATACTGTGTTATACCCAGTGACACACGGTGTGTTATTATATAATATACACTGTGTTATACCCAGTGACACACGGTGTGTTATATAATATACACAGCGTTATACCCAGTGACACACGGTGTGTTATTATATAATATACACAGCGTTATACCCAGTGACACACGGTGTGTTATTATATAATATATACAGCGTTATACCCAGTGACACACGGTGTGTTATTATATAATATACACAGCGTTATACCCAGTGACACACGGTGTGTTATTATATAGTATACACCGCGTTATACCCAGTGACACAAGGTGTTATTATATAATATATACAGCATTATACCCAGTGACGCACGGTGTTATTATATAATATACACAGCGTTATACCCAGTGACACACGGTGTGTTATTATATAATATACACAGCGTTATACCCAGTGACACACGGTGTGTTATTATATAATATACACAGCGTTATACCCAGTGACACACGGTGTGTTATTATATAATATATACAGCGTTATACCCAGTGACACACGGTGTGTTATTATATAATATATACAGCGTTATACCCAGTGACACACGGTGTGTTATTATATAATATACAGCGTTATACCCAGTGACACACGGTGTGTTATTATATAATATATACAGCGTTATACCCAGTGACACACGGTGTGTTATTATATAATATACACAGCGTTATACCCAGTGACACACGGTGTGTTATTATATAATATACACAGCGTTATACCCAGTGACACACGGTGTGTTATTATATAATATACACAGCGTTATACCCAGTGACACACGGTGTGTTATTATATAATATACACAGCGTTATACCCAGTGACACACGGTGTGTATTATATAATATATACAGCGTTATACCCAGTGACACACGGTGTGTATTATATAATATACACAGCGTTATACCCAGTGACACACGGTGTGTTATTATATAATATACACAGCGTTATACCCAGTGACACACGGTGTGCTATTATAATATATACAGCGTTATACCCAGTGACACACGGTGTGTTATTATATAATATACACAGCGTTATACCCAGTGACACACGGTGTGTTATTATATAATATATACAGCGTTATACCCAGTGACACACGGTGTTATTATATAATATACACAGCGTTATACCCAGTGACACACGGTGTTATTATATAATATATACAGCGTTATACCCAGTGACACACGGTGTGTTATTATATAATATATACAGCGTTATACCCAGTGACACACGGTGTGTTATTATATAATATATACAGCGTTATACCCAGTGACACACGGTGTTATTATATAATATATACAGCGTTATACCCAGTGACACACGGTGTGTTATTATATAATATATACAGCGTTATACCCAGTGACACACGGTGTGTTATTATATAATATACACAGCGTTATACCCAGTGACACACGGTGTGTTATTATATAATATATACAGCGTTATACCCAGTGACACACGTGTGTGTTATTATATAATATACACAGCGTTATACCCAGTGACACACGGTGTGTTATTATATAATATACACAGCGTTATACCCAGTGACACACGGTGTGCTATATAATATACACAGCGTTATACCCAGTGACACACGGTGTGTTATTATATAATATACACAGCGTTATACCCAGTGACACACGGTGTGTTATTATATAATATACACAGCGTTATACCCAGTGACACACGGTGTGTTATTATATAATATACACCGCGTTATACCCAGTGACACACGGTGTGTTATTATATAATATACACAGCGTTATACCCAGTGACACACGGTGTGTTATTATATAATATACACAGCGTTATACCCAGTGACACACGTGTGTGTTATTATATAATAAATACAGCGTTATACCCAGTGACACACGGTGTGTTATTATATAATATACACAGCGTTATACCCAGTGACACAGTGTGTGTTATTATATAATATATACAGCGTTATACCCAGTGACACACGGTGTGTTATTATATAATATATACAGCGTTATACCCAGTGACACACGGTGTGTTATTATATAATATACACAGCGTTATACCCAGTGACACACGTGTGTGTTATTATATAATATACACAGCGTTATACCCAGTGACACACGGTGTGTTATTATATAATATACACAGCGTTATACCCAGTGACACACGGTGTGTTATTATATAATATACACAGCGTTATACCCAGTGACACACGGTGTGTTATTATATAATATATACAGCGTTATACCCAGTGACACACGGTGTGTTATTATATAATATATACAGCGTTATACCCAGTGACACACGGTGTGTTATTATATAATATATACAGCGTTATACCCAGTGACACACGGTGTGTTATTATATAATATACACAGCGTTATACCCAGTGACACACGGTGTGTTATTATATAATATACACAGCGTTATACCCAGTGACACACGGTGTGTTATTATATAATATACACAGCGTTATACCCAGTGACACACGGTGTGTTATATAATATACACAGCGCTATACCCAGTGACACACGGTGTGTTATTATATAATATACACAGCGTTATACCCAGTGACACACGGTGTGTTATTATATAATATACACAGCGTTATACCCAGTGACACACGGTGTGTATTATATAATATATACAGCGTTATACCCAGTGACACACGGTGTGTTATTATATAATATATACAGCGTTATACCCAGTGACACACGGTGTGCTATATAATATATACAGCGTTATACCCAGTGACACACGGTGTGCTATATAATATATACAGCGTTATACCCAGTGACACACGGTGTGTTATTATATAATATATACAGTGTTATACCCAGTGACACACGGTGTGTTATTATATAATATACACAGCGTTATACCCAGTGACACACGGTGTGTTATTATATAATATATACAGCGTTATACCCAGTGACACACGGTGTGTTATTATATAATATACACAGCGTTATACCCAGTGACACACGGTGTGTTATTATATAATATACACAGCGTTATACCCAGTGACACACGGTGTGTTATTATATAATATATACAGCGTTATACCCAGTGACACACGGTGTGTTATTATATAATATACACAGCGTTATACCCAGTGACACACGGTGTGTTATTATATAATATACACAGCGTTATACCCAGTGACACACGGTGTGTTATTATATAATATATACAGCGTTATACCCAGTGACACACGGTGTGTTATTATATAATATACACAGCGTTATACCCAGTGACACACGGTGTGTTATTATATAATATACACAGCGTTATACCCAGTGACACACGGTGTGTTATTATATAATATACACAGCGTTATACCCAGTGACACACGGTGTGTTATTATATAATATATACAGCTGTTATACCCAGTGACACACGGTGTGTTATTATATAATATACACAGCGTTATACCCAGTGACACACGGTGTGTTATTATATAATATACACAGCGTATACCCAGTGACACACGGTGTGTTATTATATAATATATACAGCGTTATACCCAGTGACACACGGTGTGTTATTATATAATATACAGCGTTATACCCAGTGACACACGGTGTGTTATTATATAATATACACAGCGTTATACCCAGTGACACACGGTGTGTTATTATATAATATATACAGCGTTATACCCAGTGACACACGGTGTGTTATTATATAATATACACAGCGTTATACCCAGTGACACACGTGTGTTATTATATAATATACACAGCGTTATACCCAGTGACACACGGTGTGTTATTATATAATATACACAGCGTTATACCCAGTGACACACG